>NC_056627.2:131983769-132305134 GCF_002870075.4 Lactuca sativa | reverse complement strand
ATAATAAAGGAGGGGAACAGATTGATTGCATTGCATCCATGGGAGAATTGTGCACGTGATAAATTTTGACGATACTCTGATAATTTTTTTAAGATTAAATGGTCCTATTTAAGATTTGGTAGTTGTGATTTGAATAAACACTTATATTTTTAATTGTAGTTTTTCGGTTGAAATTTGGGATGTTACACACCAATACTGGAGTGATAACTTTTGTTGTAAGAGATCTCACCTAGAGGAAGGTAGGAATCCCAAATCCCACCAAAATCTATAAAACAAGCTCTCAACATATCCTTGAGCATCTGGATGGTCCGTTCGCTCTGGTCATTATTCTTTGGATGGTAGGCTGTGCTGAAGAGCAATCTCATCCCAAGTTCCTCGTGAAACGTGTGCCAAAATCGAGAACTGAACTGAACATCTAAATCAGATAGAATGGAAACTTGAACACCATGACGAGCGGCAATCTCACTCACATACACATTGGCGAATTTCTCGGCCGAGGTGCTCTCCCGAATAGCTATAAAGTAGGCACTTTTGGTGGGATGATCCACAATGACCCAAATCACATCAAATCCCTTAGCAGTCCTGGGTAATTTTGTGATATAATCTATGGTGATATGCTCCCATTTCCACATAGGAACCATCAAAGGCTATAATTTATCGTGTGGCCCTTGACCATCTGACATGTGAAGCACTTCTCAACATACTAGACTATCTCTCTCTTCATGGATGGACACCAATAACGAAGTCTCAATTCCTGATATATCTTTGTGGCTCCAGGGCGTAGCAAAAATCTAGAAGCATACACAATAACCCTATCTCTCTGCATGAGTACTGCCCCTAAAACGATGATAAAAGCATCATAATAAACCATAAAATCCTCCACGCCCTCTAGAAGGGCTAACATTAGGCCTCACATAATGTCTGTCTCAATGTCTCAAATGTAGCCTGCTGCCCAGGGCCCCAACAAAAATCCACTACCTTTCTCATTAAACGAGTGAGAGCTACAGCAACCACAGATAAATCCTGAACAGACCTCCGATAATACCCTGCTAAACCTAGAAAAATGAACCAAAATGTCATTCTTGTTAACGAGGTGTAACAAGAACTAGACCTCCTGTAATGAAAACTCACACTTCGAGAAATTAGCATAAAGCCTCTCCCTTCTCAAAAACCCCAACAGCTCTCGAAGGTGCTCCTCATGCTGCTCCCTGGTTTTAGAATAGACCAGGATGTCATCGATAAAAATAATGATCGTACGATCAAGCACTGACCTGCATACCTAATTCATGAAATCTACAAATGCCGACGGTGCGTTGGTGAGACCAAATGACATCACTACAAACTCCTAATGACCATAACGAGTTTGGAATACTGTCTTCTCTATGTCCTCCTATCTAACACTTATCTGATGATAGCCTGACCTCAAATCGATCTTAGAAAACTAAGATGCACCATACAACGGATCAAGGAGGTCATCAATCCGAGGAAGTGGGTAACAGTTCTTCACCATCAACTTGTTAAACTTACGGTAATCAATGCACACCCAGTGTGAACCATCCTTCTTTCTCACAAACCGAATCGACACTCCCTACAACGAACTGCTCGGTCTGATAAAATGCTTTCCCAAAAGCTCCTAAAGCAGAGAGGATAACTTCGACATCTCTGGTGGTGCTAAGCGATAAGATGCCTTAGTAATCAAGGTCACGCAAGGAACCAAATTAATCCTAAACTTAACCTGCCTCACAGGAGGCACATCAGGTAATTCCTCCGGAACTCGTTTCGAAATTCTCTGACTACAGGCACATCCATAACTAAGACCCCTTTATCTACCCAAGTGTCAACCACAAACATGAGATAACCCATACACCCATGTTGAAGATACTTCCAAGACATGACATCTGAACAATAAATTGAACCAAATCTGGTACCCTCGCCATAAATAATCAGTTCTCCTACTTGGGGTTCGAACTACAACCCGTTTCCCCTCACAATCTATCGTGGCACCAAACCTACTCGACCAATCCATCCCTACTATCACACATAGATCCCCATTGGGATAGGTATCAAATTGATCGGGTAAGATACCCCAAAATTCTCAAAGGTACAATCCTGAAAAATGCTCAAGGCAGAAACACCATGTTTTTTGGCGATGGAAACCTACAATGGACACTACAACACTCTAAGAGACATATTAAAACTCCTACTGAAAGACTGAGACACAAAGGATTGACTCGCACCTGAGTCAAAAAGCACAAAAGCAGGAAACAAATTCACTAAGAAGGTACCTAGAAGATATATAATCATAAGAATATAATAAAATAAGTTGATGTAATCATAAATGAAAACATACCAATAACGATGTAACATCCTAAAATTCAAGCCAATTTAAACTTTTCAAAAACATCCCTTTAACATTTATTCTTTATCAAAAGGTTTTCATTACAATTATTATCAGAGTATTCCCAGAACCATATCATAAAACAAGAACATGAGGAGCGGTACGATCATGCCTTCGCCTTGCCATGGTCTCCTAAAGTACCTGAAACATTTAAACCACAACTGTAAGCCCGAAACATATATACCCCCAAAATACCCACCACGTTTACCATACACAAAACATATATACAGAACAGAACAACCATGCACTTCGGGTCTACTGTGTGACTGGTCCGCCGCACCGGGCCTTCAGTCCACCTGGTCCACCCTCCGAGTCTAGCCATATCCATCGAGTCTGTAGTGTGGTTGGTCCGTCCGCACCAGGCCTTCAACCCACCAGGTCCACTCTCTGAGTCTACAGTATGATTGGTCCGCCCGCACCGGGCCTTCAGTCGGCCTGGTCCACTTTCCGAGCCTCGGCACGTCTGGTTCGCCCACGTGGGGCCTATAACCTATCCGGACCGCTTGCTGGGTCTTCGGAATATGCAGTCAGCCCTGGGTATATGGGCGTACAGCACAAAGCAGGACCCGCCTCAACCCGAACCCAGTCAACTAACCATGTGCACATAAACAGATAACCACATAACAATTAATCATCAATCAACCGATCTAGATGATCACATACATAGCATACTCTAAACAGGATACCAACCTAACCGGTCACTAATATAGCATCGTCCTATGTACCAGGATACAAACATAGCAAAGCAATAACATAACAATAATACATGGGTTACAATCCGATAAAGGGCCAGCCTTGGTGCCTTAGACCCTGTCGATATAGTGAGGATAACTCACCTCGCAACCGCTGACTGAAAAGATGAGATCACGCTTCTCCAACCTCCGACACGAACTCCACCACTGATAATACCAAAAGACTGAACTCAATAAACACCAATAATTACCAAATTACCAAATTATCCCTGGAAGTCAACTCGTCAGCTCTTGGTCAAAGTCAAAGTCCTCAGCCAAAGTAAAACTTCTTGACTGACTCTACTCGCCGAGTCAGCCCGGTGACTCGTCGAGTCCCTATGCTCTGAAAACTACGGTATCGCGACCCAACTTGCCGAGTCGCCCCAAGACTCGCCGACTCCCACGAACTCCGAGTCACCTCCTGCTCAACTCACCGAGTCGTCCCTCGACTCACCGATTCACAGCTCAACCAAAACGGTTAGGACTTTGTGACTAAACTCGCCGAGTCCAAGACCAGACTCGTCGAGTCCAAGGCAATCTTCAACAGACTCCCCGAGTTGTTCTTCCAACTCGTCGAGTTCCTTCCTTTCTTCATCGAACTCGCCGAGTACACCCATGTGACGCAACGAGTACCTCTAGTTCTTAATCCATACAGTGGCTTTCAAGCCATGCAGTGACTCCAATCCATAGATCCAACCTCCTACAACCTTCCCCACACGTAAAGGTGCAAACTTTACATGAAACCATGGGGAAATAAGCCCAAAATACTCTAGGGCTAAGGCTTAAGGCAAGGGGACTTCGCCAACCACTCTAGGACAACACCTTTACAACAAATAGGATCATTACAAGCTTGGATCTGAAGTTTCAACTTTAGATCTAGCTTCTAAACTCGAAATTGATTCCACTGAAGCCATAATCCCCAAAATAGCAACCAAGAATGAATCTAGAAGAAGGAAACTCAAGGTAACAGATTGTTACCTCATAAATGATCCAAAGGAGTAGTAGATCCCTAATTTACAATGATATCCAGATGCTAGCCTCTTGATCTTCAACCTTCTTCTTCTCAATTTCTCTTCCCAAGCTCTAATTCTTCATCAATGGAGGTTATACACGATTTAAGGGTTTTCTGGGTATTGGAAGGTAACAAAGAGGCTGAGGGTGGGTTATAATGCTCTTTATATAGGGCACAACCCCGAAAATTAGGGTTGACTCGTCGAGTCGGTCACTTAACACATGACCAGATTGGCGACCCGACTCGTCGAGTCTACCTATTGACTCGCCGAGTCGGTCTTCCATATTTACACTAAGCACCCTGAACTTTGCTCTTCTGAACTCGGGGTGTATAATTCTCCCCCACTTAAATTAGGCTTCTTCCTCGAAGGCTGCTGCAGCACACAATTCCAATAACCGTAACCCCACACTGCAACCTTGGATCTCTACTGACTTAGATCTTTCCAATCACTGTTATCTTCCCAAAAATGATACAACTCCTTGCTTACCGATTCATATCAACTTTCTAAAGCCGACCACCAACTCGTTACCTCTGATAGCGACACTTATCACTCTTGATCTCCATATACACTTGCCTCTCGCAAGACTAGATAATACCCTAAACCATCGAGTTCTGACCGGGTACTCACTGCTACCAACTGCTATCCCTTGCATCGATTAACACAACCTTATCGGGTTCACTGCTGGGACTTATCCCTTTTCCTTTCCGAATTCGACTCTACTCTTTTCATGCTGACAAGATGATACATCCTTCCGCTCCCGAGCACTCTCATGAGCTCTCTTCCGCAATCACATAAATGTGCTGACCCTGCTCTAGCATCCTCGGGTTGGGAACCCAACACACTGACGGTACCTCCAGACATCCCCCAGGATGAACTTCCACTACATACATAACCTCCTGATCGCAATCATACTGAGAATCCAAGACTCTACCCTTGCATCCCGTCTGAACTCCTCTGGTTCTTCATCACTGGAAACCTTTCTGTGATTCCAACCGACACCCAACCCGGATGTACTTCCATATCATTGGCACAACATAATGCCTAATAACCATCCTGAAATACTTCCAATCACCCTTTCCCGCTACTGCTCACACTTTTGCGAATCAACACTCCTTCGCGGAGCTATATACCCTTCATTAACCAAGGAAATCTACCAACCAACCTTGCTACTTCAAGCAAGTACCACTGTGCTCACACCCCCACTCTACATTATCTATTGTAGAGTAACCGCTACTTCACGTATTACACATGCTCTGAATCTGCTCCCTAGGACTCTCAGGTCCTCGCATTGCCTTCCACTAACATGATCAATACCTGGGGTCAGACCTACCTGTTTCATCGCAACGTGCTGAAATTCATCTCCTCATATGGATCTATCAACACATACAGAGTCTTCAGCACAACTAGACTGCCTTACCAGGCCTTCAGTTCATCTGGACCACTCTCAGAACCTTCAACATGTCTGGACTGCTCTCCAAGGCCTTTAACCTGTCTGGACCATTCTCTGAGCCTTCAGCCTAACTGGTACGCTCTTCGGCCTTCAGTCTCCCCTGACCGCTCAGACTAACATACATCAACTCGAACTCTCTTTCCCGGGAATCTCTCCCGAACATACTGTTCTAGCCCTCCAGGTGTTCCGAACTCTAACTCCATTCCCATACTCTGATCCCGGCCTAATCCCAGGCCTCTCATTAACCAATCACCTTTCCAGGAACCTCGGTCTGTACCCCATCCCATCTGTCTGCCCCTTACTCATACCAGTCCACACTCTTGGCTGACTGAATACTACTGAATCCCACACAGCTAATCAAACTCAAACGCTTGTCGATCCTTTAGAGAATCTTCCAACTCTCCCCCACTTAGAACACTGACCTCCAAATACCGATGACTCATCCAGCCTAGAACAATCATCTCTATCCCATACCTTCGTTATCCATAAACTGCTTTCCTCTGAACGAGTAACCCACACAAAACTGCTCTCCCGACATTGTACATCTCGAATCCCTAGAGAGTTTGACTCCTAGCTAAACACTTCTAACATCGTGAATGTTATACCCAACAACAAGACCACACAACCAATCCTGACCATCCATCCCTTGGATACTAACCAGCTACAAATCCCAGCTATAAAACCCTCTACCAAAAGATAACCCAGACGAAAAGGCGAACAATACAACACTATAAATCATGCAAACAAGACTAGCATATGCAATACTCCACAATAACCACAAGATAACAAGATAACCAAATGAAAACATACCCGCAGCTGCATCTGGCTCTGCCCTGATCTCCTCTACAGTAAGCTGATAAGCGCGCCCCTGAGCCCTAAGAGGCTCCGCTCCACCTTGGCCCCCGCCAGTAATCCTCAACGTGGCCGGTGCTGGAGCCTGCACCGACCTCCCAACCAGCTGTGGACAGTTGGCCCTCATGTGACCAACCTGATGACACTGATAGCAAATTCTCATATCCTGGACTGGGGCTGACTGACGACAATCCCTCGCATAGTGCCCTTCTTTCCCGCACTTGGGGCACGCACCACCCGACCTACACGCTCCGGTATGACGCTTCCCGCACTTCTCACAAGTGCGGCTGCTCTGACTGCTCAAACTGAAATCAACGGTCTTAGACCGTTTTGGCGCCGACTACGACTGTACCAGAGCCTGCCTCTGCTCTCTCAACTGTAACTCGATCTCCAACTCCCACCGCCTAGCGGCTTCCTGCAACTCCAACAATGTCTCGCACCTCTGTGTAGACACAAACTGCCTGATATCCCTCTTCAGCATACTCAGATATCGGGACATCTGGGCATGCTCAGAAGCAAACTCAGGGCAAAACATCGCCCTCTCAGTGAACATTCTGGTGATCTCCGTCACGGACTCGTAATCCTGCTTCAGCTCCAGGAACTCCTGAGCTAATCTCTCCCTCTCAACTCGCGGAACACAGCGATTACTGAACATCTCTCTGAACTGATCCCAAGAAACATCAGCTCGCTGCGCATTAGAATATGATCCCGTGGTCAACCTCCACCAATCCTTCGCCCCGAGCCTCAAAATGTTTAGAGCACACCTCACCCTCTGATTACCAGGGCATCAACACGTGAAGAAACACCCCTCCACGTCTGACAACCATCTCATAGCAACAATCGGGTCCTGAACTCCATCGAAGTTAGGGGATTCGTATTATAGAAGTCCCGATACTGAAAACCTCTAATGGCTCCTCCCCCTGCTGCTACTATAGCCGCTGTAGCTGCCGCGACAGCCGTCTCAGTAAGAGCTGCATAGCGCTCATCAAAATACTCGACCATGTCGGTCTTGATCGTCCCAAACAGTTTCGGCAACTCAACCCGGAACATAGCAGCAACCTCATCATGCAGGATCTCATGAATCCTAGCATCCAACTAGTCTATGCTCATCTGACCGATAACCTCGGGTGGTGCTGACCCACCCTGACCACCCTCTCTTGCTCCCGATCTTGACCCGGATCCTGAAGTACCTGAAACATTTAAACCACAACTGTAAGCCCGAAAGCTTAGTGAGATACCCCCAAAATACCAACCACATATACCACACACATAACATATATACAGAACATAATAGCCATGCACTTCAAGTCTACTATGTGACTGGTCCGCCGCATCGGGCCTTCATTCCACCTGGTCCACCCTCCGAGTCTAGCCATATCCATCGAGTCTGCAGTGTGATTGGTCCACCCGCACTAGGCCTTCAACCTACCAGGTCCACTCTCTGAGTCTACAGTACGACTGGTCTGCCCACATCGGGCCTTCAGTCGGCTTGGTCCACTCTCCGAGCCTCGGCATATCTGGTCCGCCCTCGCGGGGCCTACAACCTATCCGGACCACTCGTTGGGCCTTCAAAATTTCCGGTCCGCCATGGGTATGTTGGCCTACAGCACAAAGTAGTACCCGCCTCAACCCAACCCCAGACAACCAACCATGTGCACATAAACATATAACCACATAACAATTAATCATCAATCAACCGATCTAGCTGATCACATACGTAGCATACTCTAAACAGGAAGTCAACTGGTGAACTCTTGGTCAAAGTCAATAAAAACCAACAACTACCAAATTACCAAATTATCCCTAGAAGTCAACTGGTGAACTCTTGGTCAAAGTCAAAGTCCTCAGCCAAAGTCAAACTTCCTGACTGACTTTACTTGCCGAGTCAGCCCGCTGACTCGTCGAGTTCCTATGCTATGAAAACTCCCATATCGCGACCTAATTCGCCGAGTCGCCCCAAGACTCGCCGAGTCCCACGAACACTGAGTCACCTCCTACTCAACTCACCGAGTCATCCCTCGACTCACCTATTCACAGCTCAACCAAAACGGTTAGGACTTCGCGACTAGACTCGCCGAATCCAAGGCAATCTTCAACAGACTCCCCGAGCTATTCTTCCAACTCGTCGAGTTCCCGCCTTTCTTCATCGAACTCGCCGAGTACACCCATGTGACTCATCGAGTACCTCTAGTTCTTAATCCATACAGTGGCTTTCAAGCCATGCAGTGACTCCAATCCATATATCCAACCTCCTACAACCTTCCCCACACATAAAGGTGCAAACTTTATGTGAAACCATGGGGAAATAAGCCCAAAATACTCTAGGGCTAAGGCTTAAGGCAAAGGGACTTCAACAACCACTCTAGGACAACACCTTTACAACAAATAGGATCATTACAAGCTTGGATCTGAAGTTTCAACTTTAGATCTAGCTTCTAAACTCTAAATTGATTCCACTCAAGCCATAATCCCCAAAATAGCAACCAAGAATGAATCTAGAAGAAGGAAACTCAAGGTAATAGATTGTTACCTCATAAATGATCCAAAAGAGGAGTAGATCCCTGATCTACAATGATATCCAGATGCTAGCCTCTTGATCTTCAGCCTTCTTCTTCTCAATTTCTCTTCCCAAGCTCTAGTTCTTCATCAATGGAGGTTATACACGATTTAAGGGTTTTCTGGGTATTGGAAGGTAACAAAGAGGCTGAGGGTGGTTTATAATGTTCTTTATATAGGGAACAACCCTAAAAATTAGGGTTCTCTCCACCCAGCACCAACTCGCCGAGTCACTCCTCCGACTCGCCGAGTTGGTCACTTAGCACATGTCCAGATTCGTGACCCGACTCGTCAAGTCTACCCATTGACTTTCCGAGTCGTTCTTCCGTATTTACACTAAGCACCCTGAACTTTGCTCTTCTGAACTCAGGGTGTTACAAACGACGTCTAACGCCATCTTGGCCTCTTCCGATGTGAGCTGAAATGCATGATCCCTAGCCTTCGAGGCCTCAAATCTCCCTTGTCGTTCATCTATAATCCTCAAAGTAGTCATGGTTGGTGTCTGCACCGGCCCGACAGCAAGCAAAGGGCATGAGGCCTTCATGTGACCCGCCTGGTCATAATGATAACAAATCATGTTGCTCAGTACCGGGGCCAGCTGGTGCATATCCCTCGCATAATACCCCTCCTTGCAACATTTGTGGTACCTAGTAGCTGATCGAGAAAGGCCTTCATGTGCCTTCCCGCACTTGCAACAAGTTTCGCCCCTCTGGCCTCCAGATCACCAAACAACATGTTTGAATTGCTTTGCTGTAAGTTGTAGCTACACTGAATCCTACCTCTCCTCCCTCGTTTGGGTCTCAATCTCTATCTCCCACCTCCGAGCAGCATTCATAAGCTTGTAGAGGGTACAGTAACGTTAGGTAGACAGAACCCACTGAATCTATGTCTTGAGCATGGTCAAGTAACATGCCATCTAGACTTGTTCCAAAGCGGAATACTCAACATAGAAAATATCCCTCTCAGTAAATGTCTTGGTGATCTCGGCCACTGACTCTTTTTTCTATCTTAGATCCAGATGCTCCTGAGCCAACCTCTCTTTCTCCACCCGGGGAACATACTTCATGCAAAATATCTATAAGAACTGCTCCTAAGTAACAGGAGTCCTCTGCTCAGGAGTATAGGAACCGGTCACCATATTCCACCAGTCCGTCATGCCCATACGAAGAAGGCTCAAGGTGCACCAGACCTTCTAGTCCCCAGGACTGGAACAGGTAAAGAAACAACCCTCCAAATCAGATATCCATCTCATAGCCACGATCGGGTCCTTGACTCCGTCAAACTCTGGGGGCTTCAAATTGTTGAAATCTTGGTACTGGAATGAACCTTTCCCATGAACCCTCGCAGTAGAAGAAGTTGCAGTAGCTGCAACAACGTATCGCACATCGAACAACTCAATCATCATAGTCTTGATAGACCCAAAAACCTCCGGGATGGGACCCTGAACAGCCACAACCACCTCAATGGAGATCAACTCACGAATGTCCTCATCTATCGATCCTGACCTCTTTGGGCCACCAGTTCCTGATCTAGAACCTCCCGTTTACACTATAATGAAAATGAACCAAAATATATAAGAAATTCCACAATTCATACTATTACCAACATTATAGAAAACTAAACCCTTTGGTTTTATGACTACCTTGCTATGTGTATGGGTCCTATGCTTTCATTAGTACGAGCCCGTACTACCTTCCACACATACATATGTTTTTCTCAATGAATCGCCACAGACCACGTGGATACAAAACCCCAAAAGTAGGATACATATACATCCTAAAATCATTCTCTCAAAAGTGGAAGATCATATCTCAAGCTGGTTTGCTACCATCACACTAACACATGAAACTTCCACCAACCCTGCAGCCGCTCGTGTGTGCTAATCATACATAACACTGGATTCCATAGACAATCGAATATTTGATGCTACCCTAAGCCGACAACCAGACAACGAAAAGGAAATAAGGCTAACCTAAACATTCTCAGGCTATAAAATTTTAGTTATGTACAACTATGATTCCTACACTAAGAAACTGCAGTAACGATGTCAATTCAATCTAATATATAAGAAATTATCCTAGGCTACCATGCATCATATGTCTGGCAATTCTATTATGCAACTCCTAAAGATCCCTTGCTTATCACTAGCATGTTGTTATATCATAAGCATCAATAGCAAATAATAGTGTGGGTAACTTCTGGTATACATTCTTGCACCAGTTGATCATACACATCTCATCCTTCCTTGGTTACTACTGAAAACAATTTTGAAAACCATTTTGAAAACTTTATAGATCCTTAGTTTGAGCCTGGATACAAACGAATGTTCATCCAATTTGCTCAAACCAGGTCTTTGATACCAACTTGTAACATCCCAAAAATCAAGGTAAAATTTTATTTTTTAAAACCATGCAAAAACCATAAATATGTACAAATCATAGTTTCCAAAATATCAAAACATGAAAAAGAGTATACCAAAATCATAAACTCATAAAGTATCTAGGATGATGTGCACTATCAAGCCTTCTCTTTGCCCCTATCCTATGAAGAACCTGAAACAGTAACAATCAAAATGTAAGCCAAAGCTTAGTGAGTTCCCCCAAAGTATCATATACAACCATACATATAATAGCGAACATATATGAGCCTTCATCCTGAATGGACTACCTCGCAGGGCCTACATCCTATCTTGAACGCTCTCTGGGCTTTTGGCCTTACTGGAATACCTCTCGGGCCTCCAGCCTATCCTAACTGCCCCTGGTATCTTCGCCTTCATCACAAAGCAGAACCGCCTCAACCCAACAAACCATACCATGTCGTTACATACAATAACAATTTTATAACCAACAATTACAGGTAATTATACAGATCTACAAATCTAACACATAATCAATGAACACAGGTAATCATATAGATCTACCAGTCTATCATATTGTAACATCCTAAAATTTAAAATCGGGTTCTCAAATTAATAAAGTAAATAAATGAACATTTATTTATATAGTTAAATCATCAAGGGATAATCATATCATTAGTTGATATGAAGTTTGGAAGTTTAGAAGTGAAAGTGTAACATCCAGATTCCCAGATATATTATTTTATTCATTTATTTTGGAGTTTGTGGAGGGACTCGGTGAGTTGGTGCTTAGACTCGCCGAATAGGGTCGCGGATTTTCATCCGGGTTCATGACTGAACTCGGCGAGTGCATGAGTGGACTTGGCGAGTCCATGCTGTTTAATGAAACCCTAATTTCCCGGGTTTGGGATGTATTTAAAGGCCCTTAGGGCCGTTATTTGTGGCTACCAAACCCCAGAGAGAAACCTTAAGAGATCTAGAGCGTTTGTGAGGAAGAAGAGGCAATTTTTGATCATTTTGTTGGTGTGATTTCGAAACGGAGGTGACCAAGGCATGAGGAGGCTGAAGGAGGTGCGATTCTGGTGATCTTAGAGTTTAGAGACTTCATCTTGAGGTATTTATTCGGACCTTCTTCAGTTTTGGTGTTGATTCTTAGAGTTAGGGTTTTCTAACCCCTTTAGAGGATGGTTATGTGGAGCAATTGGTCCCTTCTCGAGTTTATGCTTTAGATCTGGACTCAAAGAGGTCCAGAGACCTTAACCCTTGGAGCTTTATGAGTTATTTTGGGATCCATGAACTTAGGATGTCATTTTTGGGGCTAAATCACCAAGTGATACCATCTATATTATAAATGAGTGTCAAGGTCTTAACTTTACGTGATTATCATGATTGGGAAGGCCAGATCTATGGATTAAAGGAACAGATCTGACCTCAGGAGTTCAATGGAGCTTATGCATGGCATGAACTCGCCGAGTGCAAAGATTAGACTCAACGAGTAGGGTTAGGGTTTCCCGTAAATCACTCAGTGAGTAGACTTGCCGAGTTGGGGGAAAAACTCAGTGAGTTAGAGGGGGATTAGAGGACTGAAGTTCAAGGCAGAACTCGCCGAGTTGTTCTTGAGACTCGGCGAGTTGAGTTAGAGTGGCCCCGCGATTCATGCCATGTGTGACTCGTCGAGTAAGGGGAGGGACTCGGGGTGCCAAGCGGGACTAACAAGTTAGTAGACACGTGTAGACTCATCGAGTCGCCCAAGTGCACTCGACGAGTCGGGTCAAAGTTTGACCGTTGATTTTGTTGACTTTTAGGGTTTGGTCAACAATGTGGCCTTTAAGCCAAGAGAGGGGTAAAATGGTATTTTACCCTTCTAAGGGTGCTAAAAGAGGGTTGAGTATAGTTATATTTATGAGAGTATTTACTTTATGTGATTAGGCGGAGGATAGATCATATTTCTAGCGAGTCAAAGATTTACCGAGACATATGAGGTGAGTTTTCTCACTATACTTTACCTAGTGTTAACAGAGTTATGTGACAAAGTATTTTAGAGTTATATGCCAGTGTATTTGCATGTTATTTATGTGTTGTGATTTATTGTGATATGTGATATGCATGATTCAGAGTTACAGAGTAAGGACCTTCGGGTCCATAGAGTTAGGGCTAGAGGGCCCACAGAGAGTTGGGGTTGGAGGGTCCCACTAAGACACATTGACCAGAGGGTCGACAGAGTTATAGCCTTGAGTGGCAATTATATGTTAGAGTGGTATTTTGGGGAACTCACTAAGCAATTATTCTTATAGTGTTATGTGTTATGTGTTTAAGGTACCAGTGATGATCGCGGAAAGGCGCCGGCATGATTCGTACACACGCACATTGGAGTTTATTTGTTTTTGATCTTGGGGTTTGTATTGATACAATGTTGATACAATGTTTTGAAATGTGAATGTGAATGATATTTTATGGTTTTCAAAAAGTGAAAAATTGTTCAAATTTTTACGGTGTTACAAGTTGGTATCAGAGCCTTGGTTTGAGGGATTTGGATGCATCTTCGGGCGTATCTGAACTCAAACTAAGGATTTGAGGAAAATTTTGATAATAAAGTGGAATTTTTTAAAAGAGTAAAAAGAGTTTTGAGAGAAACGGAGCAGAGCCGTGTGTACGATCAGCCAGCGCCCGAACGGTGATTTCCCAAAATACCCTTACAATAAGTGTTATCAGATGTGTTATGTTATTCTATATGATGAATTATGATATGCATGCTGGAGTAGACTAGGTATTCTTACTAGGACTAGAGTGGCCTGATATATGATGCCTTAGTCTAGGGGTTTTGCTGCTAGAAATGCTTTAGAGTGTTTAGATAGCAGCGAGGTGCTTATGAGAGATCTGCTAGTGAGTAGCACATGATTAGAGAGAGTAGAGTACTTGGGATTTGGGACTCTGGGAGGAGGACTTGGGATGAATGCTGATGCGGCATGGACGGTAGTATTGGGCCCGTACTACTGAATATACCGGGTCAGTGCGCAGTCCAAGTAAGAATCCCTAGAGTACTAAGGAACAAGTAGGGTGGAGTTATCGAGTGTGATTATACTCAAGTGAGTCCCTAATATTATTATGTTGTATTTCAGAGGGAGATCATGGTAGGGACAAGCCACACACCAGAGAGCAGTGGTACGAGTGATGCTGAGATCCGTAGGATCATTCATGAGGAGGTGGCTGCGGCCATCAGGGTTGAGATACCAGAGATGTTCGGGTCTATCAAGACCACTATGATTGAGACATTTGATGAGAGATACGCTGCTATTTCTAAGGCTACTGTTGCTGCGGCCACTGCAACTATAGCTACGACGAGGCCGCAGGGTGGTGATGCGTTGCTGTTCCAAGAATTCAGCAACACGAAACCACCGGAGTTCGATGGGACCTAGGACCCGATTGCAGCAATTAGGTGGATATCAGACATAGAGGGGTGTTTCTTTACTTGCTCATCTCCTGAGCATTTGAGGGTCCGGTTCGCGCTAAACTAGCTTCGCTTGGGAGCGAAGGACTGGTGGAAGTCTGTGACGTCACACTACACGCCTGCTGAGCTTGCTGCAGTGACCTGGGAGAGATTCACTGCTATGTTTCGAGACGAATACGTTCCCCAAGTGGAGAGGGAGCGATTGGCACAGGAGTTTCTGACCCTCAAGCAAGGTACCGAGTCTGTTACAGCGATTACTCAGATGTTTCATGAAAGGGCAATGTTCTGCCCAATGCACGTGTCCTCCGAGCAGGCACTTATGAGCCGATATTTGAGTGTGTTGAGGAGGGATATACAAGAGTTCGTAGCGAAGTCGACATACCGTACATTTGCTGAGCTTCAGGAAAATGCCCGGAAGAGGGAGATAGAGTTAAAGAACCAAGCTAGGGAGGAGGCTGAGTCTCAAGGAAGGGATCGGCAGCCGGCTCAGTCCCAGCCGGCAGCCAAGCGGGCCAAACCCGCTGATTCGAGATCTGGGAACCAGAAGGGCCGCACTTGTGGCAAGTGCGGCAAGAGTCACGATGGGGTGTGCAGAGTAGGATCTTGCTACAAATGTGGCAAGGAGGGGCATATGGCCAAGGATTGCCCGAAAGGGTTTGCAGTATGTTTTCACTGCAACCAGATCGGACACCGGAAGGCAGAGTGTCCACAGTTGCGAGGGACAATGCAGGGAGCATCTCCGGGATCTGCCCCTTCTGCAGTGAGAGGTACGGATAGTCGGCCTGCGAAGGTTGAGGCACCAAAGGCACAGGGGAGAGCCTTCCAGTTGACTGCGGAGGAGTTCCGCGCAGCGCCCGATTTCGTGGCCGGTATGTATTCTTTCATGTATTTATTTTTATATTGAGATATTGTGGTTATATTTTGTTATGCGTAGGTACTTTTTTGTGAGTTCTGTACCTGCCCAAGTGTTATTTGACTCGGGTGTGAGTTGATCTTTTGTATCGTTGGCTTTTAGCCAGAACATCACTATTAGTCGGGAGGCGTTGAGTCGAACTCTAAGAGTTTCCAAAATGGATCAGAGAGCGGTGTATGCCACAGAGGTGATTCGAGGTTGTGTACTTGAGATTTTCAGGGTAGTGTTTCCGATTGACTTAGTCCCTATCGGGATGGGAGATGTATGTGTCATCGTGGGCGTGGACTGGTTAAGCAGATTTTGAGCGGTCATCAACTGCGAGCGACAACTGGTGACCATGCGAAACCCTAGTGGGGGAGTTCTTACGGTGTACGGCAAGGGTACACGTTCTGGGTCGGCATTTTGTTCAGCCGCTAGAGCGAGACAGAGTCTACAGCAGGGATGTAAGGGATTTGTAGCGTATGTGGTGGACGCGAGGATTGATTCAGAGAGACCGAGGTCAGTTGATGAGGTTTCGATAGTGCGTGAGTTCCCGGATGTATTTCCGGAGGAGTTGCCAGGTGTTCTTCCCGAGAGGTAGGTAGAGTTCAGTATCGATTTAGTCCCGGGAGCTGCGCCTATCACCAAGGCGCCCTATCGTCTTGCGCCTCCAGAGATGCAGGAGTTGTCCTCGCAGCTTCAGGAGCTGCTTGGGAAGGGATTTATTCGGCCGAGCAGTTCGCCGTGGGGAGCGCCTATCCTTTTTGTTAAGAAAAAGGATGGTTCATACCGGATGTGCATTGATTACCGGGAGTTGAACAAGTTGACGGTCAAGAACCGTTACCCGTTGCTGAGGATCGACGATTTGTTTGATAAGTTGCAGGGAACATCTTGGTTCTCCAAGATCGATTTGAGGTCTAGATATCATCATGTGAGGGTGCGAGATGAGGATATCCAGAGTTCAGGACTCGTTACGGGCATTACGAGTTCGTGGTGATCCCTTTTTGGCTCACCAATGCACCAGCGGTGTTCATGGACCTCATCAACAAGGTGTGCTGGCCGATGTTGGATCGCTCGGTGATCGTATTGATCAACGACATATTGGTGTATTCGAGATCCAGAGAGTAGCATGAGGCACATTTGAGAGAAATCCTCGGGGTTTTGAGATAGGTGAGGCTTTATGCCAAATTCTCCAAGTGTGATTTCTGGTTACGAGGTCTCCAGTTCCTAGGGCATCTCGTTAACTAGAAAGGGATATTGGTCGATCCGGCCAAGATTGAGGCAGTGATGAGTTGGGAGGTGCCGAGGTCACCTACAGAGATCAAGAGTTTCCTAGGATTGGTGGGCTATTATCAGAGATTTATCAGGGATTTCTCCAAGATCGCCGTGCCACTCACCAAGTTGACCCGGAAGGGTGTTGCTTTTTCATGGGGCCTAGAGCAGCAGGCCTCCATCGAGACACTTCGCCAAAGATTATGTGAAGCCCCGGTGTTAGCCCTTCCGGAGGGAATGGAGGATTTCGTGGTGTATTGTGACGCGTCGATATCATGGTTACGAGCAGTGCTTATGCAGAGGGGGCATGTGATAGCATATGTATCGAGGCAGCTGAAGCCTCATGAGTCGAGGTATCCCACCCACGATTTAGAGTTGGGGGTAGTGGTGTTCACCCTCAAGATCTTGTGTCACTATCTGTATGGGGTTCGGTGTACCATATACATGGATCACAAGAGCCTGAAGTACTTGATGGATCAGCCCAACCTGAATATGCGGCAGAGGAGAAGGTTGGACGTAGTAAAGGATTATGATTGTGAGATCCTGTACCACTTGGGTAAGGCTAACGTGGTAGTCGATGCCCTGAGCCGTAGGGCGGAGAGCGTCCCGATACGAGACGTTTGCATGAGATTGACAGTGATGACTCTGGTGTTGGACACCATTCGAGGAGCCCAGGCTGAGGCCGTGAGACCAGACAACCAGAAGAGAGTGAGTTATCGGGCAGGTATCAGAGTTCGTTACCGATAGCCGGGGGCTTATGACATTTCAGGTTCGAATTTGGGTGTCGTTTGTGGGCGGGACGCGTACAATTTTGATGGAAGAGGCACATCGATCGAAGTTCTCGATCCATACCGGGGCCACTAAGATGTATTTGGACCTAAAAAGGGAGTATTAGTGGCCCTGTATGAAGAGGGACGTTGCGTGGTTTGTGGAGAGGTGCTTAACCTGTTGTAGGGTTAAGGTCGAGCACCAGAGACCGCATGGTAAGTTGCAGCCGTTAGAGTTTCCCGATTGGAAGTGGGAACAGATTACTATGGACTTTATCACCAAATTGTCGAGGACTGCGAGGGGCGTCGATGCAATTTGGGTGATTGTAGACAGATTTACGAAGAACGCTCATTTCCTTGCTATCAGTGAGAACTCTTCCGCAGAGAGGTTGGCAGAGATGTATGTGAGGGAGGTGGTATCGCAGCATGGAGTGCCGATCTCGATTGTCTCAGATCGAGATGTGCGTTTCACTTCCAGATTCTGGAAGAAATTTCATGAGGAATTGGGTATGAGACTGCATTTTAGTACCGCATACAACCCACAGACTGACGGGCAGAGCGAGCAGACGATTCAGACGCTCGAGGACATGCTCCGAACATGTGTGTTGGATTTTGGCGAGAGTTGGGACACGTATTTGCCCTTGGCAGAGTTTTCCTACAACAACAGCCATCATTCGAGCATTGGTATGCCACCCTTTGAGCTGTTATATGGGAGGAGGTGTCGGACCCCCATTTGCTAGGGAGAGGTGGGGCAACGTGTGATGGGTAGTACATAGATCATGCTTCAGACGACAGAGCAGATACAGCAGGTCAGACAGAGGTTGTTAACCGCCCAGAGTCGTCAGAAGAGTTATGCGGACAGGCGTTGGTTTGAGCTTGAGTTTCAGGTCGGCGACTTTGTGCTCCTAAAGGTCTCTCCTTGGAAAGGAGTGATCCGATTCAGGAAGAGGGGCAAGCTGGGGCCCCGATATATTAGACCTTTCAGGGTGATCGTGAGAGTAGGTAGGGTAGCCTACCGTTTGGAGCTACCTGCAGAGTTGGGTCAGATTCATGACACCTTCCACGTGTCACAACTGAGAAAGTGTATAGCCAATGAGTTGGCAGAGGTGCCATTAGAGGATATTCAGGTGAATATGAGCATGAACTACAATGAGTGCCCGGTGGCGATTAGGGATTGGAAGATCAAGGTTCTGAGGAACAAGGAAGTGCCTCTGGTTCAGGTCTAGTGGCAGCATCGGAAAGGGTCAGAGCTTACTTGGGAGCCGGAGCATGAGAAGCGTGAGCAGCATCCGGAGTTGTTTGCAGAGTGAGACTTCGAGGCGAAGTCTGATTCTAGTGGGGGAGAATTGTAACATCCGGATTCCCAGGTATATTATTTTATTCATTTATTTTGGAGTTTGTTGAGGGACTCGGCGAGTTGGTGCTTAGACTCTCCGAGTAGGGTCGCGGATTTTCATACGGGTTCATGACTGGACTCGACGAGTCCACACTGTTTTATGAAACCCTAATTTCCCGGGTTTGGGACCTAATTAAAGGCCCTTCGGGCCGTTATTTGCGGCTACCAAACCCCAGAGAGAAACCCTAAGAGATCTAGAGCGTTTGTGAGGAAGAAGAGGCCATTTTTGATCATTTTGTTGGTGTGATTTCAAGAAGGAGGTCACCAAGGCAAGAGGAGGTTGTAGGAGGTGCGATTCTGGTGATTTTCAGAGTTCAAAGACTTCATCTTGAGGTATTTATTCGGACCTTCTTCAGTTTTTGTGTTGATTCTTAGAGTTAGGGTTTTCTAACCCCTTTAGAGGATGGTTATGTGGAGCAATTGGTCCCTTCTCGAGTTTATGCTTTGGATCTGGACTCAAAGAGGTCCAGAGACCTTACCCTTTGGAGCTTTATGAGTTATTTTGGGAGCCATGAACTTAGGATGTCAGTTTTAGGGTTAAATCACCAAGTGATACCATCTAGATGATATATGATTGTCAAGGTCTGAACTTTACGTGATTATCATTCTTGGGAAAGCCATATCTATGGATTAAAGGAACAGATCTGACCTCAGGAGGTCAATGGAGTTTGTGCATGGCATGAACTCGCCGAGTCCAAAGATCAGACTCGGCGAGTAGGGTTAGGGTTTCCCATAAATCATGCAGTGAGTAGACTTGTTGAGTTGGGGGAAAAACTCAGTGAGTCAGAGGGGGATTAGAGGACTAGAGTTCAAGGCGGAACTCGCCGAGTTGTTCTTGAAACTCGGCGATATGAGTCGGGGTGGCCCCGCGATTCATGCCAGGTGTGACTCGTCGAGCAAGGGGAGGGACTCGACATGCCAAGCGGGACTAAAAAGTTAGTGGTCACATGTAGACTAGCCGAGTCGCCCAAGTGCACTCAACGAGTCGAGTCAAAGTTTGACCGTTGACTTTTGTTGACTTTTAGGGTTTGGTCAACAATTTGGCCTTTAAGCTAAGAGAGGGGTAAAATGGTCTTTTACCTTTCTGAGGGTGCTAAGAGTGGGTTGAGTATAGTTATATTTATGAGAGTATTTACTGTATGTGATTAGGCGGAGGATAGATTGTATTTCTACCGAGTCAGAGATTTACCGAGACATCTGAGGTGAGTCTTCTCACTATACTTTACCTAGGGTGGTAACAGAGTTATGTGACAAAGTATTTTAGAGTTATATGCCAGTGTATTTGCATGTTATTTATGTTTTGTGATTTATTGTGATATGTGATATACATGATTCATAGTTACAGAGTAAGGACCTTCGAGTCCATAGAGTTAGGGCCAGAGGGCCCACAGAGAGTTGGGGTTGGAGGGCCCCAATGAGACACATTGACCAGAAGGTCGACAGAGTTATAGCCTTAAGTGGAAATTATGTGTTAGAGTGTTATTTTGGGGAACTCACTAAGAAATTATGCTTACAGTGTTATGTGTTATGTGTTTCAGGTACCAGTGATGATCGCGGGAAGGCGCCGGCATGATTCGTACACATGCACATTGGAGTTTATATGTTTTTGATCTTGGGGTTTGTATTGATACAATGTTTTGAAAAGAGAATGTGAATGATATTTTATGGTTTTCAAAAAGTGAAAAATTGTTCAAATTTTTACAGTGTTACAGAATGTAATAACATTTTAGAAGTTATATGGGAAAAAGTGTTAAATTGGCAAAGTGAGTTGACAAAAAGGGTTTACTTAGTTAGTGGAATGGACTAAAAAGGTTATATAATGGATGTAGAAGTTCTTATTATGCCAAAATTTAAGATAAAATCATAAATATTGAAGTTTGGTAGGTTTTAGCCAAAGCAAGGAAACTTGGAGGACTAAATGTGATAAATCCAAAATTAAGAAGGCATCATCTTCATATCTGCCAAATGAGAATGAAGGGAGGAGAATGGAAGGATTTAGATGGTGATTCAAGCTTAGTAGAAACCCTAGGGGCGATCTCATGCCTTTTTATTTCATTTAGTGCTAGTTCTAAAAAAATCAAGTGGTTTAAGTATAATTTCTCATCCTTTCACCTTGAATTCGAGTTTGATAAGTGGGTTAAACCCCAATGGAGATTTTTATGTGATTTGATGATTAGGTTTTTGATTTCTAACCTCCATTGAGTGGTTTCCATAGTTCTAGTCTCAATCCAATCATCTTATTGATGGATTTGATGATTTAGGTAAAAAGCTCCATGAACCCTAGGAATCTAATTTGGGGATAATGCAACTAATAATGAAATAAGATTGGGTTCTATGACCTAGATGATATTTGATAGCATCAAACCCAATTAGAATGCTCAAATTCGTCCATAATGGTAGAATCATGTATATGCTAGAATTAGAATGGAATTGAGTGAAATGTGATGAAAAGAATGAAATCATTTGTTTATGAGCGTTTGATGAGTATACGATACGTATAAACATGATCTAATACTAATAATATGATTTGAACGCAATAACAGGAACACTTGAATAATTACTAGTTGAAAATATAGAGTTATTGGCCATAAGGGAAAAATGTTAAAGTTGGAATGGAATTGGATATTACATAACTTCATAACGGAATCAACATGAGATTTGTATAATGTTAAGCATTTGACAACAACCAATGATGTATTAGATGATTTGGGAATAATTCACCCTTGTTAAAGAGTGTTCTTGATCAACATGAGCTCTTAGCCCTTTCATTTGAGTGTTTATAAGCATTACGAACTTAGCATTTTGATTGAGGATTTAATGAATGAAGTTGAATGTTTTGACAAGATAAAATGTCCTCTAGTTGTGCTTGGAAATATTTAAAAGTGTTACAATTGGTTACCTAAAAGATTAAAACCTTCCAAACAAGTTAAGACTCAAAAAGTGGGTTTGTGGGGGTGTTTGGGCTGCTACGGCACGCAGCACGGGTGGCTAAGCACGCGGCCTGTGCAGAAGCATGAGTTTTCCAAGCTCAATCAAAAATCTAAACTTTAGTATTTTCTTCATAACTTTTGCATACAGACTCTGATTTACGCGCCATTTTTTCCTACATTCGTATTTTTGTATAAGGAATGAGATGAAACAATAAAATTTAGTGATGGAACCTTGGAGGGGTATTTTGGTAATTTTAATGACTTCTGTCCATGTTATATAGGTGTTGATTGAGAGTGTTTCTGTAAGGAAAGGAACTAGAAGACTGGTTAGCCTACGTATGATTGAGGTGAGTACGTGTTGGCATTTTCCCAATGTACATAGAAAAATGATTTTATGATAAAGAAACACTAATGTTTGATATATGAAATGTTTTGAAATGAAAGTGTCAAATGTTTTTGGAAAGGATATTTTGAAAGAACTCCTTGAAGGCAGTAATGTTTTTGTAAGCAAAGAATGTTTAAGAAGATCAAATGTTTTGAAATATAGATGCTTTAGTTTTGAAATGAGTTTTGATACTAAGGTATGAAATGCATAAATCATGGAAAGCAATGACAAGAAATGGAAAGTAATGAAAAGAAATGGAAAAAATCAGAAAGTAATGAAATAAATATATTGCACGAGCCATGATTCCCTGTAACGGGATATAGAGGAATCCATCAGGTAGCGCCTCCCCTTCGCGAGATACATGTCCTAATGGAAATGATGCCTTGGTGGATTGATTTGTTCTTTCCACTGTGGCATGGACTTCGGGATATTGTTAGGCCCTAAGTATAAGAATGAAAATGGTTCACACCAAAACTTAACCTTATTGAAAGAAGGAATGGAATGTGAAAAGAAATGACTTTTGAATTAAGTTATGACTAATGAAATGTTTTTTTTATGGAATGGAATGTGTAAAAATGTTTATTTGAAATATGTTTTTTAAGATGAAATGTTTTGATATGCAATGGAGTGTGGAAAGATATCTATTTGAAATATGTTTTACAAAGATGAAATGTTTTTCATATAGAACGAAATGTGGAAATTCCTATTTGAAATATGATTTGCAATTATGAAACATTTTCGATGAAAATGTGATAAATGTTTTGGCTCCCAACCCCACGTAGCTCACGAAACATTATTGTCTTACGTATCTATTTTTAATGCCATGTATCCTAGGTTGTATTAAAAAGAAAAGAGGATAGACGAAAGTTAGAAGTTAAGAGACAGAGAGAGTAGAGTGGAACTTGTTAAGTCCCTTAATTATTGTATGGATGCAATTCTTATTTTCTTGCTATGGTTTGTAAGATGCTTAATGGTAGCACCAAACTTTTAATTTTAATTGTTTAGTGGGATCGATTTTCGTTATATGTAGGTTAGTGCCCGAAAAGATTTTAAAACGATAACATTTTAAATTTTAAAAAAGATTGAAAATTTTGGGGTGTTACAGTTTTGTATAAGAGCCATAGTTTAAGCGAATTAGGATTAGGTCATTCTACTCTTATGCTTAGACTTTGGTCATGGAAAGTGTGAATGAGTCATAGGATTGTTATGCCTTGAGTTAGGTAGAATCTTATGCAACAAGTGATAGAAAGGAATTTCCATGCTAGATGATACGAGGCTTTAGATAAGTTAGATTATCTTGTAGAATGCTACATTGAGTGCTTCCAAAGTGAGTAATGGAATTAAGAATAGTGTATGGACAATATAAACCAATGGATCAAAACCTCCTAAGTGGTGAAGTCAATGTCGGTTTTGTGTGATGTGGTTATAATAGTATAGGGTTTGTACTATTATAAAAACATTATACATACCTATACTTATTGGAACTATGAAAGGGTTTTGTGAAATGTGGTAAGGATTCAGGTGAATTAGAACTTAGACACATGTATTGTGTCAAATAAGTGTCATGAATGAGCTTAAATCATGATAATAGACAATTGGAAATTTTGGCAGCTCGACTTTTCTATCAATGTCAAACAGCTGGTATGAAAATGAGAAATTAATTGGGATACATTTGATACATGTTGGAAATTGAGCTTTTATCCATTAAGTGTTATTGGTAGTGAGTTAGAAACACCATGGAATGAAACAAATTGAGCTATTAAAGTTGCTAACAAACAAATAGCTAAAAAGGGACATAGTTGACTTTAGTAAAAGTCTAAAATAGGACAAGAATGTGAACCCAAATTTATGATTCAGAAAATAATTGAAGTTAGTTATTTGAGACACGCCAATGTTACTACCTATGGATGATAACTTCAAATTACATGCAAGTTGATTGAGAAGAGAATGGAATGGAATCATGAATTCCATATTTTGATGAAAGTAAATATAGGGATATGATTGACGACGTGAGATAATGGGCCAGTTACCTAATTTGTGAAATGGTGATATGATGATAAAATAAAGATAGTACTAGAAAGCACGACTGGGACAACTTTGAAAGGAGTATGATGTGGTTGACTCAATGGGATTTATTGAATCCTACCAGTTGACAACCATACGATAACAATATCGAGCGTTGAGTGTAATGGTAAATGTCAAAAGAAATGCGTCCTTGTGAAAACAGGATACTAGTAAAAGGCAAGAAATGGTGCTTAACCCAATATACTAAACTAGTGAGTGAATTCATTACAAGAAAAGAAGGATAATGTGAAATACCTGAAGGTATTTATTGAGCCTGAAAAAAGACAAATAGTATCAAGACCGCATTGAATGGTAAAAATAATGGAAACCAAAAGTGATGTTGATAAGTCCATGATATTACCTTACCTTAGGATGCTAGACTATTATGATGAAAAGTTTAACGGGAGCAACTTTGTAAGCCCTATTTACAAGTTTTGTGATGTGTGAAAAAATGTTAAGATTACACAGAGAACATGATGAGGGCAAAAAAAGAAACCAGACACCAAAGTGTGATAGTTTGATGATGAAAGAGCAATATCTAGAAGGTGTTCCATAAACGATAAAATAGGAAGACATTTCCACATGATGGAATATCAAAGGATGCAATGCGACTTGAACATCAAAATAATTTCCACATGGTGGAATATCAAAGGAGGTATAGACAAGAATGAATACCTAAAGTTTTTATAAAAGGACTGTCAACAAGATGATGATTAGTAAGGAAATTTTGAAATTTCCAGGGACAAGTTAGAGAAATAAATAACTAAAGTGTAAGAATTAATGAGTTACTTGGACCTTAAAAGAAATGTCCTCATTTCTTTAAAGGGTTAGATGTTAAGATGGAGATGAATGTGTGATCATGGTATGTTAAAAGATCTCACAACACTTTGAAGACTGAGTAAGAACAGCACATGGTGCTTGGAATTACGTGCAAAACAAATAAATCATGGTTTACAAGATTTAGAGCTTCCAACTTATACAACTTGATGGAGTGGAATTTGAATACTCAAGTACAACTGAGCACTAGGTTTGATCATTGATGTTAATCTGGATTCAACAACCAGACAAAGGACATGAAAACTTATGATATGAGATCTTTTGTTATGAGTTCATATTCGAGATAGGACTTTGACTCAGAGAAATATAGGTCGCCTAACAGTGACCAAAAGGCACAAAAATCAATCGATATAAATTTTGTTTAAAATATTAATGATGAAGGGTCAAGAAATTAGGAAGAAGTTAAGTATGATGATACTTGAGAAGTTAAACTAATAAAGTGTTGAATGAAAGAGCTAAGTACTCGAACAACAATGTTAAGGGACACATGGATGATGAAACTATGATGGAAGCTTTATGCAATCAATGGGGGAGGTAAATGTGGAATTCGAGGTCCATAACAAGTAGACGTGAGGCAACGAGTTTCCATGAAGAAATAAACAAAACATCTTGCTACATAATGAAGATCATCTTGTGATTTAGCCTTAAAAGAAATGCCTTCATTTCTTTTAAGGGGTTGATAGTTTGGAAGAACCAAGTTACAAGTGATGAGAAAATTTGGACCTAGTAAGGTTTTAATGTGAGTTTAAACAACACCATGTGCTTTAGATCTTCTTGTCATGGTATGCATAAGCTTGTAGGCATAAGAAATGTGTTAACTCTTGAAATGATATTTTTGTTTGACACGTTAAATAAAGTGAATGAAAGGGGATAGGAACAAGGTTCAGGAAGTAAATTTATACTTGGATGTAATGGTACCTATTGGTTTAAAGGTAATAGAAAAGGAAAGTTATACATAATTGGATCATCTTGTTGATAATGTTGAAGGAAAACATTGTAAGTATAAATTGACGTGCGGATCTTGTTGAGGGTAAAGTGTCATTTTCATGAATTTAAAGTAAGACATTTGAGAATAAATGTACGTCCATTAGTAAGAGTTAAAGTGACAAAATAGGATGGAACGAAAGTTTAAAAGTAAACTCAGTTTGGAATGTGTGATGTACTATGGTGTAAGCATCTCGTATTATGATTAAGAGCATAATCGAACACAATGAATTGATAATGATTAGTATGAAAATAAAGAAGTAATATTAGCATGCTTGAGCACGAAAGGATATACTTAAGCAACTTAGAAAGCCTAAGTATAAAAATGGTCAAATGATGACTTAAGGATTGGAAGGACCCGATAAAGTTTCATAAATAACTTAGAACTTATTATTACATGTTCGGATGTAAGACTAAAGGTTGGATAACCGTATTACATAATATCATTTAAAATTTCAAACACGGATAAAGGCTAAACGTGTTCAAGAGGGTTAATAACCCATAATTGTGTATTATTGCTTATTCAGCGGACTACAAACGTAACAAAATGAACAGGGTGATATGGTTGTCGAATAAATTGAAAAATGATGGGATGATGTTCTGATGAGATGACTTATGAGGTGATTCCGAGGATGAAATCCTTTTAAGGGGTAGATAATTGTAACATTGTAAAATTTAATATCGAGTTCCTAAATTAATAAAGTAAATAAATGAAAAATGATATATATATATATATATATATATATATATATATATATATATATATATATATATATATATAGTTAAATCATCAAGGTATAATCATATTATTAGTTGATATGAAGTTTGGAAGTTTAGAAGTGAAAGTAATAACATTTTATTGATGGATTTGCTGATTTAGGTTAAAAGCTCCATGAACCCTAGAAATCTAACTTGGGGATAATACAATTGATGATGGAATAAGTTTTGAATCTATATGCCTAAGAATCATTATGAACCGATATTGCTAATAATATATGATTATATAGGGTCACACCTTTATCAAGTTGGCATATTTTGTATATTTATTATTAATAAATAATATCAATTCTTTTATTTTAATTAGGGAATAATTATTGATTAGTGAAAATAATAATTATAAGAGAGTATAACTAGTTATTATTTCATATGGTATGAATTAATAATTCATGCACAACCGTTTGGACTAGTTGAATCCTTTTATCTTCTACCTAAATACAAAGTTTATATTTTATAAAATTTGAGTTTATAAAATTTAAACTAATTCTTTAGTAGAATGATGAAGTTAGGAGACAAGTTTTTTTCTCTTTCTTTCATTCTTTGGCCGAAAGTTTGGACAAGCATGGGAGGTTGCTTGTCAAACTTCTTCCCATGCTCCCCATGCTCCTAAAAGCCAGTAAATATTTTATATTATTATATGGTTTTAGTTTTTCTTTTGCATGGGTATTTAAAGAGGGGTCTTGCATGAGTTTGAAGCTAGTTTTTCTAGTGAATTCTCTCCATTGTTCCGTATGACAGAAACTCTATTCTACTTTCCACCTCTCTCTCTCTCTCTCTCTCTCTCATTTGAAGCTCGTTTGTTGATCGGAAGACCTCTTGAGTCATCTCCTTTAGTGCTTATTTGAATTAAGAACTCAAAGGCTTAAGACACTCAAGAATACAAGAAGGAACTAGCATTCCAAGTGCCTTAATCTTGATGGTGGATACTATTCGATTAGGTGTCTAAGCCCATAACTATAATTGGTATGTAGTTGACCTGGTAATAGAATGGTCCATTTGGGTTGTAACACTCTGGAACAATTTGATAGGATGGATACTTGAGAAAGAGGTTATTGTCATTTATTAATATATTATAAGTATAATATATTAATTGAGAAATCACATTATTTAATTAGTATTTATCAAGAATTAATTTGGTAATAATTTAGTGATCAAAAGAGACTAATTAAAGTTACAGGGATTGATTAAGTAAATCAATAATTCTTGTAGTTGGACTCATGACCCATGTTGATTAGAGTTTGACTAAACCTATATGCAAGTCCATAAAGGTTTAGCCCATAAAGGCCTATGAAGTATGAAGGGTCAAGGTGGGTTAGGGTTTTCATGGATGTAAGCCTAGACTGTATAAGAATCCCCTAACACCTAAAATCGGTTACCCCATGCATACGAAGAGTTTCTAGCCGATTTTGAGCTCCTAAGTCTCTCTCTCTCTCTCTCTCTCTCTCTCTCTCTTTCTCTCTCAAGTCCATTCTCTTGTTCTTGGTTTGTTATAAGACATTTGAGGCATCACACTTGAGGTTCTAGGCTCCTAAAAGTTATTCACAAGCAAGCTACTACACAAGGTAAGCTTCTAACTAATTTTTGTGATTTAAATGTTACCTTGCACGCTAGTTTAGGCTTTAAGCTTTGGAAAACAATGTTGTATGCACAATTAGAGAAAACATAGATCCAATGCTTTAGGGTTATATGTGCACCATATAAATGTTAGAGTATATAAAACTCATCAGTGGTATTAGAGCCATGGGTGTTTTCTATTGTATTGATGCAATTATGTGATATTCCAAGTTGGAAAAATGAATTTTCCGGCCACTGTCTGATGAACTCGACGATTCCATAGATGGACTCTATGAGTTGGTTGAAGATTGCCTTGAACTTGACGATTCCAAAGCCTGGCTCGACGACTTGGATCTTTAGATGGATGGATTTTCGATTTTTTGGTCTGTTTTGGATTAGGTACATTACCACAAACTGTTTTGGTTCATAAAATTCGATTTTAATGATGTGGTAATGTTTATCTCCATCCAAAAACATGAAGCTTGTCAAATTTTAAGATAATTATATGATTTTTGTGAAAAACTAATTATTTATGAAATTTGAAACTATCATGAATATGAACTAGGTCAAATTGGTAAATGATGAATTATATGATAATTTGATTAGTTCAATTTGATCTATTTCGTACTTGAAAAGCTCCATAACTTGTCCTCAAGTTATGGAATATGAAAAGTCCTTATTTATGAAACCATTAACTAATGTAAGTAATAGAATTCAAGAGTCTTGATAGGTTTTATAACATGTACTCAAGTTTGGAATTCGAAAGGTCTCATTGATGGAACAAAGAAGTTCATAAGTTATGAATTTCAAAAGTTTTTACAAGTTACAAAACTTACCCTCAAGTTTTGGAACTTAAAGAGTCTCATTTATGAAACTTTAATTCCAAACCCTATAATTTTAAAAGTTTAAAATTTAACCCTTATACTATTATAATATTAAAGTTACTGCCTATAAAATGGTGGTTTAATGGGTGTCCACTCTCACCCACCACTTCTTTGACTGGTGGAAGGTCGTTAGCCGAACGAGTAGGATAGGAAATTAATTCTCATTAATAAGTATAGTGATAATTATTAAAGTAACTAAACTTTTATAAAATCCCAATCTTAGTTACTTTAGGAAAATGTGAAAATGGTACTATCCCATGAAATTGCACTTTGCACCTTGCTAAATCATTAATGGAGCGTGTGTGGTTAATCGATACACTAATTTGGGACTGGCTTGGGTGGAAAAGGGTAGCTTGGTGTTAATCATGTATCAACAAAGCGTGTATGGTTAACCGACACATTGATTGGGTGATTTGTAACATTGAGTGTACGAAGCTAATTTGCATGGTTATTCACACCTTGTTTATGATCATCGGCATCCCGCTCACAAATTTGAAGGGCACAATCGAGATTTAAACATGCCATTGAAAAGTTCAACGAATCTCAAAAGAATCTAGGAATTTCAATTCATTTAAAACTTAATAATCAATTTCATTTTTGATGATGGAAATTGGTAAATCGTCATTTACCTACCTTCAAATATTTTGCAATTGGATTACGGCATCCCACTTCCGTATTGTAAAATATTGTATTGGGTCCTAGACTTAATATTTCATATTGGGTGCTATATTAAGGATCTTTATCTAATCTAAACTTTATCTTTCTTTTCAAGATGTCTTCTAACACTGCTTCAAACACAACTGATCCTGGCTATTTCTCCCTCATGAACCTGTATGGGAGGGTCATATTTCATGGATCGAAGTTCAATGATTGGAATTGAAACATCAGAATGGACATTCTCTATGAGGACAAAGAATATGTCCTAGATAAAGAGCTTAAGGAGAATGATGAATATACCGCTACTCCCGAACAGATTGCTGAATACAATGCCCATGACAGGGACGTGACAAAAGTGTTGTGTATTACGATTGCTACCATGACTGCTGAACTACAAAAGTCCTATGAGGACTTTTGGCCTTATGAAATACACCAAGACTTGATTGAAAGGTACCATCAAAGCGCAAGTCAGGAAAGGTATGGAATAATATCCTCCATGATTACTACCAAAATGAAGGATGGAGAGTCCATCATGGCCCACATGTAAAAGATACAAAGGTTTGTATACCGCTTGTTGAAATTGAATGTCAACTTCGATGAAGAATTGGCCATACATATCATTCTACACTCTTTTCCTTCTTGTTATGATCGGTTTTCTGTGACTTATCATATGAACAAGGAGGAGGTCACTCTTAGAAAGCTTCAAGGCCTTTTGAGGACTACTGAAAGTAGTCTCAAAGGTAAATCTATTGTACCTACTACTACCACTACTACCCCTGTATTGGCAATTGGACAAAGGAAGTGAAAGAAGAGGACAGCTTCCTCAAAGATCCACAAGGGAAATTCCCCTGTTGAATCCTCTTCTAGTGGGTCCAAAGGTGGTCCTACACCCTCCTCAAATCCTAAGGAAGCAGAGTGCTCCAATTGTCATGAAATAGGGCACTGGAGGCGAAGCTTCCCCAAGTACTTGCATGACATAAAGGATGGCAAGATCAATGCTTCCTTTGTAGGTATTTATACTATTCTATCTAATAACTCATCACACGCTAATTCTTGGGTCCTGGATACATGATGTGGTTTTCACATTTGTTCTTATTTGTAAGGACTAAAAAGAAGTAGGGATGTGGAGCATGGGAATATGAACTTGATCGTGGGGAACAGGAAAAAATCTCATGTCACCAAGATTGGAGTTTATTCTTTAACTCTTAGTAGTGGGTTAAATTTAGATTTGAATAATTGTTGCTACTCGTCTGATATGGCGAGTAATATTATTTTCTTTTTATAGTTTGTATAAACAAGGTTTTACCTTTTCGTTTAATAATGAAGTTGGTAGTATCAATGCTTATTATAATGGTACATTTTATTTTGAAGCGTTACCTTGCAATGGTATATATGAAACTTTGATGGTTGTAGATAACTTAGGAAATAATGTGTTGCATATCGATACATCCAATGGCTTGGATAAAGCATGCTTATGGCATTATCGTCTTGGACATGTTAACAAGAAGTGCATAGCCCAACTCCAAAAGGATGGAGTGTATGAGTCATTTGACTTAAATTCAGATGATACTTGTGAATCTTGTTTGCTTGGAAAGATGACCAAGTCACCCTTCACCGATACTTGTGAAAGGGGTGAGGGTTTGTTGGATCTTATACACACCAATGTGTATGGACCCTTCAGATCCGCGACAAGCGATACTAACCGCTTCTATGTGACTTTTACCGATGATTATAGTAGATATGGGTATATGTACTTAATCAAGCATAATTCAGAAACCTTTGAAAAGTTCAAAGAGTTTAAGCAAGAAGTGGAGAATCAGTTGGGCATGGTTGAATTGTTTCACAATTTATGCCACCTAGGACACCACGGCCTAATGGTGTGGCTAAGAGGCGCAATCAGAACTTGTTGGACATGGTTCGTTCCATGATGAGTCGAGCTTCGTTACCTATCTCATTCTGGGGGTATGCCTTAGAGACTGCCACCCATATCCTTAATCTAGTCACAACTAAGAAGGTTTCCAAAACACCTCACGAGATGTGGACAGGGAAGGCTCCCTCATTAGCACATATCAAAGTTTGGGGTTGTGAGGTTTGTGAGAAAAGAAACTCACGACAAGCATGAACCTCGAAGTGAACGTTGTATTTTCATCGGCTATCCACATAATTCCTTTGGGTATCTCTTCTATAGACCGAGTGACAATGTTGTCTTCATTGCAAGGAGAGGATTCATTCGCGAGAGAGAACTCATATGCCTAGAGGATAGTGGGAGGCAGATTAACCTTGAAGACCTTCAAGAGTTAAGCGATGGAGGAACCTCAAACACTAGCACTCAACCCGAGGAGGAAACTCCTGTTGAACCAATTGGTGAGTCCTTACCTTTGAGGGGTTCCAGTAGAGTTAGACTGGCAGCTGTGTTTTATGGTTTCCATATAACTACTGAAGGTGACACATTTATCAGTGATAGCACACTAGTAAACCTCGATGAACTTAAAAGCTACAAGGAAGCCATGGCAGGCCCCAAGTTTGCTAAATGGAAAGAGGCGATGGACAGCGAGATTCAATCCATCTACAACAATCAAGTCTGGAACGTGGTTGCAAATGGATATTCAAGAAGAAGACCGGAATGGATGGGAAAGTACACACTTATAAGGCACGACTGGTTGCGAAGGGTTTTACTTAAACTCCTGGAGTTGACTATGATGAGACCTTCTCACTAGTGGCTAAGATTAAATATATAAGGGTTATGCTAGCCATAACTTCATTTCATGACTATGAAATATGGAAAATGGATGTCAAAACCCCTTTCCTTAATGGGAAGTTGGCTGAGGATGTTTACATGAATCAGTCAGAGGGTTTTGTCAATGCAAAATACCCTAATAGAGTGTGTAATCTTGAGAAATCCATTTATGGATTAAATCAAGCATCTCGCAAATGGGATCTTTGTTTTGATGAGATAGTCAAAGAGTTTGGATTTTCGATAAGCGAGGATGAGTCATGCGTATATGTAAAAGCTAGTGGGAGTATAGTTAGCTTTCTGTGTTGTATGTAGATGACATACTACTCATAGGAAACGACCTTCCAACCTTGTAAGAGGTTAAGTCCTGGGTTGGGAAGTGTTTCTCTATGAAGGACCTCAGAGAAGCTTCCTATATTTTAGGGATAAGGATATTGAGAAACAAGAGTAAAAGACTAATAGGACTTGGTCAAAGTTCCTACTTGGACAAGGTGTTGAAACGTTTCAGCATGTAGAATTCCAAGAAAGGAGACTTACCAATCCAGAGAAATACCAAACTGAGTAAGACTCAAAGTCCGAGAATAGAGACTGAGATAGAAGAAATGAGTTGAATACCATATGCTTCTGTAGTTGGCTCAAAAATCTATGCTATGGCATGTACTCGCCCTGATGTGACCTTTGCTTTGAGCATGGTCAGCAGATATCAAGGGAACCTTGGTAGAGCTCATTGGACTGTTGTAAAGATCATTGGGCTAAAGGAAGATATTAGCTTTTAATGATTAGATAGATTAGAAACTTGTAATAGCTAAAATATAAATGACATTTGATGATTGAATGAAAGGAGTTTTATTAATAAGTAAAGTTACTATCTTGTGTCAATTATTTACTATTGTTTCACTTTTGCATGTTTTGACTTCCAGTATAATAAGATTATTCAAACTATCTACCGACGATCATACTTTGGAAGTTTATCTGTTCCTTTTATCCTAAGAGGATAAAAGCGGTATCTTGGGCCCCTCGATGATTTTGTGATGACTTATGTGTCGGGCCCGATCAGAGCTGAATTGATATGTTCAATTAAGTTCTATGTCAAACAAATAAGAAATCAGGAAACAAACTGCTAGACAATAAGTATGACTATGTTCCATGTATTTTTCCGGCTGATATCTTGAGAACAGAGGATTATATGATCCCTTATCTAAATGGCGCGTCAGGATTCGACAATGTCTTTGGAGAGCTATGATTGCTACTTGGAGTTTGAAGTTACATTGGCAATTATAGTTATTAGACTTATCCAAGTTGGAGATTGTTGGATTAGGTGTCTAAGTCCGTAACTATAATTGGTATGTACTTGATCTGATAATAGCATGGTCCATTGGGTTGTAACACTCCAGAACAATTTGATAGGATGGATACTTGAGAAAAAGGTTATTGTGATTTATTAATATATTATAAGTATAATATATTAATTGAGAAATCACATTATTTAATTTGTATTGATCAAGAATTAATTTGTTATTAATTTAGTGATCAAAAGAGACTAATTAAAGTTACGAGGATTGATTAAGTAAATTAGTAATTCTTGTAGTTGGACTCATGAACCACGTTGAGTAGAGTTGGACTAAACCTATATGCAAGTCCATAAAGGTTTATCCTAATAGGCCTATGAAATGTGAAGGGTCATGGTGGGTTAGGGTTTACATGGACGAAAACCTAGACTATATAAGAAGCCCCTAACACCTAAAATCGGTTACCTTGTGCATACTAAGAGTTGCTAGCTGATTTTGAGCTCCCAAGTCTCTCTCTCAAGTCCATTCTCTTGTTCTTGGTTTTTTATAAGACATTTGAGGCATCACACTTAAGGTGCTAGGCTCCTGACAGTCATTCACAAGCAAGCTACTACACAAGGTAATCTTCTAACTAATTTTTGTGATTTAAAATGATACCTTACATGCTAGTTTAGGCTTTAAGCTGTAACATACCAATATCCAGGTAAAGCTATTAAATCCTTCCATTTTGTCAAGTTGTCAAAAGTGGCCCCTTGAAAGAGTTCTTGTAGAAAATGAGTACGTTGGGCATACTCGGGAGTACAATGCGCGTACTTATGTGCTTAATTTGGATGTAGACTCGCTTAGGTACGCTGGGCGTACCTAGGGTTACGTTGGGCGTAATGGGTCCAGACGCAAACCATAATATTTGACATGTGTACTATATAATGGATGCTAAGGCTCATTTCTCAGCCTCCATATCAATGAGTGAAACCCTAAGTGAGCCTTCCATCGTCCTTATCTTGAGAGTGAGTGTTTTGGAGCTAAAAGTGCCTTGGTGTGTTAGTGAAGAAGGAGAGGAGCTTGTGGAGGCTAGAGCTTGAAGTGCAAGTTTTGAGAGTAAATAGATGGCAAGGAGGATCTTATGAGAAATCTGCTGGAGTGTAGACTATGTATAGAGAGAGTAGAGTACTTGGGACTTGGGATCCTGGGAGGATGACTCGGGATGAATACTGATGCAGTGTGGATAGTAGTATTGGGCCCGTACTACTGAAGATACCGGAGCAGTGCGCAGCCCAAGTAAGAATCCTTGGGGTACCAGGGAACGAGTAGGGTTGAGTTATCGAGTGCGAGTAGGCTCGAGCGAATCTCTAATATTTTTATGTTGTATTTCAGAGACATCATGGTTGGGACATGCCACAGACCAAAGACCAGCGGGGTGAGTGATGAGGAGCTCCGCCACATGATCCATGAGGAGGTGGCTGTGGCTATCTGTGCAGAGATTCCAGAGATGTTCGGGTCTATTAAGACCACATTGATTGAGACTTTCGATGATAGATACACAGCGATTACTAAGGCTGCAGCCGCTGCAGCTACTGCAACTGTTGCTGCTGCCAGACCTCAGGGTGGCGATTCGTTGCTGTTACGGGAGTTCAGCAACACAAAGCCACTAGAGTTTGATGGGACACAGTATCCGATTGCTGCGATGAGATGGGTTTCTGATATTGAGGGATGTTTCTATATGTGTTCATGTCCAGAGCATTTGAGAGTCCGGTTCGCACTGAACTAGCTTCGCTTAGGAGCGACGGACTGGTGGAAGTTTGTGACAGCGCACTTTTCATCTGATGAGCTTGCCGCGGTGACCTGGGAAAGGTTCATCGCTATGTTTCATGATGAGTACATTTCCTCAGTGGAGAGGGAGCGCTTGGCACAAGAGTTTCTCACCCTCAAGAAGGGTACTCAGTCTGTTACTGTGATCTCCAGGATGTTCCATGAGAGGGCGATGTTCTGACCTGAGCACGTGTCTATCAGGCAGGCACGTATGAGTCGGTATTTGAGTATTCTAAGGAGGGACATATGGGAGTTCATGGCAAACTCATCGTACTGAACATTTGCCGAGCTTCAGGCAGATGCTTGGAAGATGGAGATAGAGCTGGAGACGCAGGTTAGAGAGGAGGCGGAGACTTAGGGAAGGGATCGGCGACCAGCTCAGTCCCAGCCGGTAGCCAAGCGGGCCAAGCCCGCCGATTCGAGATTAGGGAACCAGAAGGGCCGTACTTGTGGCAAGTGCGGCAAGGGTCACGAGGGCATATGTAGAGCAGGGTATTGCTACAAGTGTGGCAAGGAGGGGCACATGGCCAAGGATTGCCCAAGGGATTTGTAGTCTGTTTTCACTGCAACCAGACCGGACACCAGAAGGCTGAGTGTCCACAGTTGTGCAGGTCAGCACAGGGAGCATCATAGGGATCTGCCCCTACTGCCATTCGAGCTACAGAGAGTCGGCCGGTGAAGGCTGAGGCGCTGAAGGCTCGCGGGAGAGCCTTCAAGTTGACAGTGGAGGAGGTCCGCGCTGCACCCGATGTTGTGGCTGGTATGTATTCTTCTATCTGTTTATTTTGATTTGTGGTGTGATGCTTATATTATGATAAGCATAGGTACATTTCTTGTGTGTTCTATGCCTGCTTTGGTGTTATTTGACTTGGGTGCGAGTCAGTCTTTTGTGTCGTTAGCCTTTAGTCAGCACATCAGTATCCGTCGAGAGGCGTTGAGTTGACCTTTGCGAGTTTCCATAGCTAACGAGAGAGCAGTGTATGCCACGGATGTGATCTGAGGATGTGTACTCGAGATCTTCGGCGTGGAGTTTCCGATTGATTTTGTCCTGATTGCTATGGGAGATGTCTGTGTCATTGTGGGCATGGACTGGTTGAGCAGAGTTGGAGTGGTTATCGACTGCGAGCGACAGCTGGTGACCATACGATACTCTAGTGGGGGAGTTCTTACAGTTTATGGTGAGGGTACCCATTCTGGGTCAACATTTTGTTCAGCCGCAAGAGCGAGGCAGAGTCTACAACAGGGCTATAGTGGGTTTATGGCTTATATGGTGGATACGAGGGTAGGTGCGAAGAGACTGAGGTTGGTTGATGAGGTCCCGATAGTGCGTGAGTTCCCGGATGTTTTCCCCGAGGAGTTGTCGGGTGTGCCTCCCGAGAGGCAGGTGGAGTTCCGTATGGATTTGGTACCGGAGGCAGCGCCTATCGCCTTGCACCTCCACAAATGTAGGAGTTATCTTTGCAGCTTCAGGAGCTGCTGGGGAAGGGGTTTATACAGCCGAGTAGCTCGTCGTGGGGAGCGCCGATCCTTTTTGTCAAGAAAAATGATGGTTCACACCGGATGTGCATTGATTACCGGGAGTTGAACAAGTTGAAGGTCAAGAACCGTTACCCCTTACCGAGGATCGACGATTTGTTCGATCAGTTGCAGGGAGCGTCTTGGTTCTCCAAGATTCATTTGAGGTCTGGATATCATCAGATGAGGGTGCGTGATGAGGATATCCAGAAAACAGTATTCAGGACTCGTTATGGGCATTACAAGTTCGTGGTGATGCCTTTCGGGCTCACCAACGCACCAGTGGCATTCATGGATCTTATGAACAGGGTGTGCAGGACAATGTTGGATCGTTCTGTAATCGTGTTCATTGATGATATATTGGTGTATTCGAGGTCTAGAGAGCATCATGAGGAGCATCTGAGGGATATCCTCAGGGTTCTGAGATCGGAGAGGCTTTACGCCAAATTCTCCAAGTGTGATTTATTGTTACGAGAGGTTCAGTTTCTAGGACATCTCGTCAACCAGAGCGGGATATTGGTCGATTCGGCCAAGATTGAGGCGGTGATGATTTGGGAGGTGCCGAGATCCCCCTCAGAGATTAGGAGTTTTCTGGGGTTGGCCAGCTATTCTCGGAGATTTATCAAGGATTTCTCCAAGATTGTGGTTCCCCTCACCAGGTTGACTCGGAAGGGTGTGGCATTCAGTTGGGGCCCAGAGCAGCAGGCCTCATTCGAGACACTTCACCAGAGATTGTGCGAAGCCCCAATATTAGCCCTCCCGGAGGGAATGGAGGACTTTGTGGTATATTGTGATGTGTCGATATCAGGACTGGGTGCGGTGCTGATGCAGAGAGGGCATGTGATAGCATACGCATCGAGGCAGCTGAAGCCTCATGAGACGAGGTATCCTACCCACGATCTGGATTTGGAGGCCTTGGTGTTCTCCCTCAAGATTTGGCATCACTATCTGTATGGGGTTCGGTGTACCATATATACGGACCAAAAGAGCTTGAAGTACCTGATGGATCAGTCCAACCTGAGCATGTGCCATAGGAGATGGTTGGATGTGGTAAAGGATTATGAGTGTTAGATCCTGTACCACCCGGTCAAGGCTAACGTGGTAGCTGATGCCTTGAGTTGTAGGGCAAAGAGTGCACCATTGCGAGATGTTTGTTTGAGGTTGACAATGATGACCCCGATGTTGGACACCATTCGGGAGGCCCAGGTACAGGCCATGAGACCGGAAAACCACAAGTGAAAGCGGGTGATCAGACAAATATCTGAGTTCATTACTGATAGTCGGGGGCTTATGACCTTCCAGGGCTGGATTTGGGTGCCATTTGAGGGTGGGGCACGTGCCATTTTGATGGAGGAGGTGCATAGGTCGACGTTTTCAATCCATCTCGGGGCCACTAAGATGTATTTGGACCTGAAAAGAGACTGTTGGTGGCCCTGTATTAAGAGGGATGTGGCGTGGTTTGTAGAATGGTGCTTGACCTGTCGTAGGGTTAAGGCCGAGCACCAGTGTCCACATGGCAAGTTGCAGCCACTGGAGGTTCCACAGTGGAAGTGGGAACAGATTTCCATGGATTTCATCACCAAATTGTCGAGGACTGCGAGAGGCGTCAATGCAAATTGGGTGATCGTCGACCGATTGACAAAGAGCGCTCATTTTTTTGCTATCAGTTAGAGCTATTCTGCAGAGAGGCTGGCAAGGTGTATATGAGGGAGGTGATATCGTGGCATGGCGTACCGATCTCGATTGTGTTAGATCAACATGGGTACTAGGTTGCATTTCAGTACCGCTTACCACCCGCAGACGGACGAACAGAGTGAACGGACGATTCAGACGCTCGAGGACATGCTTCAGGCATGTGTGTTAGACTTTGGAGGGAGTTGGGACACGTATATGCCTTTGGCCGAGTTTTCTTATATCAACAACCACCATTCGAGTATCGATATGCCTCCCTTCGAGTTATTGTATGGACAAGGTGTCATACTCACATATGATGGGGAGAGGTCGGGCAATGAGTGTTGGGTAGCACTGGGCTAGTACTTCAGACGACAGAGCAGATACAACAGGTCAGACAGAGATTGTTGACAGCTCAGAGTCACCAGAAGAGTTACGCGGATAGGCGACGATCCGAGCTCGAGTTTCAGGTCGGAGATTTTGTACTTCTGAAAGTGTCTCCTTGGAAAGGAGTGATTCGATTCAAGAAAATAGGCAAGTTGGGGCCCCAATACATTGGGTCGTTCAAGGTGATCGCGAGGGTGGGCAGGGTAGCATATCGATTGGAGCTACCTGCGGAGTTGAGCCAGATTCATGATACCTTCCATGTGTCTCGGCTAAGGAAGTGTATAGTCGACGAGTCGGTGGTAGTGTCGTTAGAGGATCTCCAGGTGGACTCGGGAGTGAATTATGTCGAGATACCGATCGCGATCGTGGACCGGAAGGTCAAGGTTCTGAGGAACAAGGAGGTGCCTCTGGTTTAGGTCCAGTGGCAGTATCCGAAGGGATCCGAGCTGACTTGGAAGACGGAGTCATAGATGTGGGAGCAGCATCTGGAGTTGTTTTCGGCATTAGACTTTAAGGGCGAAGTCTGGTTCTAGTGGGGGAGAATTGTAACATCCCAAAATCCAGGTAAAGCTATTAAATCCTTCCATTTTTTCAAGTTGTCAATAGTGGTCCCTTGAAAGACTTCTTGTAGCAAATGAGTACGATGGGCGTACTGGGGAGTACGCTGCGCGTACTCATGCGCTTAATTTGGACGCGGACTTGCTTGGGTACGCTGGGCATACCTAAGGTTACGCTGGGCATAATGGGTCGAGATGCAAACCCTAATATTTGACTTGTACACTATATAATGGATGCTAAGGCTCATTTCTCAGCCTCCATATCAGTGAGCGAAACCCTAAGAGAGCCTTCCATCGTCCTTAGCTTGAGAGTGAGTGTTTTGGCGCTAAAAGTGCCTTGTGTGTTTGTGAAGAAGAAGGAGAGGAGCTTGTGGAGGCTAGAGCTTGTAGTGCAAGTTTGGATATGAGATCTACAGAGGAAGGAGCTGCATCTAGAGGTATAATGTTCAAAACTTTCCTCTTCATTTTTGTTTGATGTTGTATGGGCCATTTCTAGGGTTAAAAGTCCCAAACGTGGAGACTTTATGAGTGTAATGTGCTCCATGGACCTAGACCAGTCCCTTTTCAGTGGTATTTGTGTTATAGATCCATAAAGTTTCCATCTTGGTCGTTGATATGATGTCATGCTTGAGTATTGAGCTTTCTAGAGTTAGGAAATGGAATATTATGGGTGTTAGTGACTTGTCCAGCCATACAAAGGCTTAAAGTCACCAACTCTATGGATTAAGAGGGTTATGAATGGTCAGATCTAGAAGTTGGACGTGGGTTTTAAATGATTAAGACACCTAAAAGCTTAGAGTCTGAAACTGGGAGTTATGTGGGGCGTAATCCCAGTACGCGCGACGTAAGGGGTCGCACACCCCGTTTTCTGTGAAGACACCGGGTATGCCCAACATACACGTTTGGTACGCGCAGCGTAACCCGGAGAGTTGACTTTTGTTGACTTTTAGGGTTTGGCTAATTTTAGGGTCTTAGGGCCATGAGAGGGGTAAAATGGTCTTTTACCCTTCTGAGAGTACTAAGACGAGGAAAAGTCTAGCCATGAGGAATTTATTGATTTAGAGTGTTTATTTCATATGATTAGGCAGAGGCTAGATCGGATTTTACATAGTTCGAGATTCACTGAGTTACCTGAGGTGACTCTTCTCACTATACTTTACTTAGAGTGGTAATTAGAGTTATGTGATAGAGTATTTGTATGTTTTGCATGATGAGATTTCTGTGTGTTTTATGCTATGCCTATTAAAGAGTTTATAGAGTTTGGACCGTAAGGCCCACAGAGTTAGGGCCAGAGGTCCCACCAGAGTTATGGGACCGGAAGGTCCCACTGAGACACATTGACCAGAGGGTCAAACAGAGTCATATCCTCGAGTGGAAAATATGTGTTCTGTGTGGTATTTTGGGGAACTCACTAAGCGTTTATGCTTACAGTGTTGTGTTATGTGTTTCTGGTACCAGTGAGGATCGTGGGGAGGTGCCGACTTGATCAGTACACACTCGAGGGGCTTTTATATATATTGATCTTGGGATGTGATGTTATGAATTGATTATGTGATACAATAATGTTTTTATCGTAATTATGAATGAAATTGTGTTTTATCAATGTGAAAAATTATTTGAAAATTTGGGTGTTACATAAGCTTTGGAAAACAATGTTGTACGTAAAATTAGAGATGATACGATTTGGCTTGATGTAGGGTGATTTGGCTACTGAGGTAGCTCCTGGTACTAAATCGATTCTGAACTCGACTTGAGATTGTGGGGGTAACCCTGGTAGTTCTCCTAGAAAGATGTCAGGAAAGTCGCATACTATGGGGATGTTCTTCAGGTCTTTGGTTTCTTGGCTCATATCAACCATTTGTGCAAGGAATGCACGGTATTCCTTACGTAAGTACTTCTATGCTTGAATACTTGAGATGATACGAAGGCTCGTGTCGGGTTTGTCGCCGTAGATAATAAGAGTTTCATTGGATGGTAGATTAAGGCGAACAACTTTTTCATAACACATGATGCCGGCACAATGCAGACTCAACCAATCCATGCCGATGATGACGTTAAAACTTTTAATTGAGACCGGCATGAGGTTGATCGAAAATGTATGGCTATCTAGAGTTAGAGTACATCCTATGTATATACTGCTAGTGCTCTCAATTTTCCCGTTAGCCATTTCTATAGTGAATGGTTTTTTAAGTGAGCGTGGTTTTTGCTTATGTAAGTGAGCAAATTTCTGGTTCACGAAACTCCTCTCCGCTCCACTATCAAATAGTATGCATGCATAAGAGTTTTCAAGTTGAAACCTGCTAGTGACCACTGTAGGGTCAGCAACTGCTTCCTTATGGCCTATAGCAAAAACTTTTCCCGCTCCACCAGCATTCCCTGCCTTAGGGCAGTCTCTTTTGTAGTGGCCCACCTCGCCACATCCATAGCAAGACTGACCCACACCAGCGCCAGAGACCTAGCTGATTCGCCTTTTCGGGGCTCTGTAGAAGCGGGCAGTGTGTCCCTTCTTGTTTCAGTTGGAGCACTGCAATTCCCGGCAGGGTTCGCTGTGGTGGAAGTTGTATTTGTTGCACTTTAGCAAGTTTCCAGAGTACTGCCTTACCGGAGCAGTAGCGGTAGGTGCTATCGCGGCATGAACCACCACAATCTGCTGCTTTTTGGAAGCTTTTTGTTTCTTCTTGTCATCCCATAACTTCTGCTTGTTGCCAGCGGCTTTGGAGGGTTCTGAGATGGGTAGGGATGTTGTTAATGATGGGGTACGGACTCCATGATCGATGAGCCGCTGTGCCAATCGCTTGGCACTGTCGAAGGTAGTGGGGTTTGAAGATAAGACATTCCCCTGAAATGGAGGCACCAGCCCCCAGATGTACCTCTCTATTTTTTCCTTTTGTGGGAACCATGTTGGGACAGAGGGCCACCAACTCGCTGAATCTGGCGAGATAAGAGACTATGTCAGAGCCTTTAATGTTTAGGCTCCATAGCTCCTGTTCAAACTTCTGGATTTTGCTCCGTGGGCAGTATTCCTCAATCATGAGGTCTTTCAAAGTTTCCAGCCCATGTCGTTTGCCACTATTAGAGTTAGTGACTTGACATGGCTAGTCCACCATTTCAGAGCTTTTTCCTCGAAGGTGCAAGCAGCAAATTTGATTTTGCTCCCTACAGGGCAGGAGCAAATCTCGAGGATCGACTCCGTATTTTCAAACCATTGCGAGAGGGCAATGACTCCGCCAATCCCTTTAAAGGACTTTGGCTTGCAGTTGGTGAAGTCCTTGTAGGATAACTCTCTCGAGCACACAAGGATTTCACCTTGAGTAGAATGAACAGGCGTTCCACCTCCGCTGGCACCGGTAGAGTGATATTGAGCCATGGCTGTTGCCATAGCCGCATCTACTGCAGCATTTATAGTTACCGTATCAAATTGTGGAGGAGGAGGAGGTGGTGGAGGATTATGCCTTGTTGATTTGCGAGGAGTCATCCTTCAACTATAATTTTATTGAGATGAACACAATAGTAAGAATCAATTGTATGTACCATGAGAGTGATCCATGGGCTAAACTGCCATAGTCCAATAGTTGAATGAGTGTACGTTTTGAAATAGATGAACAATAGAAGAGCAGAGAAACACAAGAGTAAAGATTTTTCTAATAGATTTGATAACTGTCAATATTACTGGTATTATTGATGTAACAAGTTCGGGAAAAATGACCTATCAGTAGGTCTTACATCATACCATAAGGGAAAAGGTTGACAGTTTTTAGAAGTCTAGTAAAAGTACTTGGAAGGTAGGGATATTTTACTGATAAGTGCTACATAGAGCATAGATAAGAAAGGCTATTCTTTAAACCAAAACAAAAGACGTACTAGACATCTTCTACCGGCGACGGGAACTCCTTGGGTGGATTCTCATATCCGCCGGTTGACGTACCACCTCTTGGAGATGTCGCTCGTGATCTCTCTGACGAACCTGAAGTTCTATGACTTCAGCTCGGGATGCAGCTAAATGTCGCTGCAGAGCCTCATTGGCTCTTTTCGTCCCTTTGACAGCTTCTCCAAGATGGTGAATGCAGATAGTGTTAACGCCTGAGTAGGCATCAACTTCCATGACTCGGTCGATGGCTGCTCGACCTTTCTCATTCTTACGAGCAATCCTGCGGATCATGACAGGCAGGACTCGATCAGCTGAGCCACCTTTTCTATGGTCGTAAAAGCTTTGGTCCCCATAGTAAGGTAAGTGTTGACCCTGTTCGTCACTCCAGCGATTCAATTTTGTCTCCCACAAGGGTGTTGGGCCTTGAAATGCTGGTCGAGGGTTGTTATTTGGGACCTGACCCACTTGGCGTAGGTTGTTGACTTCAGGCTCGGAGTGAAAACTATCAGAAAAGCCTTCTTCATGGTGATCATCCAAAGGGATTGGGTGATCACCTTCTGGTTCTTCCTCAAGCCATCCAACATTGCCTTCGTTTGGGAAGTACAGGTAGCCATGGGGATGGAATCCAGCCATGATATCTACGCGAGAAAAAGAGATATAAGAATCATATATAAATAGACGTACTACTGAAGATAATTACCAGTTACTTCAATACTTGCATAGTGTATACCAGTTATATGAAATGAAAACAGGATAGACCGTCGAATAAGTGACCCTAACTCCAATTCTACAACCAAACAAGGAACAGGAAGTAAAGCAAACATCACAAATTCTAAGTCTGTAACACCCTAATCTCATATAACCTTAGTGTATCCACATAGCAACTATTACTCTACTTAGTAAGGACCTTTTTAGTTCTCAAATAAGTAACTATAGTAACACAAAATACTCCTATAGTATTTTAAGTTTATGTTTTGTTCTAATGCTTTCATTGTAATAGTGTTGGTAAGTTTTTAGACTTGTTGCGATATCACAACCATTCTCGGGCATATGCTAATCACTCCTTGGACCAACATAGTTGATCAGGCTATGTCACTCCCAGGACTAACCATACATCCCCGAGCCTACTTGTGACATTCAATAATTGTAATGCTTTTGTTCTGTCCTAGTAACACTGGTTTTAGTATGAATGCAGGTATGTATACTTAGTTAAATATTTTATTATTTAAAAGTATAAACTCTTGGTCAGAGTATTTTAATCCCATTTTGTTTATAGTTTGTATATCTTTTATGGGTTGATATACTCAATTCACTATAAACAATTCTTTGATACTAATCTGTCACACCCCACACCCCAAAACCAAAAACGGCAGAAAACATTATGTGGGGAGGACGTCATGTACAGTATCACAACACAGAATAGTAGTAAACAAGCAAACAACATCATCCATTGCATTAGGTAATGTATTCTAATACAAGAGTGTTCTGTGGTTCATAAGACACCAAAAATATGAATCAAAATAAAAGATTGAGTCTGGTATGTGCTCCATCTTCTCAAAAGCTGGCCTTGGTACCTGTCTATTGATGACCTGAGAATACAAGTTGTTTTGAAAGAGTTTATCAGCATTAAAGCTGGTGAGTTCATAAGCATTTTAGTGTCATTGTTTGTATGGAAAATGTTTGTAAGTGTTTGAATGTACAAGTTTGTAAAATGTTTGTAATAATTGTTTGTAACTCCTAGAAAATTCTATATTTTATATTAAAAGTAGCCTTCTAGCAAGGCATCAAATGTTGTATGTTTGTTCATTGTAAAAGTGAGTATTTCTCCCAAATGTGACTATCATTAATAAAATATAGTTTTTACATTACTGTTTATGTGAGGAGATCACAAAGTAGATGTAATGGGAAAATAACGAAGTACTGTAGTATTTTGTTATAGTAACTACTGCTGTACTAACTACCTTAAACCATTTGTTAATTAAGGTACAATGTGATATAATTGTAACCATACTTGATCGAACTAGAAAAACACAATGTGCTCGAAGACGTCAAGATGGTATGACATTCATCACCTGAAGACCTACAAGTCCCACTATAGCTACCAGCAAGGTGTAGGAAGGTCAGTCCAGTATAGATCTATACACGAATTCACACTCTCCCTTCAAAAATACTCTGGTTAGAAGATGAGCCATGATAGAGATGCCATGACCTGAAGTAGTGCCTCACATTTATGTTATCGTGTGTATTTATTGTATGTACTAGTGTAGTGTATGTCCTCCCTGATTCTCATCATAGTATGTTCTTTAATATAGTATATAGTGTGTATGAATAGTATGTATTAGTGTATGTTCTCTCTTTCTAGTGTATAGTATGTTCTCTCTGTCTCTCATTATAGTGTGTTCAATTGTATATTGTAGTGTATGTATTGACTCATGTATGAACTGACTCTTTGTATGTTTTTATATACTAGAAATAATACGTAGTATACCTCTAAACTTACCTATTATAGTTTACTATGTCTGAACGTATTGAAATAAGATAACAAGCTTTTATGTCTATACATATACACATAATATATAACAAAGGATCAGACGACACTCGGACAAACAATAGGGTACTCTAAGTCCACAACCAAACAAGGAACATAAAATAGAGTGTATTATCAGTCCTAAGTCCTTCAAACCTTACTTATATAACTATATATGCATTGGACATCATTTGACAATATATAAGTTTAAAGAATTGAAAGTAAAGGTTTGGTAACTAATACCAAGTTTTATAAAGAGTTTCACATGTAAAAGTGTTTGATAATCATTTTGAAGTAGTTTTGTTGACAAAATAGTTAAAGTATAGTAAATCCATTTGTTTGCAAGATATAAATCACATGTGATTCATATTATAACTATTATGATTCAACTTGTATTCCCCCCCCCCATAAAAGCATTTAAAAACATTTAAAAGGTTGATTAAGGGGTATGAACTCACCTGCTGTGAGTGGTTTGGATGAATGGGTAGTATAGGATGCTAGGTGTGAAGTGAAGACTTAAGCACACACACGGATAATATTTATCATGTAATGATACATATATGTATACAATTAGTGTTTAAACAACTAATTATACAATTAAGTACACCCTAGGTCATAGAAAACACTTAGATTCAAGTGCTAGAAGTACCAAGGGTTGCATATATCGGGTGGATGGCCACACATAAGAGTGTAAGGCCAGAATATGGTGTCTCCTGGGTGTGTACGACCAGAGTGTATAGCCCAAGTGAGTGTACGGCCATACACTCATGGTGAAACATGCCAATTTGTGTTTTAAAGTCTTCTTAAGCATCTAGGGGTGTGTCTTGACCATTGCTTTGACCTTATTGAAAGTACATTGTCATTTTGGACCCAAAAAAGGGTGTGTATGGCCACACATGGAGTGTACGGCCGTACACCCTTGTTGATCATGTAAAAATGGTCAATATTGCATTCCAAGGTTCTATCTTCCATTCCATAAGTGTCCTTGATCAAGTGCTAGCCTAGAACATGTGTTCTAAGGCCTTTATGCACCAAATGGAGGGGTGTACGACCACATGGGGTGTGTACGGCCGTACACTCCTCTTTGATCATCATTTGGGTGTTTTCTAAGGATTAATTCAGTAAGTAACAAGTATGAGGAGTGGTACTTACGATATAGAAGCCTTTAGGGGTGTTTGTGGTCCAAAAACATAGTAGGTGTTCTTGATGAACACTTGAAGATCTAAACAAAATAAGAAGTTTCATGGATGAAATGGTAGATCTTTACTAGATAGAGTAATGAATCATCAAATAGATGGAAGAAGACACTTACAACTTGAAGATATGAAGGAAAAATCGGATGCTACTTGAGAGAGAACTGATTTTCGGCCTTTAGGATGACAAAAGGGATTGAAAGGAGGCTAGATCTTACATATATACATATGAGTGTCGTCCAGAAGGGGGTGTACAGTCGTACGATCCATGTGTATGGACGTACACTCCATGTGTACGGTCGTACACTCCTTAAGTTGGAGTGTTTGGCCGATTTTTGAAGTATTGAACTTGTGGTACTTATTTCTAAACCCTAACCTTGAAGGTACGAGGCTTAGAACACCCTAATTGACTCCAAACAATGCTAGAAGATGAAAAAAAATGAGTATGAACTTGACTGATTTTAATAACTATACAAGATAGAAATTTTGGGTTGCCACAAAAAGGGTCACCTTGTCACTAGTTAGTTGCAATACTACAAGTTGTTTCAAGTATGATGACTTTATCAGAATCTTGTGTGATAAAGGTCACCTAAGCATGAGAGGTTTGAGGCAAAGATGGGATAAACATGAGTAGTTAAGCAATAGTTGTTTGGAATCCCATTATCCAGGAATTACATATCATATGCAATTCGTAATCGCTATCTACCGAGTTTGATTAAGTTTATGGGATAAAGGTCACCTAACCATTTACTTGTTTTATTACTTGGATCCTAGACTTTAATAAATTAATGTTTTAAGAAATAATAAAATGTATTATTTTTTAAAGTCTTAATATTGAAAATACTAAATGAAACTTTGTTAAATTCTGTTAATAACTGTTAATACTCATACGCCCTGCAAAATCTTTCTTGTTGAGTATCAAGAGAATGTAACATTTGACGGTTATAATTTTTATAACCTGTATACTACCTTAAGGTTCTTCCTTAAATATAAATAGAAATTATATATATTGAAAGATCCCATACCTAAACAACCTCTGCAAGTCAGTCAGTCTGATCATGATACTTTGATGGAAGTGTTGTTGTGATGCTGTTGATGTGTCTCACATCATACTCGAGTAATTAACGTTGACTTGCAGAAGGTCTTGGATAATTATGAAAGATATCAGATGTTTCATCAAGTAAATCAGATATTCAATCTGAATAGTAGAAAGTGCTTCAAATCTGTTCAAACATTGAATAATGGAACTCTAAGAGATTGTGTACTCAAATAGACTTATAGTTCAGTTAAGGGACATACAACCTAAACCCAAAAATCAAGAAAGGACCAAATGATTAATGTTTTTTCTATTGTGCAAGAAACTGGACACTAAAAGAGGAATTGTTCCTCTAATCTCATTGAGCTGAAGAAGTCTGACTTGGATAAGACTCAGATATATATATATATATATATATATATATATATATATATATATATATATATATATATATGATTGAACTATTTATTTTCCCATCATTTTCTTGAGTATGTTATACTTAAAGTGACACTAATAATTGATATTATGTGTTGATGGTTGGAAGAAATAACCAACTGATTACAAAAAAGGGCATTTCGCATTGAAAATATAACAAGTGTTCTTATAATATTTTATTTAAACAATAGATTTTTTTGTACCTATCTTATAGGGACATGTAATAGTTGTAATTTATGAATAAATCTAGATTTAGTTATCGTTTAATGGATGTTCACATTCATGATCTGAAATGATGTATTCTGTATTAAAGAATATTTTTGCATAATGTAAATTGTGAAATAAATCTATAAGCATTCATTAAATCGATAGTTCTGATAATACCACCTATATAATCAAATGATATTTGATTGAAATTTATCTATGTCATTATCATCATTACTATATAAATATGAAACATATATACCAATTTCAAAAGGATGGAATTTTTGAAGGAAAATCAGTTTGATTCATTTGATATATGTGAATCCTATTTATATGGGAAGATGATTCACAAGTGTCTTTATCTATTAGTACTTAAAGAACAAAAGGCTTGACAAAGAGTTATACATAAGTGATGTATGTAATTATTTTCAATCCATGAATAGATTTGGAGATAGATAGTTTATTGATTTCACTAACGACTTTTATTCGTTATAGTTGAAACTTTTGATTAGCTCAAATTATTTAATAGTGAAGATAGAAATACAACTTAACGAGACTATCATTAACCTTTCTTTGTGGTAAAGAAAATGAGTTTTTGAAAACCAAATCTTCTTGGAACATTTTAAGAGTTCTGGATGAGATTCATAACTCATTCAGTAAAAAACACTCACTCGTCATTAGTATGGTTCTTGTGGCATAGGATCACCAAGTCACTTGGATCTATCGTTTAATGTTCGAGGTAGCCTTTAAATTCTCTAGTGTGATAGGGTGTTACAACCCCCAAACCGGAGCACCAAAAACGTCCGGAGGTGGATGACTTCATGTTTATGTATCACAAGACATACATCACAATAATCAAAGTACAAAAACCATTGCATTAAAAGTATAAGTTTTTACATATGTGTTAAATCAATGTATATTGACACCAAAATATAGCAAAAACTAAAAGACGCAACTCGACTCTGCTTCGTCTTCTCAAAAGCTCGGGGATGTACCTGTCTACTGGATCCTTGAGAATACAAGTTTTTTTGAAAAGAGAGTATCAACATTTAAGTTGAGTGAGTGCATAAGTATTTATGTTTAAAAGTGCCACACCCCAACAGTGTAAAGTAATAAACAAGCAACAACATCATCCATTGCATTAATAGTATAATTTTAATACAAGTGTGTTCTTTCATTGAATAAAACACCATGATAAATAATTAAAATAAAAGATGAGTCTTGACTGCTCCATCTTCTCAAAACCTGGTCCAAGTACCTGTCTACTGGTGACCTGAGAATACAAGTTATTTTGAAAGACTTTATCAGCATAAAGCTGGTGAGTTCATAAGTATTTTAGTGTCATTGATTTGTAAAACTATAAAGAAAAGAATTGTAATTGTTTGATGAAATTTTTTGTATAAGTATGAAAACCCTAGAAAATCCAATATTTCCTATTAGTAGAAAATGTAGTCTTCTACCAAGACCTGACTGTTTTGAAGGTTTGCTTCTTTGTAAGAATGACGGTTTTTCCCTTGTATAACTTATTATTATCAAAATATAGTCTACCTCATCGTTTATGTGAATGTGTCACAAAATAAAGGTAATAAGGAAAATTATATGATCATTGAAATCATATCAAAATATATTCTACCCCATCGTTTATGTGAACGTGTCACAAAATAAAGGTAATAAGGAAATTTATATAATCCTTGAAATCGTATCCATTTGTCTAGGATAAACACGGCACGGTAAATCGCCGAACAGTTCAACTGAGAACATCCGAAGATGAACATCTCTCGTTGTAGCTAGCAGCCAGGTGTAGGATGGTCAGTCTCGTAGTATGTATTGTATGTATGTACTAGTGTAGTGTATGTCTTCCCTGATCCTCATCATAGTAAGTTCTCTAGTATAGTATGTAGTGTGTATGAATAGTATGTACTAGTGTATGTTCTCTTTGTCTCTCATTATAGTACGCTCAATTTGTATAGTGTAGTGTATGTATTAGAGTAGTGTATGTATTAGTGTAGTGTATTGTTTTAGTGTAGTGTATGTATTAGTGTAGTGTATTGTTTTAGTGTAGGGTATCTATTGTTTACAATATGTATTGACTCATGTATGAACTGACGCTTTGTGTGATTCCTTGCACTAGGAATAGTAAATAGTATCTCCTAAACTATACCAATTATAGTTACTAGTAATGTATGTATATGAATGAAAGTATGCCTTTGCTACGCAAAGGTACTGAACTTACTGATAGAACTTTTATGTCTACATATGTATACATAATATATAACTAACATTTAGACAACATTTAGACAAATACCCAATACCCTAAGGCCACATCCAAACAAGGAAAAGGAATTAAAGCGAGTTAGCAGTCCTAAGTACTTTAAACATTACTTACATAACTATACATATATAGGCATGCATTTGACAATATAAAAGTTTAAAAGAAGTTTTGTAAAACATTTGAAGAGACTAATAGTAAAAATTGATGACTTGATGTCAATTTAAAAAACATTTTAAAAGCAGTTTATTTGATAGAACAGTTTAAAGTAATTGAAATCCATTGTTTGAAACATAGTTGTAATAGAATTTGATAGGAAAGGTTTAGCATAGAAAACAAGTCTGATAAAGATTTTAACATGTTAAAACGTTTGAGAAATCATTTTTGAAGTAGTTTGCTTGGTAAAGCAGCTAAAAGTGTAGTAAATCCATAGTTTGATAGTTATTAATCACATGTGATTGTTATAATAACTATCATGATTCAACTTGTATTCCCCCTCCCCCCCCATAAAAGCATTTAAAAATATTTAAAAGGTTGATTAAGGGGTATGAACTCACCTGTAGTTAGTGGATTTGGATGGAAGTGTTGGACAAGGTGCTAGGTGTCAAGTGAAGACTTTAACACACACATCGATCCTATTAACATATAAAGACCTATGTATGCATATAGTTAGTGATTATAACACTAATTAGACAAGTATAAACACCCTAGATCATGGAAAACACTTTGATTCAAGTGTTATACGTACTAAAGGGTTGCATCTAAGGGTTGTAATGTCACACCCCAAAACCAAGAACGGCGGAAACGTTCTGGGGCGGAGGACGTCATGTAAGGTAATCACAACACAGTAAATGTAAATAGGCAAACAACATCATCCATTGCATTAAATATATATAAATTTAATACATGCGTGTTCTGTACAGTTTTAGACACCAAAAATATAACGTAAATCAAAATAACAAAATGATGAGTCTTAGTACGCTCCATCATCTCAAAAGCTGGCATCGGTACCTGTCTACTGATGACCTGAGAATACAAGTTATTTTGAAAGAGTTTATCAGCATTAAGCTGGTGAGTTCATAAGTATTTTAGTGTCAATGTTCATTTTCAAAAACGTTTGAACTTGTCCCAATGTATAAGTTTGTAAAAATGTAAATAAATGTTTAAAAGTATTTGCAAAGTTTGAATCTCTCAGAAAATCCTATATTTTCTATAATGGTAACCTTCTACCAAGGCTTAACTGTTTTGTAAACTCGTCTGTTGTAAAAGTGTGTGATTACCCAAGTATAACTATCATTGATAAAATATAGTTTGTACATTAATGCTTAAGTGAGATTATCACCAAAATATGTAATGGGTAAATCATTGTAGTACTGTAGTTTTGTATAATAAGAACTACTGTTGTACTAATTACTACTACCTTAAACCGGATTTATATTAAGGTATAATGTGATAATTGCACCATACTATCGACTGATAACAACGACATAAAGAACGGTCGTAATAACGGAATGACGTTTGGCACCCGCAGACCTGCAGGTCCGGCTGTAGCTAGCAGCAAGGTGTAGGATAGTCAATCCAGTATAGATCTATACGCAAACTCAACGCTCTCCCTCCAAGAGAATTCTGGCTACAACTCGGGCCATGACATTTAAGGCATGCTCCGATACAGTGGATCACATTTGTTATCGTATTATTGCATGTGTGATGAAATGTTTCTTGTTCTAGTATAGTTGTATATATTCTCTTCCTAGTATAGACTCATGAATGAACTGACTCATTGATCTAGCAGTTGTAATAGTATGATTCTGTGTTACCCCGATGGTAACTTGTTAACAGTGCGTTTAGTACGTATGATTATGGAAGTACTTTTATGTCTATATATGTATATTTGATATATAATTAATATGGAAACGACCTTCGGATGGTCACCCGAAATCCTATCAGACCACATCCAAATCGAGGAAAAGGAAACAAGGTGGATAGCCTTCCTAAGCCCTTTAAACATTATTTATACGTCTATACATATATGGGCATGCAATTTGTAATATAAAAGCATAAATAAGTATTTATAAGGCATTTGAAACATAAGTATTATTTTTAAAGAAAGATTGACTTGATGTCAATCTATAAAACCATTTGAAGGTGTAGATTTGATTAGAACAGTTTAAGTATAAGGAACATTTGCTTAAATCACAGTTGCAGTGTAAATTCGAAAAGTAAATGGGTTTGGAAAACATTTAGAAGTAAAACAGTTTGATAGATAGTTTGAATAGTGATAAAACCACTGATTTCCCTAGTTATTAATCACATGTGGTTGAAACAATAACTATAAGTATTTAACTTGTATTCCCCCCCTTTTGAAAGCATATAAAAGCATTTAGAATATTTAACAGGTTGATTAAGGGGTATGAAACTCACTTGATTGATTGAAGAACGCGAGATGGAAAACCGGGCAGAGTTTCGTCTCGGAAAACGGATTTTTCTCGGGATTCTCGGGAATCTCGGGAGTAAAATCGACCCTCGGGACTTGAGCAAAAAGACCAGAGCTTCGGGTTATAACGGGCACGGAAAACGAGACAAAGTTGTGAGAGAGAGGAGAGAAATGAGCAACATTTTCGGAAAGCCTCGCATCCTATTTATAGGAAGGCTGAACCGCCTCCGAACGCGGGGCGTACGCTCATACGCAGCGCGTACGCGTACGTCATGCATGACCGAAGCCTCGACTGCCTCGGTTCGGATGGGACGGGTTGCTGGGTACGCGGGTCGGATGGGACGCCGGGTCGGATGGGACGTCGGGTCGGACGGGTCGGAGCTTCGGACGGGTCGGACGGGTTAGATTCTTCGGATAGCGCGACGTGGACGATCCGAGACCCTCGATCTCAGTATGCGGGGCGTACGAAGGTACGCAGGGCGTACTTCGGTCCAATCCGATGACTCCCCTTCGGATATTACCGGGAATTTATAATTAAATTCTTATTTATTTTAAATTAACTTCAAAAATTCATATCTCTCTCATACGAACTCCGTTTTTGACGTTCTTTATATCCACGCGAAGGTGAGACCATGATCTACAACTTTCGTTTAGATTCCGCTGGCAAATTCCGAAATTATTTTTATTATTTATTTATTAAAATGACGTGTTTAAGGAATTTCTTCAAAAATTCATAACTTCCTCATCTGAGGTCAGATTTGGACGCTCTTTTTATGTACGCAAACCTTGATATGATTCCTATTACTTTATTTAATCCAAATAAGATTTTAGGAAGGTTACATTTTGACCTAAACTTGATCGGATTTACATTACATTGACTCGAAATATCGGGTTGTCAAATGTAAGACCTTGCTTTAGAGTTTATGGCCCAAGGACCAAACTCGATGGAGTTTACGACCTAGGGTTTACGACCCTAGTGGGTTTATAGCCGTAAACCCATGGCAACTCCTACCATTTCGTGGTTTAAGGTCTGTTGCTTAAGTATGAAGGGTCCTATTCCAATATCCAAGCCTTAGGATGTAATGGAAGCACATATGCAACACATAATGGTGTTTATGGCCCAAGGAGATTGCCTTGGCCATAAACCTATGTGTTCTTGGACATTCTTGGAGTTTTTTGAAGGTTTAGCAAGTAATCTAAGCATATAACTAGATAGGAGGAGTGTACTTACTTATAGGAAGCTTGCAAGAGTGTTTAGGGTTCAAGAACACTAGTGTGTGTTCTTGGTATTCTTGGTGTTTTGAAGAACACTTGAAGATCTATGAATAAGAGAAGATTTCATGGATGAAATCATGTATAAACACTAGATGAAGTGTTATAACAACAGATCAGGAGAGGAAACACTCACATTTTTGGAAGGAATGAAGAGTAAACTCATGCCTTAAGCATGAGTTTATGGCCACAAGGGAGTTTACGGCCCAAATTCAAAAGTTTGGCCGTGAACTCCTTACTAAGGTACTAAATGTGTGTTTGCTACTCCAAGACCCTAGAAGGTACTTCCTTTTAGTTGTTCGTGTGAAGAATTTATATTAAAAACACTCAAATGGACTTTAAACCGGATAAAAATTAGCAAAAACGTATTTGAGTTTTATTTGAAGTGCTTGACTATAGGGTTTGTACGAATGGAAATTTCAGGTTGTCACATCATCCCCCGTTAGAGAGAATTTCATCTTGAAATTAGAGTTTAAGAAAGGAAGTAGTTACGAATAACCAAGTAAAGGGACGAGGATACTTCAGTTTCGATTGATCCTCGTGCTCCTAAGTGAATTCAGGTCCTCGCTTGGCGTCCCAACGAACCTTCACTAATGGGATGTGACTTTGCTTCGTCTGCTTGACCTCTCAGTCCATGGTCACTATGGTTCTTCTATGACGTTGAGGCTCTCGTTGATCTCGATCTCATCGAGTGGGGTTACAAGAGTCCGGCACTTTTTGATTTTTGAGGAGTGGGAAGTAGAATGTACGTTGTTAAGTTTGCGGGTAGGTTGAGTTTATAAGTTCCAGAGCTGATTCTGGCAAGAATCTCGAAAGGCCCTATGTACCTTGGATTTAGCTTTCCATGCTTTTCGAAGCGTATCAAGCCCTTCTAGGGTGAGACCTTCAAAGGAACGTGGTCTCTCCTTGGAATTTCAAAGGTTTCCTTCTACTGTCAGCATAACTTAGAAATTTATGAATTTATGTAGGCGTACTCGGTGCTGACAAGTTCTCAATGGTTTTGATTTTGGAAGGGTCCTCATGAATTCCCACTTCACTAACAGTGTGCCTTAGGAATTCGACTCTTCGAATCCAAAACTCGCATTTAGAGAACTTCATGTATAGCTTCTCTGATCGTAACGTTTCCCAGATCTGGCGTAGATGCTTACTATGCTCTCCCTTACTACGAGAATAGATAAGTATGTCATCTACAAAGAAAACGACGAACTGATCCAAGTAAGGACGTTATACCCTATTCATTAAGTCCATGAATACTGCGGGCGCATTGGTCTTATCCAAGAGATATCACTATGGACTCGTATCATCCATATCGATTTCGGAAGGCCGTCCTCTGGACATTATCCTCTAATACTCGTAACTGGTGATACTCCGATCTCAGATTTAACTTTGAAAGGTAATTTGTTCCTTGCGGTTGGTCAAACAATCCATTTATGCGAGGCAGAGGGTAACGATTCCTAATGTTAATCTTGTCGAGGTCTCTATAGTCGATACACATACTAAACAATCTGTATTTCTTCTTGACGACCCAGACTGGAGTTCCCCAGGGTGAGGAGCTTGGTCTTAGAAAGTCATTGTTGAGAAGTTCGTTAAGTTGACCGGACAGTTCTTGCATTTCTGTAGATGCTAGACTATAGGGCGATTTGGTTCAGGGGTAGCCCCTGCGACTAATGTGATTCCGATGTTGACCTTGATGTTGTGGAGGTATTCCTGGGAGTTCTTCTGGAAAGATATCGGGAAGATCCAAAAGAAAGTACGGGTACTCATGAAGTAAGGAATAGGATATGTGCTTCTATTCTATCTGTATCTCTTGTCCTCGCTCAGGGAGAAGGCATTTGATTGGACTCTAAGTTTATTCGCATGGCAACACGATCACTCGTAGTCTTGAGCAGTCTCCGTCCTATATTTCACATCAAAAGTCATATTTGGTTCATCAATCATAACTTCGTGTATACGAATCATATATAATTAAGATTGAAAAGGCAGTCGAATAAATGATTCTTCTTTAAGCTCACATCGAACAAGTAAAAGAAGTTAAAGCGGTATCATCAATTCTAAACCTATAGAACCTTGATTATATACCACCCTTGTGTATATATTCCTCGGAATAGATCAACTGTATGGGTCTTTGGATTGAACTTGACATACTGTACAAGTGGTATTCTGTGGAGGTTTGCTGAGGTTTCTTCAGGAAGGACACGAAACATAAGTTACTCCATGCATGAGTATTTCGGAGTTCCAGAATGACAGCTTCGCGATTACGGAGAAAGAGATTTATGCTCGAAACTGGTATTGGGAGGATCGAATTGACTCAAGTTATATGATAATGTCGTACTACTCGGAATAAGAGGCGTTTAGACTTAGCTCAGAATGGTGTTACAAACAAAACACAACAGTGCAACTTTTAACAGAGTTTCAGTACTTTAATTAACGACTAGAATACTGCTGCAAACAAGGTATACTATAAAAAGCAAGTATACGCAACACGAGAGCCCCTTGACTGACGAGATCTCACAAAAGATAAGACTCGAGTTGCACTAGTTTTTAACAGTTTATGAGTCTGCTATAACAAAACTCCTTAGTATTTCAACGTGGCTCCGGAGTAGTCTCTCCTGCGGCAGTGATCCTTAGTATCTTCCTGTCTGCACTAGAGTTCTTTGTTATTGGACAATCCTTTTGAGGTGTCCTATCTCACCGCATATGTTACATATCTGGCTAGTACTAGCATCAGTGGTGGATGTGATTTGTTGGGTCGGAGTTATGTGGACACGATTACTTTTGTTTTTCCTCCTTTTCGAACAATTCCTTTTAAAGTATCTGATTTCACCGCAACCATACAAGCTTGGTTGACTCCGATGCCAGGGGCTTGAGTGATGGGTCGTGCCGGTGCTCTACAGCTACGAGCATGGTGCCCTATATTGTGGTAACTGCATCATTGCATTTCATGGCATGCCCCATTATGATGAAAGGTACACTTGTTACACTTCGGGAGTTTTCCCTCGTACGGTTTGATCAAGGATGAAGTGGTAGGGGTTGCCACTTGTTTTTGTTGCATGGCAAGTCTTTGGGATCGCTTGTGCTCCTTTTGGGCTTGATGCTTTCGTTTCCTATTCTTGGTTTTACGATTTTGAATGTCTGTGACTGTTATCATTTGTTGGCTTCCCGGATCGATACAGCGATCGGAATTGTCAACCGCTTTGCTAGTCTTGTTTGGGTTGCCAGAGCTAAGGTTTGCAAGGACAGCTGTCACGGCAGCTGTTACCACGGCTTGGAATGTAGCGGCATTGATATGAAGGTTAGGGGTTTCGTTGCTCGGCTGACTATTTCTGGATGACGACATGATTCTGTTATACAAAATAAAAGGAGTTGGTGAGTGATTATGGTTGAACCTAGATGTATTCCGATAATTTATGTAAAGAGTAGAAGTAAGCTCTCGAGAGTTTGACCTACATTCCTATGATGCAGTCCTAGTAAGGAGTAGAAGTAAGTTTATAGAATGGTCACAAGACGTTTATCGTCCAAACCAGGGTATCATTGGTTGGTGGATAACATGATCCAACTTTTGAAAGAGAATTGGAAATGACCCCGGAGCTAAATTACCATAGTCCAATAACTTGACTAGAGTGAGCTTCCGATAGAATTCTAACGATAGTATGATGAAGGTATTTGAACAAAGATTGACACAAAAATTAGTCGACTGTCAATATCATTGATATTTATGATGTAATAAGTTTGGGAAAATTGACCTTGTAGTCGGTCTTACATCATATCCGGAGTAGAAAAGTTTTGACAGCATAAAGGCCCTAACTAAAAGTACTTACGGTACTGGGGTAGTTACATAAAAAAGTGCTACATTAGGCATAGATAGAAAACGGTTCCTTATACCAAGTAAGGAAAGTAAAGCATCTCCTACAGGTGACGGTCATCCCTCTGGTGAACCCTTAGTTCAACCAGTTGACATTCCATATCAACCATGTATCTTTCAGACACCCTCTGGCGTACTCGGAGCTCTATGACTTCGGCTCGAGTTTCAGCTAGTGCTTGCAGCAGAGCCTCATGGTCTCTCTCAGATCTCTCACGAGCATTTTCAAGGTGAATGGTGCGGATCGTATGCATTCATGCATTGGCATCAACCTCTGCGATACGCTGGAGAGCTGTCCTGCCCTAAATTTCATTTCGGGCAACTCTACAGACCAGGAATGGCAGGACTCTGTCTGCTGAGCCTCCTTTTCATAGGTTATAGAAACTTCGGTCTCCGTTAAATGACATAGGTTGATCTTGCTCTTCGCTCCATGTCTCCAAGCATTTTACCCAAGGAGGCGTCGGGCCTTGAAAAGTTGGACGAGGGTTAGGATTTGGAATGGAAGCTACTGGGGGTAGGTTATCAACCTCCGGCTTAGAGTTAGCACCATCCAAAAGGCCTTTAGCATGGTGATCATCCAAAGGGATTGGATGATCATCTTCTGGCTCTTCTCCAAACCATCCAGCATTGCGTTCGTTCGGGAAGTACGGGTTGCCGTGGGGATGGGATCCAGCCATGTTATATACGCGAGAATTGGGATAAAGGAATAATTATTAGATGTACTAGCTATATAATTATAAGATAGTCTTCATTAGTTACTTCAATATTTGTAAAGTGCATACCAGTTATATGTAATCAAAACAGGATAGGCCTTTGAATAAGTGACCTTAACTCTAAATTTCCAAGGAACAGGGGATAACCTTAGTGAATCCACATAGCAACTATTGACCTATTAATGAAGATCTTTAGTTCTCAGATAAGAAATTAAGGTCATAAAAATACCCCTAATGTTCTCATTATGGTAGTGTTGGAAAGTTTTTAGACTTGTTGCCATATCACAACCATTCTTGGGCATATGCTAATCACTCCTCGGACTAGCATAGTTGATCACGCTATGCCACTCCCAAGACCGACCATACATCCCCGAGCTTACTTGTGATATTCAAAAATCGTAGTACTTTTTTTGGCATTGTGACACTGTTTTTAGTATAAATGCAAGTATGTATACTTAGTTAGATACTTTATTATTTAAAAGTATAAACTCTTGGTCAGAGTATTTTAATCCCATTGTATTTATAGTCTGTATATCTTTTATGGGTTGATATACTCGATTCACTACAAACAAAGCTCTAATACCAATCTGTCACACCCCAAAACCAAGAACGGTGGAAACGTTCTGGGGCGGAGACATCATGTAAAGTATCATAACAGTGTAAAGTAGTAAAGAAGCAACAAAATCATCCATTGCATTAACAGTGTAATTTTAATACAAGTGTGTTCTTTCATAGAATAAAACACGTATGTATAGCCACCTTAGTCGTGTTTGTCATTTCTTGAAAGTATCTTTTTTCTGTTAACATGATCAACCATAAATTCTTATGTTCATAATTCTTCATCCACCGATGTAGAAAATGCTCCAGTCTTCCATTCCAGCTCAAGGCTAGAAGCTACCAACACTTTAATGCAAACAAAAACAAAAATAGGAATTCTTGGGGCCCGAGGCCTTATAGAAACACCATAATAAATAATTAAAATAAAAGACGAGTCTTGACGACTCCGTCTTCTCAAAACCTAGTCATCGTACCTGTCTACTGGTGACTTGAGAATACAAGTTATTTTGAAAGAGTTTATCAGCATAAAGCTGGTGAGTTCATGAGTATTTTAGTGTCATTGATTTGTAAAACTGTAAAGAAAACACTTGTAATTGTTTGATGAAAAAGTTTGTATAAGTATGAAAACCCTAGAAAATCCTATATTTCCTATTAGCAGAAAATGTATTCTTCTACCAAGACCCGACTGTTTTGAAGGTTTGCTTCTTTATAAGAATGATGGGTTGTCCCTTGTATAACTTATTATTATCAAAATATAGTCTACCTCATCGTTTAAGTGAATGTGTCACAAAATAAAGGTAATAAGGAAAATTATATAATCATTGAAATCGTATCAAAATATAATCTACCTCATCGTTTATGTGAATGTATCACAAAAAAAAGCTAATAAGGAAATTTATATAATCCTTGAAATCGTATCCATTTGTCTAGGATAAACACGGCGTGGTAAATCGCCGAACAGTACAACCGAGAACGTCCGAAGATGAACATATCCCGCTGTAGCTAGCAGCTAGGTGTAGGATGGTCAGTCCCCTAGTATATAGTGTATGTATGTACTAGTGTAGTGTATGTCTTCCCTGATCCTCATCATAGTGAGTTCTCTACTGTAGTATGTAGTGTGTATGAATAGTATGTACTACTGTATGTTCTCTCTGTCTCTCATTATAGTACACTCAATTTGTATAGTGTAGTGTATGTATTAGAGTAGTGTATGTATTAGTGTATTGTATTGTTTTAGTGTAGTGTAGTGTATTCTTTTAGTGTAGTGTATGTATAGTTTACAATATGTATTGACTCATGTATGAACTGACTCTTTGTGTGATTCCTTGCACTAGGAATAGTAAATAGTATCTCCTAAACTATACCTATTATAGTTACTAGTAATGTACATATATGAATGAAAGTATGCCTTTGCTACCCAAAGGTACTGAACTTACTGATAGAACTTTTATGTCTACATATGTATACATAATATATAACTAATATTTTGACGACAATTGGACAAATAACCGATACCCTAATGCCACATCTAAACAAGGAAAAGGAATGAAAGCGAGTTAGCAGTCCTAAGTACTTTAAACATTACTTACATAACTATACATATATAGGCATGCATTTGACAATATAAAAGTTTAAAAGAAGTTTTGTTAAACATTTGAAGAGTTTAATAGTAAAAATTGATGACTTGATGTCAATTTAAAAAACGATTTAAAAGCAGTTTATTTGATAGAACAGTTTAACGTAATTGAAATCCAATGTTTGAAACACAGTTGTATTAGAATTTGATAGGAAAGGTTTAGCATAGAAAACAAGTTTGATAAAGTGTTTAACATGTAAAAATGTTTGAGAAATCATTTTTGAAGTAGTTTGCTTGGTAAAGCTGCTAAAAGTGTAGTAAATCCATAGTTTGATAGTTATTAATCACGTGTGATTTATATAATAACTATCATGATTCAACTTTTATCCCCCCCCATAAAAGCATTTAAAAACATTTAAAAGGTTGATGAAGGGGTATGAACTCACATGTAGTTAGTGGATTTGGATGGAAGTGTTCGACAAGGTGCTAGGTGTCAAGTGAAGACTTGAACACACACACACACACACACACACCGATCCTATTAACATATAAAGGCATATGTATGCATATAATTTGTGATTATAACACTAATTAGACAAGTATAAACACCCTAGATCATGGAAAGCACTTTGATTCAAGTGTTATAAGTACTAAAGGGTTGCATCTAAGGGTTGTAAGACTGTAAACCCAAGGACTAAACTCCATGTAGTTTACGGCATAGGGTTTACGGCCCTAGTGGGTTTACGGCTGTAAACCCAAGGCAACTCCTACCATTTCGTAGTTTAAGGTCTATTGCTTAAGTATGAAGGGTACTAGTCCAATATCCAAGCCTTAGGAGGTAATGGAAGCACATATGCAACACCTAATGGTGTTTACGGCCCAAGGAGGTTGCCTTGGCCGTAAACCCATGTGTTCTTGGACATTCTTGGAGTTTTTCAAAGGTTTAGCAAGTAATCTTAGCATATAACTAGATAGGAGGAATGTACTTACTTATAAGAAGCTTGCAAGAATGTTTAGGGTCCAAGAACACTAGTGTGTGTTCTTGCTGTTCTTGGTGTTTTGAGGAACACTTAAACATCTATGAATAAGAGAAAATTTCATGGATGAAATCATGTATAACCACTAGATGAAGTGTTATAAAAAAATATCAAGAGTGGAAACACTTACATTTTTGGAAGATTTGGATGAAGATCTTATGGTAGTTGAGAGAGAATATGGGAATTCTTGAGGTTAGAAGGTGAGAAATGAAGGAATGAAGAGTAAACTCATGCCTTAAGCATGAGTTCATGGCCACAATGGAGTTTACGACCCAAACTTCAAAATTTTGGCCGTGAACTCCTTTCTATGGTGCTAAATGTGTGTTTACTACTCCAAGACCCTAGAAGGTACTTCCTTTTAGTTGTTTGTTTAAAGAATTTATATTAAAAAAACTCAAATGAACTTTAAACCAGCTAAAAGTTAGCAAAAAAGTATTTGACTTTTATTTGAAGTGCTTGACTGTAGGTTTTGTACCAATGGAAATTTTGGGTTGTCACAAAAAGCTTGTTTTCTGTTCCTTGAAATAGTGAGTATGTTCATTGTTATAGAAAATCCAATATTTTCTAATGTAACTGAAAAGTCGTTTTAATCTCATAAAACCGTTCTGTGTAAGTGTTTTTTTACTATAAAAATAGTGTAACATAGTTTTAGTTCACAATAAAACTATAAAAAAATGTTATATAGTTTTGTATGCGTCTCTGTTTCATAAACTAGTGTTCTGTATTTGTATTCCTTTGTAAAACCTGTAAATGTCAGTGTGCCTGGCTTTACCAGCTGAATCGTAAGTTGTAATGTAAAACTGTAAATTATATTATTGTAAAACTAGTACTTTATATTCGTACTCGTTGGTTTACTTATACACTAACCGTATTTGTTTATAGGTTTTTGTGAGTTTATTATAACTATACTAAGACCAAGTAAGCCTGATACGACGCTTTGTAGGTGCCGGAACTGTAACGACAACTATCACCCATATTGCATTTATGGCTAACTGTAGCTCACAATTTGAGTGCACGATTGTCAATCCTGTATAGATCTATATACATTTGTCTCGTTCTCTGTTAAGAGATTCAGTTTAAAATCATCAGGACTTTAATAGAGTTTGCTTAATTAACTGAATAAATAAACGAGTATACCTAGAATCACAAAAACCATATTGACGCTTACGTGTATAAAAATGAAATTACAGTCATTCTGAAATAAATGACTGATAGTAATGTAAAGTGAATTGTACATACGTGTTTAGTTTTGAATTGTATCCTTATCTTAGAAAAATAGTGTAACCGTATATGCTTGACTAGTAAAATAGAATTCTTGTATCATAAATTATACCTATTATAATTTATATGTATGTTTTGTTTAGTATGACTGTTCATGTTTGTACCCCCTTGCTCGACATAATACAAAGGGTATTGAAACTGATTGAAGTGACTTTTATTTTCACATATATAATTAAAATTGAAAGAACTTCGGACAAATAATCTTACCCTAAGCCGACATCCAAACCAGGAAAATGAAATAAAGCAAACTATTAGTCCTAAGCCCTTTAAATCTTATTTACATAAATATACATATATAAATATGATTTTGACAAAATATAACTTTAAATAAGTTTATAAAACAATTAAAAGAGTTTATCACTATCTAAAAGAGTTTTAGTGACTTAATGTCGTTTGGAAATATTTAGAAATCATTTAACTGTAACACAATAATCTTGTGTTAGACTTGTATTCCCCCCCCCCCCCCCCCCCGGCGCGCTAAAAACAGTGAAAAATAGAAAAAATGCAGGAGTATGAACTCACTTGATGAGTGGTGATTCGGGCTGCATTTCGTTTCTAGGAAGGATTGTTCTTGTTGATATTGAGAGTTTTTGATGAAAAACCGGGCTTCACACAGGCATAGTTTTCACTAGAAAAGGTTATTTTCTGGAGGACTTCAGTGCTCCTAGCTTTCTTTGGGTGTTACGGGGGGTATTCTAGGCTTCGGGTAGTTAAAAGTAGCTTGGAAGAGTGTTTAAGGTGAGAGAGGGTTTGAAATTTGTAAACAAAACTCGGAGGCTTCACATGCTATTTATAGGAGGCTGTGGCCTCGTATTACGCTCGGCGTACTTCTTGGTACGCTTAGCGTACTGTGTTATACTCAAGTATGTTGGGCGTACTATCTTGTACGTTGGGCGTAGTGGCTACGTGTCTTCTGATTGGGTTTCGGGCTCCGTATGTGTCAAGGCTACTGATACATGTTGAAGCTAGTCGAGTATGTTGGGTGTACTTCATGTGACATACGTGTCTTATAATTGGGTTCCGAGCTTCGGATGAGACCGGGTTCTACAACATTCATTTAGAATCTGTCGGCTAATTTTGAATTTAATTTTAAAGTAATATTTTTAACAGGCCAGGACAGAAAAAGTCCGTTAAAAGTCCATAACTTCTTTATCCGATGTCCGTTCTCGTCTGTATTTTTACCGTTTGATTTCTTTTGAAAATATCTCCAATTCTTGTTTCGGTTGTTTTGGCCAAAATTTTCTCGATCTAAATTTCGAGTTTCGGGCTGCATACTGCTATGCCAAATCTTAGAAAATTCATAAATTCATCACACGAAGTCAGATTTGGATGTTCTTTTTTATGTACGCTCTCGGTTTGACGTATTCTAAGACTTTCATTTAGATTGTTAAAGATAAAAAGTATTTTATTGTAATTTCACTTTTTACGTCTTACAGTGTTTTGCCGGTTTTGCCGTGGATCTTCGATAGGTCATAACTTCTTCGTTATAACTTGGATTTCGGTGTTCTTTATATTTTTAGAATCCTTCTTAAAATCTCTACCACTTTATTCATACCAATTAAGTTTATTTAACATTTCATTTTTGAGGGTCGATTATGTAAATGCACATAGTATTCAAAAATTTCACTTTATTACTTTAAAAAGAACTAGTTACAAGTTAATCTAAATTATTACATTGATATGAAATAACGGGTTGTTACATTATGCCCCGGTTAGAGGAAATTTCATCCTGAAATTATTTCTAATTTGGTACTCATGGACTAGGGAAAAGATGTGGATATTTTTGTTTCATCTGATCTTCCCGTTCCCAAAGGTTCCTGCCTGGCATTCCAGCGAACCTTCACTATTGGTATACGACTTTGTTTTGTTCTTTTGAATTCCCTATCCATAACCACCACTAGTTCTTCTATGAAGTGTAGACTCTCGTTTTATTCTATTTTATCAAGTGGAATTACAAGAGTCTCATCAGACAGACACTTCTTGAGATTTGAGACATGAAAAGTGGGATGGTTGTTATTGAGTACATGCGGTAGTTTGAGTTTATAAGCAACCTGACCAATTATAGCAAGAATCTCGAATGGTTTGATGTACCTTGGACTTAGTTTTCCACTTTTTCCAAAGCTTATGATTCCTTTCCAGGGCAAGACCTTTAAGAAGATGCGATCACCAACTTGGAATTCTGAGGGTTTTTGTCATTTGTCCGCATAACTCTTTTGTCTATCTCGAGAAGCTTTCAACCATTCTCGGATTTGGCCAATCTTTTCTGTGGTTTCACGAATGATCTCGGGACTGGTTAGAGTACTATCAGGTACTTGGTTCTTGGCTAGTTGCGAATTGCCCACTTCATCCTAGCATAGAGGGGATCTGCACTTACGGCCATAGAGAGCCTCAAAGGGCGCAACTTTGATGCTAGTATGATAGTTGTTGTTGTTGGAGAATTCAACAAGTGGTAAATGGGTATCCCAAGCTTTACCAAAATCTATCACATAAGCCCTTAACATGTCTTCCGACATTTGAATTGTTCTCTCGCTTTGCCCATCAGTCTGAGGATGGTACGCTGTACTCATGTCAAGATTTATTCCCAATGACTTTTGCAATGATTGCCAAAACCATGAGGTAAATCTACTATCTCGGTCAGAGATAATGGATATTGGCACACCATGTAATCTGTCGACGATTACCCAAATGGTATCATGACCACCCGTTGTCCTGGGTAGCTTGGTTATGAAATCCATTGTAATTCACTTCGACTTTCATTCGGGAATTTCTGGCTAAAGATTTGTAGACCCGAAGGCTTTCGGTATTCTACCTTGACTTTGGCACAAGTTAGACACTTGCCCACAAAGGTAGCAATTTCATCTTTCATGGTAGGCCACCAATAAAGTTTCTTTAGGTCCAAATACATCTTATCTGAACCCGGGTGAATGGAGTATCGTGTCTTATGTGCTTCATTCATGATAACTTCTCTGTAAACACCAAGCCTTGGTGTCCAGATCCGGTTCATGAGATATCGGGCTCCATCACCCTTGATTTCCATGTTCTTTCCCATTCCCCTTAATGCATCACCTATCATGTTCTCAGGTTTCAAGGCTTCCAACTGAGCCTCCTTGATTTGTGTAGATAGGTGGGAATGGATAATCATGGTCAACGACTTTACTAGATATCCCGATTATTCTTTTATGCTAAGGGAATCAGCTACTATATTGGCTTTACCAGGATGATAATGAATTTCACATTCATAATCGTTTAGTAGTTCCACCAAACGTCGTTGTCTCATGTTCAGTTCTTTTTGATCAAAGATGTGTTGGAGGCTTTTGTGATCAGTAAAGATTGTGCATTTTGTACCATATAGATAATGTCTCCATATCTTCAAAGTGAAACCATGGCTCCTAGTTCGATATCATGCATGGTATGGTCGACCTCGTGGTTCTTAACTGTCTCGAGGCATAAGATATGACATTTTGTCACACCTCGAAAGCCGAAGGCGGAAACATTTTCGGGGTTGACTCCGAATTGAGTATCAAATCCAATGCATATAGTAAGCGAAGTAGACAACCATTACATTACATATATAATAGTTTACATTTGTTTCAAAAGTAAATTGTACAAGTGTGATACATAGTATATATGAACAAAATGTGACGAGTCTTCTACGCACTTCGTCTTCGCCAAAAGAGATCGTTGAGTACCTGTCTAATGCGAACCTAAGAATACAAGTGGTTTGAAAATTAGCAAAAAGCTGGTGCGTTCATAAGCGGTTTTGTTTTCTGAAAAATGTACGAGTTCGTTTGGTTTCCTGAAAAAGTTGTTGTCCAAAAACATCCCATATTTTCTTAAATACAAGACCGATTGAATATCACAGAGTATAGTTTAATACACAAAACTATATATTGAGAATCATGGGATTACTATCCTGAATTAGACATAAAATACTTTGATATACGTGAATTGTAGATGGAAAGTATTTTGAAAACCATGGGACTAACATTCCGTACTAGATACAAGATAGTTTAATATACGTGAAAATATAGATTGAATACCATGATTGTTCTTGTGAATCGTTAAGTTTAGTTATCTAAATTGTTACACTTTTCTGGTTACGTACTACTGTTACTCAGGAAAATCCTATATTTTCCTACATGTGTGTGTGTGAATTGTTACCGATTCTGTGTGTGCGAACTATTACCGGTTCCGATTATGTTCAATGTTATCCCCTGGAAAACCCCATGTTTTCCTGAATGTGTGTGTGTGAAGTCTCCTGAAGGTCTGATTATCCTTAAATGTACATTAGTTTTATTACGTACACAAAACTAATAAATAAGTGTAAAATGTTACTAATCTTGATTGCGAGTCCTTAACCATAGTCAGACTAGATATGACTCGGGCCAGGGCCAGTATCCTTTTTATGACTTTCGTCACCCTTGAACTTTTCGGTTCGGCTCTAGCTAGCAGCCAGGTGCGGGATTGTCAGTCCTGTATAGATCTATACACTCAAGTCACGTTCTCCTTCCTGGAGATTCTAGTTACAGGGTTAGTCCTCCACTCTCTCGTGCCAAGCAAGTGTTACAGAGGACGTGTCTCCAATCTTTAAGATTACTCTTTACTTCTCATCTAGAGAAGTAGTATCTATGACTAACTAAGTTCTAAGGGTGCCTGTCCTTAACACTCGAGCCTAGGTGTTTTATTAAGGACATCGCAAATGTTCTATGCTATCTAATGGTGGTTTTCCTTTACAATCGAGCCTAGGTGTTTTATTAAGGACAATACTGATGTTATATGTTTTCTAATGATGTCTGCCTTTTACACTCGAGCCTAGGTGTTTTATTACAGATATTACAAATGTTTGATGTTTTATATCAATATAAGTGTGAACAATCAAATGTGAAGTATACAACACAACAGTATATAATAAGAATTGAAAATCGGTTTGAACAACAACTCTGCAAGTTAAAACAGTTTGTTAAAAGGTTTTCAATTCTTAAAAATGTACAAATTATGAAACCATTTAACTGAAATCATGAGTTTAAGTACAAGATATTCCTATGCTCTTTCTTGTATCCCCCCCCCCCCCTGAAAACATGGAAAAACTTTTCAAAAAGAGCAGGGGTATGAACTCACCAAACGAGAAAATACGACGTTCCGGATGCTAAGTGTCGAATCGAGGCTTGATAACACGCGAGGTTCCTATGTAATATGAAATGGTTTACAAATATATCTAATTAGATTTATAAACTCTAATTAGATATGATATTACACTCCAATGAGCGAAAACACTTCAAAACGAGTGTTTGGAGTGACCCGGGTGACATCTACGGACGAGTATTAATGCGTGGGACTTGGGATTTGAGTTTACTCTTCAAGTGTAAACTCCCTAATGAGTTTTCGGCCTCTTAAACCATACCCACATGAGTTCACGGCCGTGAACTCATGTTTGGGTGCTTTATGGTGCTAAAATGGTCAATATCACTTGGGAAGAGTTGGAACAATTTTATCTAAGGCATGGGATGGAATTTAAATCACCAATAACACCATTTAAAGGATTTTACGGCCCTAGCATGGAGCTTACGGCCATAAACTCCTATGCTCTTCTTGAATTGAATGATTTAATTGTCTTAGCTTAATCATATGTGATTCTAACTAATTTTCCAAGCCTTGGTATGAATTTAGGGTATCATTTGACATGTATAAAGGAGTTTACGGCCCATGAACATCTTCTTGGGGTGCCTTGGCCATAAACACCTAATTGGAGGGTGTTTGACATGTTTAAGGTCCCCAAACTATTTTTAGATGACTCTAGGATTTATTCCAAGGCTTTTGGTGTAATTGTATAGCTTTCTAACATGTTTAAATGAGTTTACTCCCCATGAATGAGGAGTTTACGTCCCAAGCATGATCCTTGGTCGTAAACTCTTATTTGTCCCTCAAAATTCATGTTTAAGGTGTTCTAAGTCCGGTTTTGCAAGCCTTAAGGTCATATCTAAGTCCCAATGATGGTTTGGAAGGGTTAAATTGCTCAAAAACCCATGTTTTTATGTGTTTACGGCCCAATCATGCTCCTTGGCCGTAAACACATGTTCCAGGTCCAAAATGATAAATTTAAACATGAATTTGAAGGCCTAAGAAGTTAAACAACAAGTTGGGGATGTTACCTCAAAGATTTGGAGCCTTAATTAAATGTTTTGGAACTTGAATCTTTGGTTGAGGAGAAAGGTTAGAGAGAGAGTAGTGAGATGAAGCAAAAGCTTCAAATGAAGGCTTAGAACACTTTAAATAGTGTTCGGGATTGGGACACAGTGAAATTCTACCCGATACCGGCTTTAGACGGGGCTTTTGGTCGCACCCGACCAAGTTGCCGTAACCCGATATGGTTGATTCTAGAAATGTTCCGATCACTAGAATAGGGTGTTAGAATGAGTTCTAAATGCATTAGGACACCCATTAAGTCATAATATAAAATACACATTAATGACATAATTAAATTACGGAAATTGGAAACGAAATTGGAAGCGGGGATTGGATTATCGAAATGAGTTACGAAAAGGGTTACAAGCAATGATACGGATTTTCAGGTTGTTACATTATCCCCCTGTTAGAGGAAATTTTATCCCGAAATTCAAAGATTTGAACACAGATCGTGAAGTGAAAAGAGATATGAGGATGAATCTACTGCTTCGGGTATTCACGCTCCTAAGTGGAATCAGGTCCCTGCTTTACATTCTAGTGAACCCTCACTGTCGGGATGCAACTTTGTTTCAAACGGTCAACCTATCAATCCATGATCTCAATTGATTCATCCATGAAGGTTCGGACTTCCGTTGGTTTTGATCTCATCAAGGGATTTCTAGGGTTTCGTCAGGTCGGCACTCCTTACGAGCAAAGATGTGGAATACCAGATGGTTGCTGCTGAGTTCTGAAGATAGCTCGGAGAGGGCTACAGAATCAGATTCCTAACGAGGATCTCGAAGGGTGTAATGTTCCACGAGTTTAGTTTTCCGCACTTCTCAAGGCGTACTATGTCTTTACAGAGTAAGACTTCCTACAAGTGGGTATATTTTCACGTGGCAGAGTAGCTAAGGGTCCGATGGTTCTAAAGGAAATTTCTAGACGGGTTTGCAATAATAGTCGGCGGGACCCAAGAGTTGACGGGTTTCTATGGGTACCTCCGGTGCCGACTAATTCTTTATTGCCTTTGCTTTTGGAAAGGTCCATGAGTATGACTGCTTTGCTCATCTACATGACCAGGAAAATGGCTTGGCCGAAGGGCACCACCACTACCTCGTAGTGATCGTATCAAGTCCTGGTTGCTGCCTTGGACACATCGTCCTCACTGAGGTTTTGGCTACGAGGTAATTCCATTGATCCGGTCGATGCGAAACTTAACTACACATTCGAAGGGAAATTCTCAGGAAATCTTCGGAAAAAGGCATCGGGGAAGGAGTTACAGACTTATAGTTTCTCGATGATCACACGGACGAGAAATACATGGGAAAACCTTTTTAAGCTTTGATGCACGAAGATCATGAGAGTCGGGTCGGAGGAAGGTTAAGATGTATGGCTTTCTCGAAACCAAGAATAACAGCATGAATGAGGCTCGGTCATTACATGCTAAATACGACATCAAAGCATTTCATGAATAGTTTGTGTCACACCCCAAAACCAAGAACGGCGGAAACGTTCTGGGGCGGAGGACGTCATGTAAGGTAATCATTACACAGTAAATGTAAATAGGCAAACAACATCATCCATTGCATTAAATATATATAATTTTAATACATGCGTGTTCTGTACAGTTTTAGACACCAAAAATATAACATAAATCAAAATAATAAAATGATGAGTCTTGAGTACGCTCCATCATCCCAAAAGCTAGCATCGGTACCTGTCTACTGATGACCTGAGAATACAAGTTATTTTGAAAGAGTTTATCAACATTAAGCTGGTGAGTTCATAAGCATTTTAGTGTCAATGTTTGATGTCAAAAACGTTTGAACCTGTCTCAATGTATAAGTTTGTAAAAGTTTGAATCTCTCAGAAAATCCTATATTTTCTATAAAAGTAACCTTCTACCAAGGCTAAACTGTTTTGTAAACTCGTCTGTTGTAAAAGTGTGTAATTACCCAAGTATAAATATAGTTTGTACATTAATGCTTAAGTGAGATTATCACCAAAATATGTAATGGGTAAATCATTGTAGTACTGTAGCTTTGTATAATAAGAACTACTGTTGTACTAATTACTACTACCTTAAACCGGATTTATATTAAGGTTTAATGTGATAATTGCACCATACTATCCACTGATAACAACGACATAAAGAACGGTCGTAATAACGGAATGACGTTTGGCACCCGCAGACCTGCAGGTCCGGCTGTAGCTAGCAGCAAGGTGTAGGATAGTCAATCCAGTATAGATCTATACGCAAACTCAACGCTCTCCCTCCAAGAGAATTCTGGCTACAACTCGGGCCATGACATTTAAGGCATGTTCCGATACAGTGGATCACATTTGTTATCGTATTCTTGCATATTTGATGAAATGTTTCTTGTTCTAGTATAGTTGTATATGTTCTCGTAGTATAGTTGTATATATTCTCTTCCTAGTATAGACTCATGAATGAACTGACTCATTGATCTAGCAGTTGTAATAGTATGATTTTGTGTTACCCCGATGGTAACTTGTTAACAGTGCGTTTAGTAAGTATGATTATGGAAGTACTTTTATGTCTATATATGTATATTTGATATATAATTAATATGGAAACGACCTTCGGATGGTCACCCAAAATCCTATCAGACCACATCCAAATCGAGGAAAAGGAAACAAGGTGGGTAGCCTTCCTAAGTATTTTAAACATTACTTATATAACTACACATATACGGGCATGCAATTTATAATATAAAAGCATAAATAAGTATTTATAAGGCATTTGAAACATAAGTATTATTTTTAAAGAAAGATTGACTTGATGTCAATCTATAAAACCATTTAAAGGTGTAGATTTGATTAAAACAGTTTAAGTATAAGGAACATTTGTTTAAATCACAGTTGCAGTGTAAATTCGAAAAGTAAATGGGTTTGGAAAACATTTAGAAGTAAAACAGTTTGATAGATAGTTTGAATAGTGATAAAATCACTGGTTTCCCTAGTTATTAATCACATGTGATTAGTGCAATCATATGTGATTGAAACAATAACTATAAGTATTTAACTTGTATTCCCCCCTTTGAAAGCATATAAACGCATTTAGAATATTTAATAGGTTGATTAAGGGGTATGAAACTCACTTGATTGATTGAAGAAAGCAAGATGGAAAACCGGGCAGAGTTTCGTCTCGGAAAACGGATTTTTCTCGGGATTCTTAGGAATCTCGGGAGTAAAATCGACCCTCGGGACTTGAGCAAAAAGACCAGAGCTTCGGGTTATAACGGGCACGGAAAACGAGACAAGGTTGTGAGAGAGAGGAGAGAAATGAGCAACATTTTCGGAAAGCCTCGCATCCTATTTATAGGAAGGCTGAACCGCCTCCGAACGCGGGGCGTACGCTCGTACGCAGCGCGTACGCGTACGTCATGCATGACCGAAGCCTCGACTGCCTCGGTTCGGATGGGACGGGTTGCTGGGTACGCGGGTCGGATGGGACGGCGGGTCGGACGGGACAGCGGGTCGGACGGGTCGGAGCTTCGGACGGGTCGGACGGGTTAGATTTCTTCGGATAGTGCGACGTGGACGATCCGAGACCCTCGATCTCAGTACGCAGGGCGTACTTCGGTCCAATCCGATGACTCCCCTTCGGATATTACCGGGAATTTATAATTAAATTCTTATTTGTTTTAAATAAACTTCAAAAATTCATATCTCCCTCATACGAACTCTGTTTTTGACGTTCTTTATATCCACGCGAAGGTGAGACCATGATCTACAACTTTCGTTTAGATTCCATTGGCAAATTCCGAAATTATTTTTATTATTTATTTATTAAAATGACGTGATTAAGGAATTTCTTCAAAAATTCATAACTTCCTCATACGAAGTCAGATTTGGACGTTCTTTTTATGTACGCAAACCTTGATATGATTCCTACTACTTTATTTAATCCGAATAAGATTTTAGGAAGGTTACATTTTGACCTAAATTTGATCGGTTTTACATTACATTGACTTGAAATATCGGGTTGTCACATCATCCCCCCGTTAGAAGGAATTTCGTCCCGAAATTAGAATTTTAAGCAAGTTAGAAATTACAAATAACTAAGCAAAAAGGTGAGGGTATTTCAGTTTCATCTGATCCTCACGTTCCCAAGTGAATTCCGGCCCTCGCTTGGCATTCCAGCGAACCTTCACGATAGGGATACGGCTTTGCTTTGTCTGCTTGACCTCACGGTCCATGATCTCTATAGGTTCTTCCACGAAGTTGAGGCTCTCGTTGATTTCGATCTCGTCGAGTGGGATTACAAGAGTCTCGTCGGATAGACACTTTTTCAAGTTAGATACGTGGAATGTAGAATGTACGTTACGAAGTGCGTCTGGTAGTTCGAGTTTGTAAGCTACGGGGCCGACTCTTGCAAGAATCTCGAAAGGCCCTATGTACCTCGGATTAAGCTTTCCACGCTTGCTGAAGCGTATCAAGCCCTTCCAGGGTGAGACTTTGAGGAGGACTCGGTCTCCCACCTGAAATTCCAAAGGTTTCCTTCGTTTATCAGCGTAGCTCTTCTGTCGGTCTCTAGAGGCTTTCAATCGTTCACGGATCTGAACGATTTTCTCTGTTGTTTCCCGAATGATCTCCGGACCGGTGAGAGTACTGTCGGAAGTTTGCCCCCTGGCTAATTGGGTATCACCCACCTCAGCCCAGCACAGAGGGGATCTGCACTTACGGCCGTAGAGAGCTTCAAATGGAGCAGCCTTGATGCTCGTGTGGTAACTGTTATTATAGGAAAACTCGACAAGGGGTAAATGAGTATCCCATGCCTTCCCAAAGTCAATCACGCAGGCTCGCAACATATCTTCTAGAGTTTGGATGGTCCTCTCACTCTGTCCGTCGGTCTGAGGATGGTAGGCTGTGCTCATGTCCAGCCTTGTTCCTAGGGAATGTTGTAGTGATTGCCAGAATCTTGAGGTGAACCTACTATCTCTATCGGAGATAATGGACATAGGTACACCATGTAGCCGTACGATTTCCCTAATGTATGTTCTCGTAAGTTTCTCCATCTTGTCGGTTTCTTTGATAGGCAGGAAGTGTGCAGACTTGGTCAATCTATCAACGATGACCCATATGGTGTCAAGTCCACCCGTTGTCTTGGGCAACTTGGTTATGAAATCCATAGTGATCCGCTCCCACTTCCATTCCGGGATCTCTGGTTGCTGCAATAAACCAGAGGGCTTCTGGTACTCGACCTTAACCTTTGCGCAAGTAAGGCATTTACTTACGAAGGTAGCAATCTCTGCTTTCATATTAGGCCACCAGTATAGCTTCTTAAGATCCAGATACATCTTATCTGAACCTGGGTGGACGGAATACCGAGTGTTGTGCGCCTCGGTCATGACCAAGTCTCGGAAACCACCATGTTTCGGTGTCCAGATCCGGTTCATGAAATATAACGCTCCGTCACCCTTGGCTTCTAAATTCTTGTCCATTCCTCTAAGGGATTCACTTGACACATTTTCAGGTTTCATGGCCTCAAGTTGAGCCGCCTGAATTTGCTTAGTCAGGTGTGAATGGATGGTTATCAATAATGACTTGACTTTGCGACCAGAATATTCCTTCCGACTTAGGGCGTCTGCTACTACGTTGGCTTTACCCGGATGATAACGAATATCGCCTTCGTAATCACTGCGTAGTTCGACCCACCGTCGTTGTCTCATGTTGAGCTCCTTCTGATCGAAAATGTGTTGTAAACTCTTGTGATCGGTAAAGATAGTGCTCTTCGTTCCATACAAGTAATGTCTCCAGATCTTCAAAGCAAACACTACTACTCCTAGTTCGAGATCGTGGGTCGTGTAGTTAACCTCGTGTGTCTTCAACTGTCTCGAGGCGTAGGCGATGACCTTACCTCGCTGCATCAGAACACATCCGAGCCCTTGATTCGTTGCATCGCAATAAACTACGAAGTCTTCTATTCCTTCTGGAAGGGATAGTATTGGTGCGGTGCACAAGGCTCGTTTGAGCGTTTGGAACGCTCTTTCTTGTTACTCTTCCCAGTCAAAGGACACGCCTTTCTGGGTTAGGGTTGTAAGAGGCTTCGCTATTCGTGAGAAGTTCTGAATGAATCTGCGGTAGTAGCCAGCGAGACCTAGAAATTGACGAATTTCTGTAGGCGTCTTCGGTGCTGACCAGTTCTCAATGGCCTTAATTTTGGATGGGTCCACGTGGATTCCCTCTTCGCTTACCACGTGTCCTAAGAATTCGACTCTTCGGATCCAAAATTCACATTTCAAGAACTTCGCATAAAGTTTCTCCTTTCGTAATGTCCCTAGAACTTGTCGTAGGTGATCTCCATGTTCTTTCTTACTTCGGGAGTAGATTAGGATGTCGTCAATGAAAACGATGACGAACTGATCCAAGTAGGGTCGGCATACTCTATTCATCAGATCCATGAAGACTGCGGGCGCATTGGTCAATCCGAATGGCATCACCACGAACTCGTAATGTCCGTAACGAGTTCGGAAGGCGGTCTTCGGCACATCCTCCTCTAGCACTCGTAACTGGTGATATCCGGATCTCAGATCAATCTTAGAAAAATAGTTCGCCCCTTGCAGTTGGTCGAATAGATCATCTATGCGTGGTAGAGGATAACGATTCTTGACCGTCAGTTTGTTGAGTTCTCTGTAGTCAATACACATACGGAAGGATCCGTCCTTCTTCTTAACGAACAAGACCGGTGCTCCCCAAGGTGAGAAACTCGGTCTTATAAAGCCCTTGCTGAGCAGTTCGTTAAGTTGACCAGAGAGTTCCTGCATCTCAGTTGGTGCTAAACGGTAGGGCGACTTGGCTACTGGGGTAGCTCCTGGGACTAAGTCGATTATGAACTCGACTTGTCGTTGTGGAGGCAACCCGGGTAGTTCTTCTGGGAAAATGTCGGGGAAGTCGCTCACTACTGGGAGGTTCTTTAGTTCTTTCGTTTCTAGGTTCGTGTCGACGACGTGAGCAAGGAATGCGTGGTATTCCTTACGCAGGTATTTCTGTGCTTGAATACTTGATATGATGCGAAGACTTGCATCGGGTTTGTCGCCATAGACTATAAGAGTTTCGTTAGACGGAAGGTTTAGACGGACTGCTTTCTCAAAGCACATGATGTCGGCATGATGAAGGCTTAACCAGTCCATGCCAATGATGACGTCGAAACTTTTTATTGAGACTGGCATGAGGTCGATTGGAAATGAATGGTTATCTAGAGTTAGGGTACAACCTAAGTATATGCTACTCGTATTTTCAGTTTTTCCATTAGCCATTTCTACTATGAATAGTTCTTTGAGTGCGTGCAGTGGTTGATTAAGCATGCGCGCAAATTTATGGTTTACGAAGCTTCGCTCCGCTCCACTATCGAACAGAATGCATGCATAGGAGTTATCGAGGAGGAACGTACCGGTCACCACTGTCGGGTCAGCAACTGCTTCCCCGTGGCCAATAGCTAGTACCCTCCCTGCTCCTCCCGCATTCCTTGCTTTGGGGCAGTCCCTCTTAAAGTGGCCTGCTTCACCACATCCATAGCAGGTTGGGCTCACGCCAGAGCCAGGGACTTGGTTGATAGGTTGTGCCGGGAACTTACAGAATCGGACGGTGTGTCCTTTCCTGTTGCAGTTAGAGCACTGCAATTCACGGCAGGGGCCGTTGTGGTGGTAGCTACATTTGTTGCACTTGGGCGAACTTCCAGCATACCGACTCACCGGAGCAGTAGTAGTAGCAGTAGGGGTTACTGCGGCATGAATTGCCACCAATTGCTGCTTTTTGGCAGCCTGCTGCTTCTTCCTTTCATCCCAGAATTTCCGCTTAGTATCGGCGGGTTTGGAGGGTTCCGGGATGGCTAGGGTGGTTGTGGTTGCAGGGGTTTTGACTCCATGGTCAATGAGTCGTTGTGCCAATCGTTTGGCACTGTCGAAGGTAGCGGGGATTGACGCTAGCACATTCCCCTGATACGGAGGCACTAGTCCCCAAATGTACCTCTCGATCTTCTTCCCCTCGGTGGGAACCATATTGGGGCAGAGGGCCACCAGCTCGCTGAAGCGGGCAGTATAAGCGACCACATTGGTGCCCTTCATTGACAGGTTCCAGAGTTCCTGCTCCAGTTTCTGGATCTCGCCCCTCGGGCAGTATTCCTCAGTCATGAGGTCTTTCATTGTTTCCCAGCCCATGTCGTTGGCTACGACGAGAGTTAGGGCTTTGACGTGGCCGTTCCACCACGTTAGGGCTTTACCCTCAAAGGTGCATGCGGCATATTTCACTTTGCACACAGCAGGGCACGAACAGATTTCGAAGACTGATTCAGTCTTCTCGAACCATTGCGAGAGAGCAATGACTCCGCCGGTGCCATAGAAAGGCTTCGGCTTGCAGTTTGTAAAATCCTTGTAAGATCACTCCCTTGAGCGCACAGGGATTTCGATCGGAATAGATTCCACAGGGGTTCCACCTCTGCTGGCATCAGAAGAGTGATACTGAGCCATGGCAGTTGCCACTGCTGCAGCTACGACAGCATTCAGGGCTACAGTATCGATGACCGGAGGCGGAGGAGGTGGTGGAGGTGCAGGATTATTCCTATTCCTGGGAGACTTGCGAGGAGGCATCCTTCAGAAGTGCTACTTGGAGCCCAGATGTTAAAGGCTATCCTTTAATTAAAAGACGGAGATGTACTAGACATCAACCAACGGCGATGGGAAAGTCCCGGGCGAGTACTGCGGTCAGATACTTGACGAAACACCTCTTGAATGGGTTGATCCTGAGTCCTCTGACGAGCTCGAAGTTCCAATATTTCAGCTCGTGAGGCAGCCAACTGCTACTGCAGGGTTTTATTTGTCCTCCGGGTCCGTTCCATGTCTTCTTCAAGACGGCGGATGCTGACTGTGTTGATACCTGAGTCGACATCAATCTCTATGACCCGGTCGACGGCTGCTCTACCTTGCTCGACAATACGAGCTATTCTGCGGATAAAGACAGGCAGAGCTCGGTCAGTTGAGCCACCATTGCTGACGTTGTAAAAGGTTCGGTCCCCAAAGTATTGTAAGGGTTGACCCTGATCATTACTCCAGCGGTTCAGGTGGTTGACTTTAGGCTCGGAGTCGGATCCATCTGAAAAGCCTTCTGCAAGGTGATCATCCAAAGGGATTGGATGATCAACTTCGGGCTCTTCATCGATCCACCCGGCATTGCCTTCATTGGGAAAGTACGGGTCGCCATGATGGATATCTAGCCATCAAGATCTACGCGAGAATAGAGGTATAAGAATATAGTATACGTGTAACTAGTAGCGCAAAATACTCCTATAGTATTTTAAGTTTAAGTTCTATTGATCTTCTTATGGTATTGTTGGTATGTTTTTAGACTTGTTAACCTATCACAACCATTCTAAGGCATGTGCTAATCACTCCTAGGATCAGCATAGTTGATCAGGCTATGTCATTCCCAGGACTGACCATACATCCCCGAGCTCACTTGTGATATTTAACAATCGTAATACTTTTGTTCTTGTCATTGTGACACTTATTTTAGTATGAATGCAGACTAGTATACTTAGTTAAATATTTTATTATTTAAAGTATAGACTCTTGGTTAGAGTTTAATCCCTAATGGGTTTATAGTTTAGTATATCTTTTATGGGTTGATATACTCAATTCACTATAAACAATGCTCTGATACCAATCTGTCACACCCCAAAACCAAGAACGGCGGAAACGTTCTGGGGCGGAGGACGTCATGTAAGGTAATCATAACACAGTAAATGTAAATAGGCAAACAACATCATCCATTGCATTAAATATATATAATTTTAATACATGCGTGTTCTGTACAGTTTTAGACACCAAAAATATAACATAAATCAAAATAATAAAATGATGAGTCTTGAGTACGCTCCATCATCTCAAAAGCTGGCATCGGTACCTGTCTACTGATGACCTGAGAATACAAGTTATTTTGAAAGAGTTTATCAGCATTAAGCTGGTGAGTTCATAAGCATTTTAGTGTCAATGTTTGATGTCAAAAACGTTTGAACCTGTCTCAATGTATAAGTTTGTAAAAGTTTGAATCTCTCAGAAAATCCTATATTTTCTATAAAAGTAACCTTCTACCAAGGCTAAACTATTTTGTAAACTCGTCTGTTGTAAAAGTGTGTAATTACACAAGTATAAATATAGTTTGTACGTTAATGCTTAAGTGAGATTATCACCAAAATATGTAATGGGTAAATCATTGTAGTACTGTAGCTTTGTATAATAAGAACTACTGTTGTACTAATTACTACTACCTTAAACCGGATTTATATTAAGGTATAATGTGATAATTGCACCATACTATCGACTGATAACAACGACATAAAGAACGGTCGTAATAACAAAATGACGTTTGGCACTCGCAGACCTGCAGGTCTGGCTGTAGCTAGCAGCAAGGTGTAGGATAGTCAATCCAGTATAGATCTATACGTAAACTCAACGCTCTCCCTCCAAGAGAATTCTGGCTACAACTCGGGCCATGACATTTAAGGCATGTTCCAATACAGTGGATCACATTTGTTATCGTATTCTTGCATATTTGATGAAATGTTTCTTGTTCTAGTATAGTTGTATATGTTCTCGTAGTATAGTTGTATATATTCTCTTCCTAGTATAGACTCATGAATGAACTGACTCATTGATCTAGCACTTGTAATAGTATGATTTTGTGTTACCCCGATGGTAACTTGTTAACAGTGCGTTTAGTACGTATGATTATGGAAGTACTTTTATGTCTATATATGTATATTTGATATATAATTAATATGGAAACGACCTTCGGATGGTCACCCAAAATCCTATCAGACCACATCCAAATCGAGGAAAAGGAAACAAGGTGGGTAGCCATCCTAAGTCTTTTAAACATTACTTATATAACTACACATATACGGGCATGCAATTTATAATATAAAAGCATAAATAAGTATTTATAAGGCATTTGAAACATAAGTATTATTTTTAAAGAAAGATTGACTTGATGTCAATCTATAAAACCATTTAAAGGTGTACATTTGATTAAAACAGTTTAAGTATAAGGAACATTTGTTTAAATCACAGTTGCAGTGTAAATTCGAAAAGTAAATGGGTTTGGAAAACATTTAGAAGTAAAACAGTTTGATAGATAGTTTGAATAGTGATAAAATCACTGGTTTCCCTAGTTATTAATCACATGTGATTAGCGCAATCATATGTGATTGAAACAATAACTATAAGTATTTAACTTGTATTCCCCCCCTTTGAAAGCATATAAACGCATTTAGAATATTTAACAGGTTGATTAAGGGGTATGAAACTCACTTGATTGATTGAAGAAAGCGAGATGGAAAACCGGGCAGAGTTTCGTCTCGGAAAACGGATTTTTCTCGGGATTCTTAGGAATCTCGGGAGTAAAATCGACCCTCGGGATTTGAGCAAAAAGACCAGAGCTTCGGGTTATAACGGGCACGGAAAAGGAGACAAGGTTGTGAGAGAGAGGAGAGAAATGAGCAACATTTTCGGAAAGCCTCGCATCCTATTTATAGGAAGGCTGAACCGCCTCCGAACGCGGGGCGTACGCTCGTACGCAGCGCGTACGCGTACGTCATGTATGACCGAAGCCTCGACTGCCTCGGTTCGGATGGGACGGCGGGTCGGACGGGACAGCGGGTCGGACGGGTCGGAGCTTCGGACGGGTTAGATTTCTTCGGATAGTGCGACGTGGACGATCCGAGACCCTCGATCTCAGTACGCAGGGCGTACTTCGGTCCAATCCGATGACTCCCCTTCGGATATTACCGGGAATTTATAATTAAATTCTTATTTATTTTAAATAAACTTCAAAAATTCATATCTCCCTCATACGAACTCCGTTTTTGACGTTCTTTATATCCACGCGAAGGTGAGACCATGATCTACAACTTTCGTTTAGATTCCATTGGCAAATTCCGAAATTATTTTTATTATTTATTTATTAAAATGACGTGATTAAGGAATTTCTTCAAAAATTCATAACTTCCTCATACGAAGTCAGATTTGGACGTTCTTTTTATGTACGCAAACCTTGATATGATTCCTACTACTTTATTTAATCCGAATAAGATTTTAGGAAGGTTACATTTTGACCTAAATTTGATCGGTTTTACATTACATTGACTTGAAATATCGGGTTGTCACATCATCCCCCCGTTAGAAGGAATTTCGTCCCGAAATTAGAATTTTAAGCAAGTTAGAAATTACAAATAACTAAGCAAAAAGGTGAGGGTATTTCAGTTTCATCTGATCCTCACGTTCCCAAGTGAATTCCGGCCCTCGCTTGGCATTCCAGCGAACCTTCACGATAGGGATACGGCTTTGCTTTGTCTGCTTGACCTCACGGTCCATGATCTCTATAGGTTCTTCCACGAAGTTGAGGCTCTCGTTGATTTCGATCTCGTCGAGTGGGATTACAAGAGTCTCGTCGGATAGACACTTTTTCAAGTTAGATACGTGGAATGTAGAATGTACGTTACGAAGTGCGTCTGGTAGTTCGAGTTTGTAAGCTACGGGGCCGACTCTTGCAAGAATCTCGAAAGGCCCTATGTACCTCGGATTAAGCTTTCCACGCTTGCCGAAGCGTATCAAGCCCTTCCAGGGTGAGACTTTGAGGAGGACTCGGTCTCCCACCTGAAATTCCAAAGGTTTCCTTCGTTTATCAGCGTAGCTCTTCTGTCGGTCTCTAGAGGCTTTCAATCGTTCACGGATCTGAACGATTTTCTCTGTTGTTTCCCGAATGATCTCCGGACCGGTGAGAGTACTGTCGGAAGTTTGCCCCCTGGCTAATTGGGTATCACCCACCTCAGCCCAGCACAGAGGGGATCTGCACTTACGGCCGTAGAGAGCTTCAAATGGAGCAGCCTTGATGCTCGTGTGGTAACTGTTATTATAGGAAAACTCGACAAGGGGTAAATGAGTATCCCATGCCTTCCCAAAGTCAATCACGCAGGCTCGCAACATATCTTCTAGAGTTTGGATGGTCCTCTCACTCTGTCCGTCGGTCTGAGGATGGTAGGCTGTGCTCATGTCCAGCCTTGTTCCTAGGGAATGTTGTAGTGATTGCCAGAATCTTAAGGTGAACCTACTATCTCTATCGGAGATAATGGACATAGGTACACCATGTAGCCGTACGATTTCCCTAATGTATGTTCTCGTAAGTTTCTCCATCTTGTCGGTTTCTTTGATAGGCAGGAAGTGTGCAGACTTGGTCAATCTATCAACGATGACCCATATGGTGTCAAGTCCACCCGTTGTCTTGGGCAACTTGGTTATGAAATCCATAGTGATCCGCTCCCACTTCCATTCCGGGATCTCTGGTTGCTGCAATAAACCAGAGGGCTTCTGGTACTCGACCTTAACCTTTGCGCAAGTAAGGCATTTACTTACGAAGGTAGCAATCTCTGCTTTCATATTAGGGCACCAGTATAGCTTCTTAAGATCCAGATACATCTTATCTGAACCTGGGTGGACGGAATACCGAGTGTTGTGCGCCTCGGTCATGACCAAGTCTCGGAAACCACCATGTTTCGGTGTCCAGATCCGGTTCATGAAATATAACGCTCCGTCACCCTTGGCTTCTAAATTCTTGTCCATTCCTCTAAGGGATTCACTTGACACATTTTCAGGTTTCATGGCCTCAAGTTGAGCCGCCTGAATTTGCTTAGTCAGATGTGAATGGATGGTTATCAATAATGACTTGACTTTGCGACCAGAATATTCCTTCCGACTTAGGGCGTCTGCTACTACGTTGGCTTTACCCGGATGATAACGAATATCGCCTTCGTAATCACTGCGTAGTTCGACCCACCGTCGTTGTCTCATGTTGAGCTCCTTCTGATCGAAAATGTGTTGTAAACTCTTGTGATCGGTAAAGATAGTGCTCTTCGTTCCATACAAGTAATGACTCCAGATCTTCAAAGCAAACACTACTGCTCCTTGTTCGAGATCGTGGGTCGTGTAGTTAACCTCGTGTGTCTTCAACTGTCTCGAGGCGTAGGCGATGACCTTACCTCGCTGCATCAGAACACATCCGAGCCCTTGATTCGATGCATCGCAATAAACTACGAAGTCTTCTATTCCTTCTGGAAGGGATAGTATTGGTGCGGTGCACAAGGCTCGTTTGAGCGTTTGGAACGCTCTTTCTTGTTTCTCTTCCCAGTCAAAGGACACGCCTTTCTGGGTTAGGGTTGTAAGAGGCTTCGCTATTCGTGAGAAGTTCTGAATGAATCTGCGGTAGTAGCCAGCGAGACCTAGAAATTGACGAATTTCTGTAGGCGTCTTCGGTGCTGACCAGTTCTCAATGGCCTTAATTTTGGATGGGTCCACATGGATTCCCTCTTCGCTTACCACGTGTCCTAAGAATTCGACTCTTCGTATCCAAAATTCACATTTCAAGAACTTCGCATAAAGTTTCTCCTTTCGTAATGTCCCTAGAACCTGTCGTAGGTGATCACCATGTTCTTTCTTACTTCGGGAGTAGATTAGGATGTCGTCAATGAAAACGATGACGAACTGATCCAAGTAGGGTCGGCATACTCTATTCATCAGATCCATGAAGACTGCGGGCGCATTGGTCAATCCGAATGGCATCACCACGAACTCGTAATGTCCGTAACGAGTTCGGAAGGCGGTCTTCGGCACATCCTCCTCTAGCACTCGTAACTGGTGATATCCGGATCTCAGATCAATCTTAGAAAAATAGTTTGCCCCTTGCAGTTGGTCGAATAGATCATCTATGCGTGGTAGAGGATAACGATTCTTGACCGTCAGTTTGTTGAGTTCTCTGTAGTCAATACACATACGGAAGGATCCGTCCTTCTTCTTAACGAACAAGACCGGTGCTCCCCAAGGTGAGAAACTCGGTCTTATAAAGCCCTTGCTGAGCAGTTCGTTAAGTTGACCAGAGAGTTCCTGCATCTCAGCTGGTGCTAAACGGTAGGGCGACTTGGCTACTGGGGTAGCTCCTGGGACTAAGTCGATTCTGAACTCGACTTGTCGTTGCGGAGGCAACCCGGGTAGTTCTTCTGGGAAAATGTCGGGGAAGTCGCTCACTACTGGGAGGTTCTTTAGTTCTTTCGTTTCTAGGTTCGTGTCGACGACGTGAGCAAGGAATGCGTGGTATTCCTTACGCAGGTATTTCTGTGCTTGAATACTTGATATGATGCGAAGACTTGCATCGGGTTTGTCGCCATAGACTATAAGAGTTTCGTTAGACGGAAGGTTTAGACGGACTGCTTTCTCAAAGCACATGATGTCGGCATGATGAAGGCTTAACCAGTCCATGCCAATGATGACGTCGAAACTTTTTATTGAGACTGGCATGAGGTCAATTGGAAATGAATGGTTATCTAGAGTTAGGGTACAACCTAAGTATATGCTACTCGTATTTTCAGTTTTTCCATTAGCCATTTCTACTATGAATAGTTCTTTGAGTGCGTGCGGTGGTTGATTAAGCATGCGCGCAAATTTATGGTTTACGAAGCTTCGCTCCGCTCCACTATCGAACAGAATGCATGCATAGGAGTTATCGAGGAGGAACGTACCGGTCACCACTGTCGGGTCAGCAACTGCTTCCCCGTGGCCAATAGCTAGTACCCTCCCTGCTCCTCCCGCATTCCTTGCTTTTGGGCAGTCCCTCTTAAAGTGGCCTGCTTCACCACATCCATAGCAGGTTGGGCTCACGCCAGAGCCAGGGACTTGGTTGATAGGTTGTGCCAGGAACTTACAGAATCGGACGGTGTGTCCTTTCCTGTTGCAGTTAGAGCACTGCAATTCACGGCAGGGGCCGTTGTGGTGGTAGCTACATTTGTTGCACTTGGGCGAACTTCCAGCATACCGACTCACCGGAGCAGTAGTAGTAGCAGTAGGGGTTACTGTGGCATGAATTGCCACCAATTGCTGCTTTTTGGCAGCCTGCTGCTTCTTCCTTTCATCCCAGAATTTCCGCTTAGTATCGGCGGGTTTGGAGGGTTCCGGGATGGCTAGGGTGGTTGTGGTTGCAGGGGTTTTGACTCCATGGTCAATGAGTCGTTGTGCCAATCGTTTGGCACTGTCGAAGGTAGCGGGGTTTGACGCTAGCACATTCCCCTGATACGGAGGCACTAGTCCCCAAATGTACCTCTCGATCTTCTTCCCCTCGGTGGGAACCATATTGGGGCAGAGGGCCACCAGCTCGCTGAAGCGGGCAGTATAAGCGACCACATTGGTGCCCTTCATTGACAGGTTCCAGAGTTCCTGCTCCAGTTTCTGGATCTCGCCCCTCGGGCAGTATTCCTCAGTCATGAGGTCTTTCATTGTTTCCCAGCCCATGTCGTTGGCTACGACGAGAGTTAGGGCTTTGACGTGGCCGTTCCACCACGTTAGGGCTTTACCCTCAAAGGTGCATGCGGCATATTTCACTTTGCACACAGCAGGGCACGAACAGATTTTGAAGACTGATTCAGTCTTCTCGAACCATTGCGAGAGAGCAATGACTCCGCCGGTGCCATAGAAAGGCTTCGGCTTGCAGTTTGTAAAATCCTTGTAAGAGCACTCCCTTGAGCGCACAGGGATTTCGATCGGAATAGATTCCACAGGGGTTCCACCTCTGCTGGCATCAGAAGAGTGATACTGAGCCATGGCAGTTGCCACTGCTGCAGCTACGACAGCATTCAGGGCTACAGTATCGATGACCGGAGGCGGAGGAGGTGGTGGAGGTGCAGGATTATTCCTATTCCTGGGAGACTTGCGAGGAGGCATCCTTCAAAAGTGCTACTTGGAGCCCAGATGTTAAAGGCTATCCTTTAATTAAAAGACGGAGATGTACTAGACATCAACCAACGGCGATGGGAAAGTCCCGGGCGAGTACTACGGTCGGATACTTGACGAAACACCTCTTGAATGGGTCGATCCTAAGTCCTCTGACGAGCTCGAAGTTCCAATATTTCAGCTCGTGAGGCAGCCAACTGCTACTGCAGGGTTTTATTTGTCCTCCGGGTCCGTTCCATGTCTTCTTCAAGACGGCGGATGCTGACTGTGTTGATACCTGAGTCGGCATCAATCTCTATGACCCGGTCGACGGCTGCTCTACCTTGCTCGACAATACGAGCTATTCTGTGGATAAAGACAGGCAGAGCTCGGTCAGTAGAGCCACCATTGCTGACGTTGTAAAAGGTTCGGTCCCCAAATTATTGTAAGGGTTGACCCTGATCATTACTCCAGCGGTTCAGGTGGTTGACTTTAGGCTCGGAGTCGGATCCATCTGAAAAGCCTTCTGCAAGGTGATCATCCAAAGGGATTGGATGATCAACTTCGGGCGCTTCATCGATCCACCCGGCATTGCCTTCATTGGGAAAGTACGGGTCGCCATGATGGATATCTAGCCATCAAGATCTACGCGAGAATAGAGGTATAAGAATATAGTATACGTGTAACTAGTAGCGCAAAATACTCCTATAGTATTTTAAGTTTAAGTTCTATTGATCTTCTTATGGTATTGTTGGTATGTTTTTAGACTTGTTAACCTATCACAACCATTCTAAGGCATGTGCTAATCACTCCTAGGATCAGCATAGTTGATCAGGCTATGTCATTCCCAGGACTGACCATACATCCCCGAGCTCACTTGTGATATTTAACAATCGTAATACTTTTGTTCTTGTCATTGTGACACTTATTTTAGTATGAATGCAGACTAGTATACTTAGTTAAATATTTTATTATTTAAAGTATAGACTCTTGGTCAAAGATTAATCCCTAATGGGTTTATAGTTTAGTATATCTTTTATGGGTTGATATACTCAATTCACTATAAACAATGCTCTGATACCAATCTGTCACACCCCAAAACCAAGAACGGCGGAAACGTTCTGGGGCGGAGGACATCATGTAAGGTAATCATAACACAGTAAATGTAAATAGGCAAACAACATCATCCATTGCATTAAATATATATAATTTTAATACATGCGTGTTCTGTACAGTTTTAGACACCAAAAATATAACATAAATCAAAATAATAAAATGATGAGTCTTGAGTACGCTCCATCATCTCAAAAGCTGGCATCGGTACCTGTCTACTGATGACCTGAGAATACAAGTTATTTTGAAAGAGTTTATCAGCATTAAGCTGGTGAGTTCATAAGCATTTTAGTGTCAATGTTTGATGTCAAAAACGTTTGAACCTGTCTCAATGTATAAGTTTGTAAAAGTTTGAATCTCTCAGAAAATCCTATATTTTCTATAAAAGTAACCTTCTACCAAGGCTAAACTGTTTTGTAAACTCGTCTGTTGTAAAAGTGTGTAATTACCCAAGTATAAATATAGTTTGTACATTAATGCTTAAGTGAGATTATCACCAAAATATGTAATGGGTAAATCATTGTAGTACTGTAGCTTTGTATAATAAGAACTACTGTTGTACTAATTACTACTACCTTAAACCGGATTTATATTAAGGTATAATGTGATAATTGCACCATACTATCGACTGATAACAACGACATAAAGAACGGTCGTAATAACAGAATGACGTTCGGCACCCGCAGACCTGCAGGTCTGGCTGTAGCTAGCAGCAAGGTGTAGGATAGTCAATCCAGTATAGATCTATACGTAAACTCAACGCTCTCCCTCCAAGAGAATTCTGGCTACAACTCGGGCCATGACATTTAAGGCATGTTCCAATACAGTGGATCACATTTGTTATCGTATTCTTGCATATTTGATGAAATGTTTCTTGTTCTAGTATAGTTGTATATGTTCTCGTAGTATAGTTGTATATATTCTCTTCCTAGTATAGACTCATGAATGAACTGACTCATTGATCTAGCACTTGTAATAGTATGATTTTGTGTTACCCCGATGGTAACTTGTTAACAGTGCGTTTAGTACGTATGATTATGGAAGTACTTTTATGTCTATATATGTATATTTGATATATAATTAATATGGAAACGACCTTCGGATGGTCACCCAAAATCCTATCAGACCACATCCAAATCGAGGAAAAGGAAACAAGGTGGGTAGCCATCCTAAGTCTTTTAAACATTACTTATATAACTACACATATACGGGCATGCAATTTATAATATAAAAGCATAAATAAGTATTTATAAGGCATTTGAAACATAAGTATTATTTTTAAAGAAAGATTGACTTGATGTCAATCTATAAAACCATTTAAAGGTGTAGATTTGATTAAAACAGTTTAAGTATAAGGAACATTTGTTTAAATCACAGTTGCAGTGTAAATTCGAAAAGTAAATGGGTTTGGAAAACATTTAGAAGTAAAACAGTTTGATAGATAGTTTGAATAGTGATAAAATCACTGGTTTCCCTAGTTATTAATCACATGTGATTAGTGCAATCATATGTGATTGAAACAATAACTATAAGTATTTAACTTGTATTCCCCCCCTTTGAAAGCATATAAACGCATTTAGAATATTTAACAGGTTGATTAAGGGGTATGAAACTCACTTGATTGATTGAAGAAAGCGAGATGGAAAACCGGGCAGAGTTTCGTCTCGGAAAACGGATTTTTCTCGGGATTCTTAGGAATCTCGGGAGTAAAATCGACCCTCGGGAATTGAGCAAAAAGACCAGAGCTTCGGGTTATAACGGTCACGGAAAACGAGACAAGGTTGTGAGAGAGAGGAGAGAAATGAGCAACATTTTCGGAAAGCCTCGCATCCTATTTTATAGGAAGGCTGAACCGCCTCCGAACGCGGGGCGTACGCTCGTACGCAGCGCGTACGCGTACGTCATGCATGACCGAAGCCTCGACTGCCTCGGTTCGGATGGGACGGGTTGCTGGGTACGCGGGTCGGATGGGACGGCGGGTCGGACGGGACAGCGGGTCGGACGGGTCGGAGCTTCGGACGGGTCAGATTTCTTGGGATAGTGCGACGTGGACGATCCGAGACCCTCGATCTCAGTACGCAGGGCGTACTTCGGTCCAATCCGATGACTCCCCTTCGAATATTACCGAGAATTTATAATTAAATTCTTATTTATTTTAAATAAACTTCAAAAATTCATATATCCCTCATACGAACTCCGTTTTCGACGTTCTTTATATCCACGCGAAGGTGAGACCATGATCTACAACTTTCGTTTAGATTCCGTTGGCAAATTCCGAAATTATTTTTATTATTTATTTATTAAAATGACGTGATTAAGGAATTTATTCAAAAATTCATAACTTCCTCATACGAAGTCAGATTTGGACGTTCTTTTTATGTACGCAAACCTTGATATGATTCCTACTACTTTATTTAATCCGAATAAGATTTTAGGAAGGTTACATTTTGACCTAAATTTGATCGGTTTTACATTACATTGACTCGAAATATCGGGTTGTCACAGTTTGCCATTAGATCGAACGAAAAAGAATAATTGTTTGGATTAAGGATACAATCTACGGATATGACGTTAGCGTTCTCATTCTCACTTGATAACCATCTCGACGGTATACATTTTCGATTACTGACGAACGACAGGGTTTAAAAGATGTTTTAAATGGATGGTTAGCGAATTTCTTTCGGCAATAAAATCGAAAAGAATCACAGGCATAAGATTCAACGAGGGGAAATATACCTATGGCAACGGTGGGATCGGTGGCTGTCTCCTCTTGTCCTATCGCTAGAACTCTTCCGGTGTTGCTAGATGTTACTGCCTTGGGGCAGTTTCGATTGAAATGTCCAACTTCTCCACAACCGTAGCAGGCCCAACCAATGCCCGCTCCGGAAGTTTGACTCGTTGATTCAGTTGGTGTCTTATAGTTTTTCACCATGTGACCCTTCATGCCACAACTGTTGCAAAATACCTCTATACATGGACCGGAAGGAAGGTGATGATAGTTGCACTTGTCACAACTAGGAAGGGTTCCACCATACCTACTGGCAGGTTTCCGAGTTGAGGATCAAACAACAAAAATAGTTGCAGGGGAAGTGGCAGCGTGAACTTTCACCATTTGCTGCCTCTTCGAAGACTCATGCGATGTCTGTCCTTTCTCCTTCTTCCCAATCTTTCTATTCTCACCACTCCTCTCTGTTGGCTCAGGAGTGTTAGTCGTCTCCTCAGGGTCATCATTATGATCTATTAAGATTTGGTCTAAGCGTTTGGCGCCGTCGTATGTATCTGGCCTCGCAGCTATGACGTTTCCTTTCGTTGGCTGGGTCCCAGATTAATTTCTCTATCTTCTTACTCTCCAGGGTAACCATTCCCGGGCAGAGTAATGCCAAGTCGTCGAACCTGGAAGTGTAAGCGGTGATATCGGAAACTTTCATCTTCAGGTTCCAGACTTCGTGTTTAAACATCTGCATTTTGCCCCGAGGGCAGTACTCAGCCATCAGAAGTTCCTTCATGGCTTCCCACCCCATGGCATCGGCTACAGGTAAGGTTAGGGATTTAACTCGGCCGTTCCACCAAGTCAGGGCTTTGTCGATAAAGGTACAGGCGGCAAACTTCACCTTGTCAAATTCTGAGCAGGCGCAAATTTCAAAGCTGGATTCGATCTTCTCGAACCATCGGGTGAGGGAAATGACACCTCCAGTGCCATCAAAGGACGTGGGTTTTGTGTTCATGAAATCTTTATAGGAACCCTCTTTTCGGTGTCCCTGACTTCTTTCTTGGCTTCGGGTTTGGGTACCACCTCCCGAACCACCGGAACCGTCAGCGTTCCGTTGAGACATGGCAGCTGCCACTGCGGCTGTAACAGCTGCCTGGAATACTACAGGATCAATTTGGGGAGGAGGTGGTGGCAGAGGGTTGTTGGTCTTGGATCTGGGTCTCTTTCTTGGAGGCATCTTGATCTAATAAGATCAGGAAATAGAGGATGATAAGTCCTCTGAATTGAATCAAGAGATATGACGGATATATGTTGAATAAGCAATAAAGCAGGAAAGAGTTATCTAAGCGGGAAAAATTATCGCTAAGGGAATGATCAAAGAACAATGCATAAACGAGGATTTCTACCAAGGATTGTCTTGAGAAATACTCCCATAGTATCTCATGATTCGTTACGACGCTGGCTCGATGTTTGTGGTATTAGGGTAAGTTTTAGGCATGCCGCATACCACAGTCACTCCCAAGCACAAGTTGGCCGTGTCTCGAATGAATATAGTTGGCCAGGCTATATTGATCCCATACACGACTACATAACTGCCCAGGTTTAACCGCAGCGTACGACACCCATTTACTTATGTTTTGTTCTACTTGTAGTTACGGATCTCGACGGTTCGGTATACTTATATACTTTTGAAAATACTTATATTTTGAAGGATACTTTTAGTTCAAAGCACTTAGGCCCCTTAATGTTTATAGTTTTATACCATGTAAGGTTTGGTATACTTTATTCACTATAAACAAGGGCTCTGATACCAATCTGTCACACCTCGAAAACCGAAGGCGGAAACATTTCTGATACCAATCTGTCACACCTCGAAAACCGAAGGCGGAAACATTTCCGGGGTTGACTCTGAATTGAGTATCAAATCCAATGCACATAGTAAGAAAAGTAGACAACCATTACATTACATATATAATGGTTTACATTTGTTTCAAAAGTAAATTGTACAAGTGTGATACATAGTATATATGAACAAAATGTGACGAGTCTTCTACGCACTGCGTCTTCACCAAAAGAGATCGTCGGGTACCTGTCTAATGCGAACCTGAGAATACAAGCGGTTTGAAAATCAGCATAAAGCTGGTGAGTTCATAAGCGATTTTGTTTTGTGAAAAATTTACGAGATCCTTTGGTTTTCTGAAAAAGTGGTTGTCCAAGAAAATCCCATATTTTCTTAAATACAAGATCGATTGAATATCACAGAGTATAGCTTAATACACAAAACTATATATTGAGAATCATGGGATTACTATCCCGAATTAGATATAAAATACTTTGATATACTTGAATTGTAGATGGAAAGTAGTTTGAAAACCATGGGACTAACATTCCATACTAGATACAAGATAGTTTAATATACGTGAAAATATAGATTGAATACCATGATTGTTCTTGTGAATCGTTAAGTTTATTTATCTAACTTGTTACACTTTTCTTGTTACGTACTACTGTTACACAGGAAAATCCTATATTTTCCTACATGTGTGTGTGAACTGTTACCGATTCTATGTGTGCGAGCTGTTACCGGTTCCGATCATGTTGAATGTTATCCCCAGGAAAACCCCATGTTTTCCTGAATGTGTGTTTGTGAAGTCTCCTGAAGGTCTGATTATCCTTAAATGTACATTAGTTTTATTACGTACACAAAACTAATAAATAAGTGTAAAATGTTAATAATCTTGATTGCGAGTCCTTAACCATACTCAGACTAGATATGACTCGGGCCAGGGCCAGTATCCTTTTTATGACTTTCGTCACCCTTGAGCTTTTCGGTTCGGCTCTAGCTAGCAGCCAGGTGCGGGATTGTCAGTCCCGTATAGATCTATACACTCAACTCACGTTCTCCCTCCTGGAGATTCTGGTTACAGGGTTAGTCCTCCACTCTCTCGTGCCAAGCAAGTGTTATAGTGGACGTGTCTCCAATCTTTAAGATTATTGTTTACTTCTCGTCTAGAGAAGTAGTATCTATAACTAACTAAGTTCTAAGGGTGCCTGTCTTTAACACTCGAGCCTAGGTGTTTTATTAAGGACATCACAAATGTTCTATGCTATCTAATGGTGGCTGTCCTTTACACTCGAGCCTAGGTGTTTTATTAAGGACAATACTGATGTTTTATGTTTTCTAATGATGTTTGCCTTTTACACTCGAGCCTAGGTGTTTTAGTACAGATATAACAAATGTTTGATGTTTTATATCAATATAAGTGTGAACAAACAAATGTGAAGTATACAACATAACAGTATATAATAAGAATTGAAAATCGGTTTGAACAACAACTCTACAAGTTAAAACAGTTTGTTAAAAGGTTTTCAATTCTTAAAAATGTACAAATTATGAAACCATTTAACTAAACTCATGAGTTTAAGTACAAGATATTCCTGTACTCTTGCTTGTATTCCCCCCTGAAAACATTGAAAAATCTTTGAAAAAGAGTAGGGGTATGAACTCACCAAACGAGAAAATGCGACGTTTCGGATGCTAAGTGTCGAATCGAGGCTTGATAACAAGCGAGGTTCCTATGGAATATGAAATGGTATACAAAAATATCTAATTAGATTTATAAACTCTAATTAGATATGATATTACACTCCAATGAGCGACAACACTTCAAAACGCGTGCTTAGAATGACCCGGTGACATATACGGACGAGTATTGATGCGTGGGACTTGGTGTCACACCCCAAAACCACGAACGGCAGAAACATTCAGGGGTGGAGGACGTCATGTACAGTATCACAATAGTATAATATAATAAACAAGCAACAACATCATCCATTGCATTATAAGTAAAGTTTTAATACATGTGTGTTCTTTCATTGTAATAAGACACCAAAAATATACAATCAAAATAAAAGACGAGACTTGTCTGCTCCGTCTTTTCAAAACCTGGCCATCGTACCTGTCTACTGTTGACCTGAGAATACAAGTTATTTTGAAAGAGAGTATCAGTTTTAAAGCTGGTGAATTCATAAGTATTTAAGTGTCATCGTCTTGCTTATGAAAATCTGTTATGAAGGCCATGTAAACCTTTAAATGAAAATGTTGATGTAAGTATGAAAACCCTAGAAAATCCCTTATTTTCTATCAGTTTGAGATGTAGTCTTCTACCAAGACCCGAATGTTTTGTAAGTAAAATGATAGCTTTTCCTTCTTTTTGACTACTACAAACAGTAACTAGTCTAACTCATCGCTTATGTGAATATATCACAAAATAAAGTAAATAGGAAAATATAACCATGAAAGTATCACCCTTGGGTTACCAGGGATAACACAACATCGCTGAAGCGAAAGGTATAACCTAATGAACATCCGAAGATTGTTCAACTAACCTCTGTGGCGAACAGTAGGTTCCAGGAATGGTTAGTCCCGTAACGACTTTACATCATTTTAGTCGAAGTAAATAACCTAATGAACATCCGAAGATTGTCCAATTAACCTCTGTGGCGAACAATAGGTTCCAGGAATGGTTAGTCCCGTAACTGTCTCCTAATATATGTAATAACAACCCAATGAACATCCGAAGATTGTCCAATTAACCTCTGTGGCATACAGTAGGTTCCAGAAATGGTTAATCCCGTAACTGACTCTACATCGCTATAAGAGAAATAGATAACCTTATGAACATCCGAAGATTGTCCAATTAACCTCTGTAGCGAACAATAGGTTCCAGGAATGGTTAATCCCGTAACTCGCTCCCGTTGAACTGGGATGGGCTGGAATAATTTACTGAAGGTACTAATAACTCATCATTACGAATCGAGTTTCAAGTATTCATGTAAGCATACACAGGTAATTGTATCTACGTAAAGGTATTCATGTAATGTGTTCATGTAAGCGTATTCATGTATCATGTAAGCATATGTAAGGGTACTCATGTATCAGGTAATGTACTAGTAAAGACTCATGAATGAACTGACTCTTGTGTGATTCCTTGTAATAGGAATAATGTTTTGTAATCTTCAAATTATCCCTATGATAATTTATTGAAATATAACTGGTTGATCATGTAGGTTTATACACTCTTACTACTCAAGGGTGTGGGAAACTAAATGAAAGGTGTAAACTATAACATCAATACATATATATGAATATAAGTGTATATGCATAGTTTAGTTCAAGAATGTAAAATGGTTTTGTAAGACATCTTATGGGTTTTGAAAAATAATTAACAATGACTTGATTTCATTTTAATAAACATTTCAAAGGTAAAACATTTGATAACTATGTATCTTTAAGATTTAAAACCATTTCATGCGTCACATTTTGTAGTATGTGAAATCTGTTAAATGACAAACACAGTTATAAAATACATATCAATGATTTAATAACATGTTTGTTACTACTTGTATTCCCCTCCCCCCATTAAAGCATTTAAAATCATTTAAAACATTGATTAGGGGTATGAACTCACCTGTAGTTGGTGATTGGGATGAACTGAACGGTATAGGATTGCTAGGTGTCAAGCGAGGACTTGTACACATACTACGATCCTAATGAACATATAATCACACATATATGCACTCAATTAGACTTAAGTTACTAATTGATAAAGCTAAGACATCCTAGAACATAATAAACACTTTATATAAGTGTTTTAAGCCCTAAGGATTGCATCTAAGCTATTGTGGGACAAGGCACTTGTGTTTAGGATTCCAAAGGACCCCATATATGAGTTTACTCCCCATATACTATCACACATGGAGTTTACGGTTGAAAACTCTTGAGTTTACGGCCATAAACTCCCAACAATGGGGGTATTGTGTGTTTTGAAGTCCCAAATGATTCCTAGAATTATTCCAACTTGGTGGTTCAATTCTTGAAAGGGTTTAAGGCCTAGAAACACTCCCTAGATGAGTTTACGGCCCCAAGGCTATTTCCTTTGGAGTTTACAGCTGTATACTCCCTTGGAATGGTGTTTTTGTTGTTTTCAAGTCTCTTGCATATGATGGATAGGTTCTAGACATTTGTTTAAAGTTAATGAGGACCCTAGGCGCACTTTGGTGCCCTTGCTTGTTGTTTACGGCCTAGGAGAATTACCAGGGCCATAAACTCACTTTAAGAGGTGATTTTGATGTGCTTTGGTCCTTGATTTAAGTGGGAAAAATTCCTAGTAAATGTCCAATGCTTTAGGTGCCTTAAAAGCACCATTTGACGCTTGAATTTGGAGTTTACGGCCTAAGAAACTCTTGGTCCGTGAACTCATAAACTTGTGTGGTTTTTGCTTGATTTCATGTCCCTAACACACTTATAAATGAGTCTAAGGCAGTAGCATAACACAAGGGTCGGTCTCGGCTTTGTTTCGGGAGTTTACCGCCCAAGAACATCTTGGGGAGTATACTCTTAAACCTAGTGATTTAGCCTTCTAAATCATGTTATAACTACATATAAAGCTTTCTAACACTACTAGAAAGAGTTACTCACGTTTTGGTATAAAAACCCGAAGATCCGTGAGAGAGAAAATGGCTTTTCTCTAGTTGGAAATGTGAATAATGAATGAATTTGGTTCAGAATTCTATTTATAGTCCTGAGATATTTTTGGCAGAAAATATTTTTATTCCTGAAATGATCTCTAATATAATAGAGTGTTGGAATAACAGTGTTGCACAAAACCCTAGTGCACTCACTCTCCCGATATTTCCTGAAGTGTAAACCCTGAATTACTCAAACTTACACGAAAAAGTCTGAAAATTAACTGTGACTGCTATAACTTCCATTGAAGTGATATAGTTTGTACAGAATGGAAATTTTGGGTTGTCACATCATCCCCCCATTAGAAGAAATTTCGTCCCGAAATTAGAATTTAAGTAATTAAGAAGTTACAAATAACTAAGCGAAATGGTGAGGGTATTTCAGTTTCATCTGATCCTCACCACTACTAGAAAAAAGGCCTTTTACGACGCGCAAATTACGACACTCATTAATTTATGTTACGCAAACGAGAGTGACATTAAAAGAGTGTCATCTCTTCAGAAAATTTAAGGATTTAGGTCACGCATTATTGCGTGCCTTTAAATTAGTGTCAAAAGAAAAAAAAATTAAAAACACGGAGGGCGCTGTACCTTAAATGCGCGCCCTCTATATGTGTCGCTTTATAATTTTAATGAACGCGCGTTCCTTAGTTACAAGCGGGAAAAGAAAAGCCAAAAAATTTGACAAGCCCACTACCCTCCCTACCCTAAGCATTATCACGCATCTTTCATTCTCGTCACACTGTTGTGCAACTTCTCAATCAAAGATCGAAGGTTACGATTTCATCTCCATCTCTCGACTTCATCATCTCAATCAAGAAAAAGGGCTTCTAATTTCCATTCATCTACTTCATCGTTGCTGTAATTTCACCTTCTTCATCTCTCTGCTGTTATTGAGAATACTCGCCAATAGTTTTCTTGCACTATTCCTTGACCTGCTTCCTTCTAGATACGCTTCTGATCGAGAGATTCAGGTTAGGGCTTTCAAGGCGCCGTGGAAACTGTAATGGTGTTCATTGTGGCAGAGGGATTAGGGTTTCTAGAGTGAGAGACGAAAGAGGAAATTGGGGTAAATGTCCGCAGAAGGAAGCATGTAATGTTGTTCTCTATTAACTGATGACTTAGGGTTTTAACTGATGACTTAGGATTTCGTATTTATGGAATCCAAGTTCTTGATTCCTGAATTTGATTTCCCTTGACCCTCCTTACAGATCCGTAGAAAATTCAGAAGAGCCGCCACATATCTCAAGCACACAGTACCATCTCTCTCTCTCTCTCACGCACCTTCTATCTGATTTTATTTTTGCTCATCTATTCTGGATTGTATTGCTTTCGAAAATAGTGGTTACTTATTAAGGGGCATTTTGGTCAGCTTGTTAATTTTGATAGAATTCGGTATTACTGGGAAAAAAATGGGTGCACCCTTGTTCCTTTTTATCGCAGTAGCCTCTTCTTTGATATTTTTTTTCTTCTAATCTCCTTGGTTTGAGAAGCAGGGGCTGCTTGATCAAAAGTTTTTTTTGTTATTGGTCCATGATTGACAAATTTATGGAAGGGTTTCTTGTTCTTCGCTGATTTTGATCCTAGTCAAGACTATTGGGTTCATTGTTATGTCATATACAAAGGGCAATACTGGAATCTTCTTGTTTGGTTTGCGGTTGATCAAAATATTTTTTTTTTCCTTTTGAAAATGTTGCTGCTGAGTTTGATTCTTGCCATGGCTGCTGGGTTAACTTTAATTTTGAAAGGGGCAATTTTGGAATTTTAAAAGGGTAAAATGGGATAAACCCCAAATCTCATAGAGTTGACATCACAGATGCAGTGGAACTAGCTGTTTCAACATCAGAAGCATTAACAATCCACACATGTATGTCTATTTTTAGTTTCATGGATCAGCTTCAAAATGTGGCCTTTAAATTTGCACGCTAAGTGTTTGTGAAAAGTCCTTATCAATGATTTGGCATTTAGAGGCACCTTTTGGGATTGAGAAAGATGGGCCTTCTTGAGTTGATCTATTATAATGTTAGAAAGGGTTAGAATTTAGAAGAATGAACTCAATTTATATGAATGTTTGATTTTATAAAAAAATATGAATTTTTTAGCTTTGTTGTTTCTCTCTCAATTTCAGATGATTCATTATGTAAAAAAAAAGATAGAAATTAAGTTTACAACAAAATTGTTCCTTTTTTTTTTTTGCTTTTATGTTTATCTGGTTTTACATAGAAGTTTCAATTATATCGTATAAACTTGCCATACGAATGGCTCCTAATATATTTCCTCTTGATATAACATAAGAATAAAATTAATTTTTTATATTATTTGATATGCTTATTTTTCTTACATAATTTTTTTATTTTTTATTTTTGGTATTGCAACGTGTTGGATATGCTTTCCAGCAAATTTACTGGAGTGGGTTGGGCGCTTGGGCTGACGGAGTTCTTGGGAGGGAGGTCATGTTAAAATTATTTTCTAAAGAAAGAGATGAAATATTGATACACCATCTCATGGCTTCAAAGGAGCTTCATCCATCCTTAATATCTGCCCAGAGTGAATATAAGGTGTAAGATGAGAGTTATGATGAAGATTATCACAATCTTCAATGATGTTTTGTGAATACTTTCATTAATGGTTCTTATCTTGTGGTTTGTTAAGCAGATTATGAGTAATCGAACAGTTGTTGATAAATCTAATTACCTTTCATCTGTGCAGATTGATTCCTGTGAGGCAGAGTAACTTCTCATTAATTAAACGAGTTACTTTACTCAGCAAAGATGAGCGTAGTTGGATTTGATCTTGGGAATGAGAGTTGTGTTGTGGCAGTTGCCAGACAAAGGGGAATTGATGTTGTTCTTAATGATGAGTCAAAACGTGAGACTCCTGCTCCTGTGTGTTTTGGTGATAAACAGCGTTTTCTTGGAACAGCTGGTGCTGCAACCAGTATGATGAACCCAAAAAACACCATTTCCCAAATTAAGCGGTTAATAGGGCGTCCTTTTTCTGATCCTGAATTGCAACAAGATCTCAAGGCTTTGCCTTTTTCAGTTACTGAGGGACCCGATGGTTTCCCATTGATCAATGCAAGGTATCTTGGGGAAACAAAGTCATTCACCCCAACACAAGTTATGGGAATGGTTTTCTCAAACATGAAGACAATAGCTGAAAAGAATTTGAATGCAGCAGTTGTGGATTGCTGTATTGGGGTACCTATCTACTTCACTGATCTTCAAAGAAGAGCTGTAATGGATGCAGCTACTATTTCCGGTTTGCATCCTCTACGGTTGATGCATGAGACAACAGCCACTGCTTTAGCTTATGGAATATACAAAATTGACTTACCTGAAAATGAGCAGCTCAATGTAGCCTTCATTGACATTGGACATGCTAGCATGCAGGTATGCAGTGAAGCTCAATGCCCTTTAGTTCAATACATTACATGAGAGCTTTTAACATGCTTAATAATGGAACATGTAATGAGATTCGCAAGCCCCGAGTGAGTATTCAATTGCTTTTTTATTATTCGGGTAATTAATATCTCTACCTTTTTTTATTTAGTTCACTAATCTATACATATACATCTATATAAAAAAAACCTTTTTTCTATATTTTGAAGGTATGCACCTGTTCGTAGCGATTCGGTTGTTGGTGAGCTGAAGTTGTCAGAGCCAACTGATGTAATTCTCCTAGGTATTACTTTTGTATTTTTCAAGATTTATTTTATATACTTTTCTTAAAATGCAAATTTGTTAAATATTATGTTACATTTAAGAGATTACAAGAATTGAGATGCTTGCGGTTACTGGTAAGGATTTTAATCCTTCTACATTATAAAACTTACTTTGTTTCATATTTTCAGATATTAAATATTTATTTTATCATACCGTATTAAAAAATAAAAACGATAGGTACATTTGTTCAGAAGAGAACAAATCCTTTAAGCCATTACAATCATAATGTTCTTGCCCATATAAGCTGTGATTTGATAACATTGGTAATTTCTTCAGATGTGAATTCATTGTAACAGATACATTTGGAAGATCGAGTGAAACTGCATATCTGAAACTGCCCTGTTTCCCCTGGTCTTGTCTTCTAGACTTGACCTTATTTCTCTTCTTATCTATCATTTTTGTTACTTTGTAATTTCAATTAATATATAAACAGGTTTCTTGGATTTTTTTTCAGGAATTCCTAAAATAGAGAAGCTAGAAATTGAAGGGAAAGCTTTCCATACAAACTTATATGCAGTTCGTTGTAATTATAGTGGAGGAAAAGAGGGTAAGAGTAAAATCATGTGGCTTAGATCAATGGTTGGAAGTCCAAATCTTATTTCCATTCCCGATATCTTTTTTCTTTTAAAAATTTTTACCACTTTATGAGAAACAAAGTGAAATGTGGGTCTATAAATTGTTTTTTTTTATTGTAGGTGAAACAGAAAGGATCATCAAACATATGATCAACCTATTTGGGCTAGTATTATCTGTGGCTCCTTCTCCTGCTCCTGCTCTTCCCCCATCATTTTCTTCCATTATGCAAAGATTTAAATCTTACTAGCTTTTAATCTTTCCATCATGACAAGAATTTTGTATTCTTATCTTGCTGATAGGTCCAAAGAAACTTGAATGGGATTGAACCATTGTGCTTCCTGATTTGCTGCTATCAATGGATGTTGTGTGAATCCTCATTGAAGTCTTCATTTTGGTTTAAGAGAACAAGGTGGAGAGTCTAAAAAGAGACAAGTTAGCAACAGAGAATCTCCTCCAAGAAACAAGTTACAATAGAGAATCTTCTTCCCCTTTGTTCACACTTTACATAATCACTTTCAATAATATTATCTTCAGTCTTCCTATAGTTTCTTCATTATTAATTTTTCTGGAATCTTTTCTAGGTAGTCTTTGGTAATGGAACCGTGGACGTCGTGGTGGTGGTGGATATCGTGGTGGTGCCCCAGTCAACCAAATCCAAACCTTAATTTAGCTGCTGCTGGGCTTACCCCTGGGTAAATGAGAGTCAAAAAGACGTTTTTGCCCCTCTGTTGCTAGGTAACCTTTTCAACAACAACATTCTACTTAAGCAGGTGAGTAATCAAGATTAAGGGAGACTTTTTAATCATGTTTGGCATTCCTTTCCAGTAAGAAACAGAGTTGTATGATTATTTGTTAGTTTTATAGGAATGTATAACACATGTTAGCAATGTATTATTTTTGTTTAACATTTGAATGATTCTTTGTATGACATTATAATTTGTGCAATTTATTTTATCTTTTGAGTATGAAATTTTATATTATATTATGCAATGGATTGTATTTTTTGTATATTGTATTTTATTTATATTATAAGAAATTAAATGCAAATTTAATTTAAAAATTAATAAATATATAATTTTTTTTAAACATTTAAATTTACGATACGCAAAAATATGTGTCATCTTCATTTATGACATGGCCTTTCTTGACAGGGGCTTTCTTGATACGCATTGCGTGTCATTAACACGCGCGTCGTAAGGTTACGACACACGAATGCGTGTCGTCTTCCTTTATAACAGGGCCTTCCTTGATACGCATTGCGTGTCGTAAATGCGCGTCGTAATTGCGCGTCGTAAATGAGCGTCGTAAATGCGCGTCATCTATAGACGACGCACAAAAGCGCGTCGTCTCTCTTTATGACAGGGCCTTCCTTGACGCGTATTTGCGCGTCGTCTGAGCCTTTTACAACGCGCAATGAGCGTCGTAAAAGGCCTTTTTTCTAGTAGTGCACGTTCCTAAGTAAATTCCTGTCCACGCTTTGCGTTCCAGCGCACCTTCACTATTGGGATACGACTCTGCTTTGTTTGCTTGACCTCTCGGTCCATGATCTCTACTGGTTCCTCCACAAAGTTGAGGCTCTCGTTGATCTCGATCTCGTCGAGTGGAATAACAAGAGTCTCGTCAGACAGACACTTTTTCAAGTTCGAGACGTGGAAGGTAGGTTGTACGTTACTTAGCTCGTGCGGTAGATTGAGTTTGTAAGCTACATGGCCAATTCTTGTGAGAATCTCGAAAGGCCCTATGTATCTTGGATTGAGCTTCCCACGCTTTCTAAAGCGTATCAAGCCCTTCCAAGGTGAGACCTTCAGTAGAACTCAGTCGCCCACCTGGAACTCCAATGGTTTCCTACGCTTGTCAGCGTAGCTTTTCTGTCAGTCTCTAGAGGCTTTCAATCGTTCATGAATTTGAACGATCTTCTCTGTCGTTTCCCAAATGATCTCCGGACCCGTGAGAGTGCTTTCGGGAACTCGTTCCTTAGCTAACTGGGTATCACCCACTTCAGCCCAGCACAGAGGGGATCTGCACTTTCGGCCACAGAGGGCCTCGTATGGAGTTGCCTTTATGCTCGTATGATAACTGTTGTTGTAGGAAAATTCAACAATGGGTAAATGGGTATCCCAAGCTTTTCCAAAGTCAATCACACAGGCACGCAACATATCTTCTAAGGTTTGGATAGTCCTCTCACTTTGCCTGTCGGTCTGTGGATGGTAGGTTGTACTCATGTCCAGCCTAGTTCCTAGGGAACTTTGTAATGACTGCCAGAACCTCGAAGTGAATCTACTATCTCGGTCCGAGATGATAGATAAAGGAACACCGTGCAGCCTTACAATCTCCCTAATGTAAGTTCTGGTAAGTTTCTCCATCTTATCTGTTTCTTTGATCGGTAGGAAGTGTGTAGACTTGGTCAGTCTATTGACGATGACCCATATGGAATCAAGTCCACCCGTCGTATTGGGCAACTTGGTTATGAAGTCCATAGTGATCCGCTCCCACTTCCATTCTGGTAACTCCAGTTGTTGTAGAAGACCGGAGGGTTTCTGGTATTCGACCTTGACCTTTGCGCAAGTAAGGCATTTACTCACAAAGGTAGCAATATCTGCTTTCATGTTAGGCCACCAGTATAACTTCTTAAGATCCAGATACATCTTATCTGAACCCGGGTGGACGGAGTAATGAGTGTTGTGAGCTTCGGTCATGACCAAGTCTCTGAAGCCACCGTGTTTCGGTGTCCAGATCCGATCCATGAGGTATAAGGCTCCACCACCCTTGATTTCTAAGTTCTTATCCATCCCTCTAAGGGATCCACCCGCCACGTTTTCAGGTTTCTAAGCGTCGAGCTGAGCCTCCTTTATTTGCGTGGACAAGTTTGAATGGATAGTTAGAGTCATAGATTTGGCTCTACGACCAGTATATTCTTTCCGACTTAGGGCTTCGGCTACTACATTGGCTTTACCCGGATGATAACGAATTTCGCACTCGTAATCACTGAGTAGCTCGACCCACCGTCGTTGTCTCATGTTGAGCTCTTTCTGGTCGAAAATGTGTTGTAGACTATTGTGGCCTGTAAAGATCGTGCTTTTTGTACCGTACAGATAATCTCGCCAGATCTTCAGAGCAAACACAACTGATCCTAGTTCAAGATCGTGGGTTGTGTAGTTAACCTCATGTGTCTTCAGCTATCTCGAGGCATAGGCGATGACTATACCTCGCTGCATCAGAACACATCCGAGTCCTTGATTGGATGCATCGCAATGGACAATGAAGTCTTCTATCCCTTCGGGGAGGGATAGTATCTGGGCGGTGCACAAGGCTCGTTTGAGCATTTGGAACGCTCTTTCTTGTTTCTCTTCCCAGTCATAGGCTACGCCCTTCTGGGTCAGTGTCGTAAGAGGTTTTGCTATGCGGGAGAAGTTCTGAATGAACCTGCAATAGTAGCCAGCTAGACCTAGAAATTGACGAATTTCAGTAGGTGTCTTTGGTGCTGACCAGTTCTCGATGGCCTTAATTTTGGAAGGGTCCATGTGTATACCTTCTTCGCTAACAACATGACCCAAAAATTCGACTCGCCAAATCCAAAATTCGCACTTGGAGAACTTCGCGTAGAGCTTCTCCGATCGCAATGTTTCTAAGATTTTACGGAGATGTTGGCTATATTCCTCCTTACTTCGAGAGTAAATGAGTATGTCATCAATGAAGACGATGAAGAACTGATCCAAGTAAGGAAGACACACCCTATTCATCAAATCCATGAATACTGCGGGTGCGTTAGTTAATCCGAACGGCATCACTACAAACTCATAATGCCCATAACAAGTTCGGAAGGCTGTCTTGGGAACATCCTCCTCTAACACTCGTAATTGGTGATATCCGGATCGCAGATCTATCTTCGAGAAGTAGTTGTCTCCTTGAAGTTGATCAAGTAAATCGTCAATGCGGGGCAAGGGATAACGATTTTTAATGGTAAGTTTGTTGAGTTCTCTATAGTCGATGCACATGCGAAACGATCCATCTTTCTTCTTGACGAACAAGATCAGTGCTCCCCAGGGTGAGAAGCTTGGTCGAATGAATCCTCTCTTGAGAAGTTCATTAAGTTGACTGGAAAGTTCCTGCATTTCATTCGGTGCCAGACGATAAGGAGATTTGGCTACGGGGGTAGCCCCTGGCACTAAGTCGATTCTGAACTCGACTTGGCATTACGGTGGTAAACCGGGAAGTTCTTCTAGGAATATGTCGGGGAAGTCGCGTACTTCTGGGATGTTCTGAATATTTTTCGTTTCTTGACTTGTATCGTCAACATGTGCGAGGAATGCATGGTACTCCTTTCGCAAACACTTATGGGCTTGAATGCACGAAATGACGCGAAGGCTCGTACTAGGTTTGTTGCCATAGATAATTAATGTTTCGTTGTTAGGAAGGTTAAGACGAACTGCTTTTTCGAAGCACATAATGTCGGCACGAAGAAGACTTAACCAATCCATACCGATGATAACGTCGAAACATTTAATTGGTAGTGGCATGAGATCTATCTTGAATGTATGGCCATCTAAAGATAAGGTACAACCTACGTATATGCAGTTAGTACTCTTCATTTTCTCGTTAGCTATTTCTACCGCGAATGAACTATCTAATGCACATGGTTTTTGTTTAAGCCTGTGTGTAAATTTGTGACTTACAAAACGTTTCTCTGCTCCACTATCGAAAAGTATGCAAGCATATGAGTTATCGAGGAGAAACGTACCAGTAACTATCGTAGGATCAGCTACCGCTTCCTCGTGGCCTAGGGCCATAACTCTCCCTACTCCTCCAGCCATCCCTGCTTTAGAGCAGTTCCTCTTGTAGTGGCCCACTTCGCCACAACCGTAGCAAGCTTGGCCCATACCGGCGTTAGGCACCTGGGCGGCCTGTGTTGTTGGCGTCCTGCAGACACGGGTTGTATGCCCCTTTCTGTTGCAGTTAGAGCACTGCATCTCCTTGCAAGGTCCGTGGTGGTGGTAGTTGCACTTGGTGCACTTCGGAAGAGTTCCAACATAAGTTTTTGCTGGTAAGGGGTTCGCAGGAACAATAGGAGTCACTGTGGCAGCATTGATCGCCACAAGTTTTTGTTTATTGGAGGATCCTTGCGAAGTCCCTCTTTTCCTCTTATTCCACCCCTTCTTGTTGTAGTCGGGGTTGGACTTTTGGGGTACGGGTGTAGGGATTGTTGGGTTCTGAGGTTTCCGGTGATCGATGAGAGATTGTGCCAGTTCCTTGGCGCTATCAAAGGTAATAGGCCTGGAAGCGATCACACTTGACTGCATCTAGGGCGACAGTCCCCAGATATATCTCTCTATCTTTTTGCTCTCAAGAGCAACCATATCAGGGCATAAGTTTGCCGGATCACAGAACCTATTTGTATAGGTCGTGATGTCGGATCCAACCATTTGAAGACCCCAAAATTCTTGCTCGAGTTTTTGTATTTCACCTCGAGGACAGTATTCTTTCATCAACTTGTCCTTTAACTTTTCCCAGCTGATGGAATACACCACCACCAAAGTCAGATAGTTAACATGGCTGTTCCACCATGTTAGTGCTCTGTCAGAGAAGGTACAAGCTGCAAACTTGACCTTGTTGCCCTCCTGACAAGCACAGATTTCAAAGACAAATTCCATCTTTTCAATCCATTGTCTCAGCACCATAACACCCCCAGTTCCATTGAAGCTGCAGGGTTTGGCGTTTGTGAAGTCCTTGTAGGTGCATTCTCGAGGGTGTCCATGGCTTTCGCCGTGGTTCGAGGGTGGTGCACCTGTTCCTGATCCACTAGGGACAGGAGCGTTGATTGCTGACACAGCAGCTGCAACTGCTGTTGTGAAAGCTACCTGGAACATGTTGGCATCGAAAGGATTAGGTGGTTGAAGAGGTTCAGGTGGTGGTGGAGGTGGTGGTATCGGTGCTTCGTTGTTTGGGTTTCGCCTTGGATTCCTGCGTGGCGGCATCTTTAACTATACGTTTAAAAGATGACGACATGGATAAGAATAAATGATTAATGAATGTGTCTCATGGACTAACTCCCCATAGTCCAACAACAGAATGAATATAATGACTAAATGAAGATGACAACATTTAGATAATGATTTCCATAGGATTAGATATCTGTCAATAATACTGGAATTACAGATGTAACAAGTTCGGGAAAAATGGCCTAGAAGTAGGCCTTACATCAACCAAGATGAATAATTTTGACAGAATTAAGACTAGATCAAGACCTAATAGGTCTAAGATTTATACTGATAGGAAATTAGACTAAAGTTTTACGTAAACTAGGTTATATCCAAAAGATGAGTCGACGATATTCTATCGGCGACGAGAACTGCTAGCATGAGTTCTCGATCCCGGCAGTAGACGTTCAATGTCCCTCACACGCCTGTCAGCTCTCACTTGCTGAGCTTGAAGTTCCCTAACTTCAGCTTGAGTTTCAACAAGTTCCCTCTGTAGATTTGCATTGCGGACCAGAGTCCTTTCATGAGCAGACCTTAGTTGGCGAATGTGGACAGTGTTAACACCAGAGTTGGTGTCAACTTCCAAAACTTGATTAATAGTCGCCTGAGCCATTATCGTGTTCCGAGAAATCCTACGCACCATGATTGATAGGACTCTATCAGCAGAACCTCCTTCAGTGAGGTTGTAGAAACTTCGGTCTCCATTGTAGGGAATGGGCTGACCCTGTTCATGACTCCATGTAATCAAGTCAGTGGCCCACAGAGGTGTGGGTCCTTGAAATGCGGGACGGGGTGTTCAGGTTTGGGTTTTGAGCAGCTGGGGGTAGGTTGTTGACTTCTGGCTCTGAGTCAGAACTACCGGAAAAACCCTCAGCATGGTGATCATCCAAAGGGATTGGATGATCATCTTCTGGTTCTGCCTCTAGCCAACCAGCATTGCCTTGGTTCGGGAAGTACGGATTGTCGTGGTGAAATCCAGCCATTTTAATCTTCGTGAGAAAAGGGATATAAGAAATAGCTAAATAGACGAACTGACTAAGATAATTACAGTAAGACCAAATACCCCTATGGTATTTCTTTATGGTTGCGTTGGTAAGTTTTTAGACTTGTTGCCATATCACAACCATTCTTGGGCATATGCTAATCACTCCTCAGACCAGCATAGTTGATCAGGCTATGGCATTCCCAAGACTGACCATATATCCCCAGGCTTACTTGTGATATTCAACAATCGTAATACTTTTGTTCTTGTCGTTGTGACATTGGTTTTAGTATGAATGCAGGCACGTATACTTTGTTAAATATTTTATTATTAAAAAGTATAACTCTTAGATAGAGTGTTTTAATCCCAATGTATTTATAGTTAGTATATCTTTTATGGGTTGATATACTATATTCACTATAAACAATGCTCTGATACCAATCTGTCACACCCCAAAACCACGAACGGCGGAAACGTTCAGGGGTGGAGGACGTCATGTACAGTATCACAATAGTGTAATATAATAAACAAGCAACAACATCATCCATTGCATTATAAGTAAACTTTTAATACATGTGTGTTCTTTCATTGTAAAAAGACACCAAAAATATACAATCAATATAAAAGACGAGACTTGTCTGCTCCGTCTTCTCAAAACCCGACCATCGTACCTGTCTACTGTTGACCTGAGAATACAAGTTATTTTGAAAGAGAGTATCAGCTTTAAAGCTGGTGAATTCATAAGTATTTAAGTGTCATCGTCTTGCTTATGAAAATCTGTTATGAAGGCCATGTAAACCTTTAAATGAAAATGTTGATGTAAGTATGAAAACCCTAGAAAATCCCTTATTTTCTATCAGTTCGAGATGTAGTCTTCTACCAAGACCCGAATGTTTTGTAAGTAAAATGATAGTTTTTCCTTCTTTTTGACTACTACAAACGGTAACTAGTCTAACTCATCGCTTATGTGAATATATCACAAAATAAAGTAAATAGGAAAATATAACCATGAAAGTATTACCCTTGAGTTACCAGGGATAACACAACATCGCAGAAGCGAAAGGTATAACCTAATGAACATCCGAAGATTGTTCAATTAACCTCTGTGGCGAACAGTAGGTTCCATGAATGGTTAGTCCCATAACTGACCTTACATCGTTGTAGTCGAAGTTAATAACCTAATGAACATCTGAAGATTGTCCAATTTACCTTTGTGTCGAACAGTAGGTTCCAGGAATGGTTAGTCCCGTAACTGTCTCCTAATATATGTAATAACAACCCAAGAAGATTGTCCAATTAACCTCTGTGGCGAACAGTAGGTTCCAGGAATGGTTAATCCCATAACTGACTCTACATCGCTATAAGCGAAATAGATAACCTTATGAACATCCGAAGATTGTCCAATTAACCTCTGTAGCGAACAATAGGTTCCAAGAATGGTTAATCCCGTAACTGGTGCCCGTTGAACTGGGATGGGCTGGAATGATTTACTGAAGGTACTAATAACTCATCATTACGAATCGAGTTTCAAGTATTCATGTAAGTATACACAGGTAATTGTATCTACGTAAAGGTATTCATGTAATGTGTTCATGTAAGCGTATTCATGTATCATGTAAGCATATGTAAGGGTACTCATGTATCAGGTAATGTACTAGTAAAGACTCATGAATGAACTGACTCTTGTGTGATTCCTTGTAATAGGAATAATGTTTTTTTATCTTCAAATTATCCCGATGATAATTTGTTGAAATATAACTGGTTGATCATGTAGGTTTATACACTCTTACTACTCAAGGGTGTGGGAAACTAAATGAAAGGTGTAAACTATAACATCAATACATATATAAGAATATAAGTGTTTATGCATAGTTTAGTTCAAGAATGTAAAATGGTTTTGTAAGACATCTTATTGGTTTTGAACAATAATTAACAATGACTTGATGTTATTTTAATAAATATTTCAAAGGTAAAACAATTGATGACTATGTATCTTTAAGATTTAAAACCATTTCATGCGTCACATTTTGTAGTATGTGAAATCTGTTAAATGACAAACACAGTTATAAAATACATATCAATGATTTAATAACATGTTTGTTACTACTTGTATTCCCCTCCCCCCATTAAAGCATTTAAAATCATTTAAAACATTGATTACGGGTATGAACTCACCTATAGTTGGTGATTGGGATGAACTGAATGGTATAGGATTGCTAGGTGTCAAGCGAGGACTTGTACACATACTACGATCCTAATGAACATATAATCACACATATATGTACTCAATTAGACTTAAGTTACTAATTGATAAAGCTAAGACATCCTAGAACATAATAAACACTTTATATAAGTGTTTTCAGCCCTAAGGATTGCATCTAAGCTATTGTGGGAGAAGGCACTTGTGTTTAGGGTTCCAAAGGACCCCATATATGATTTTACTCCCCATATACTATCACACATGGAGTTTACGGTTGTAAACTCTTGAGTTTACGGCCGTAAACTCCCAACCATGGGGGTATTGTGTGTTTTGAAATCCCAAATGATTCCTAGAATTATTCTAACTTGGTGGTTCAATTCTTGAAAGGGTTTAAGGCCTAGAAACACTCCCTAGAGGAGTTTACGGCCCCAAGGCCATTTCCTTTGGAGTTTATGGCCGTAAACTCCCTTGGAATGGTGTTTTTGTTGTTTTCAATTCTCTTGCATATGAAGGATAGGTTCTAGACATTTGTTTAAAGCTAATGAGGACCCTAGGCACACTTTGGTGCCCTTGTTTGGTGTTTACAGCCTAGGAGGATTACCAGGGCCGTAAACTCACTTCAAGAGGTGATTTTGATGTGCTTTGATCCTTGATTTAAGTGGGAACAATTCCGAGTAAATGTCCAATGCTTTAGGTGCCTTAAAAGCACCATTTGGAGCTTGAATTTGGAGTTTACGGCCTAAGAAACTCTTGGGCCGTGAACTCCCAAACTTGGATGGTTTTTGCTTGATTTCATGTCCCTAACACACTTATAAATGAGTCTAAGGCAGTAGCATAACACAAGGGTCGGTCTCGGCTTTGTTTCGGGAGTTTACCGCCCAAGAACACCTTGGGGAGTAAACTCCTAAATCTAGTGATTTAGCCTTCTAAATCATGTTATAACTACATATAAAGCTTTCTAACACTAGGAGAAAGAGTTCCTCACGTTTTGGTATAAACACCCGAAGATCTGTGAGAGAGAAAATGGCTTTTCTCTAGTTGGAAATGTTAATAATGAATGAATTTGGTTCAGAATTCTATTTATAGTCTTGAGATATTTTTGGCAGAAAATATTTTTGTTCCTGAAATGATCTCTAATATAATAGAGTGTTGGAATAACAGTGTTTCACAAAACCCTAGTGCACTCACTCTCCTGATATTTCCTGAAGTGTAAACCCTGAATTACTCAAACTTACACGAAAAAGTCTGAAAATTAACTATGACTGCTATAACTTCTATTGAAGTGATATAGTTTGTACAAAATTGAAATTTTGGGTTGTCACACTTGGGATTTGAGTTTACTCTTCAAGAGTAAACTCCCTAATGAGTTTTTGGCCTCTTAAACCATACCCACATGAGTTCACGGCCGTGAACTCATGTTTGGGTGCTTTATGGTGCTAAATGGTCAATATCACTTGGGAAGAGTTGGAACAATTTTATCTATGGCATGGGATGGAATTTAAATCACCAATAACACCATTTAAGGGAGTTTACGGCCCTAGCATGGAGGTTACGGCCATAAACTCCTATGCTCTTCTTGAATGAATGACTTAATGGTCTGAGCTTAATCATATGTGATTCTAACTAATTTTCCAAGCCTTGGTATGAATTTAGGGTATCATTTGACATGTATAAAGGAGTTTACGGCCCATGAACATGTTCTTGGGGTGCCTTGGCCGTAAACACCTAATTGGAGGGTGTTTAACATGTTTAAGGTCCCCAAACTATTTTTAGATGACTCTAGGATTTATTCCAAGGTTTTTGGTATAATTGTATGCCTTTCTAATATGTTTAAATGATTTTATTCCACATCAATGAGGAGTTTACAGCCCAAGCATGCTCCTTGGCCGTAAAATCTTATTTGTCCCTCAAAATTCATGTTTAGGGTGTTCTAAGTCCGGTTTTGCAAGCCTTAAGGTCATATCTAAGTCCCAATGATGGTTTGGAAGGGTTAAATTGCTCAAAAGCCCATGTTTTTATGTGTGTATGGCCCAAGAATGCTCCTTGGCTGTAAACACATGTTCCAGGTGCAAAATGATAAATTTAAACACGAATTTGAAGGCCTAAGGGGTTAAACAACAAGTTGGGGATGTTACGTCAAAGATTTGGAGCCTTAATTCAATGTTTTGGACCTTGAATCTTTGGTTGAGGAGAGAGGTTAGAGAGAGTAGTGAGATGAAGCAAAAGCTTCAAATGAAGGCTTAGAACACTTTAAATAGTGTTTGGGATTTGGACATGGTGAAATTCTACCCGATACCGGTTTTAGACGGAGCTTTTGGTCGCACCCGACCAAGTTGCCGTAACCCAATATGGTTGATTCTAGAAATGTTCCGATCACTAGAATGGGGTGTTAGAATGAGTTCTAAAGGCATTAGGACACCCATTAAGTCATAATATAAAATACACGTTAATGACTTAATTAAATGACGGAAATTGGAAACGAAATTGGAAGCGGTGATTGGATTATCGAAAAGAGTTACGAAAAGGGTTATAAGCAATGATACGAATTTTCGGGTTGTTACACATTTCCTCGTTGCATAAGAACACAACCTAATCCTTGCTTGGACGCATCACAGTAAACTACGAAATCTTCCGTCCCTTCAGGGAGGAACAAGATCGGCGCGCTGCAAAGGGCTTGCTTTAGGGTCTGGAAAGCAATTTCTTGTTTCTCCTCCCAGTTGGAGGTTATACCCTTCTGAGTCAGGGTGGTGAGTGGTTTCATGATCTTTGAAAAGTTTTGAATAAATATTTTGTAGTACCTAGTGAGACCTAGAAACTAACGAATTTTTGTTGGGGTTCGTTGGGTCACACAACTTTCGATAGCTTTGATCTTGGAGGGATCAACATGTATCCCTTCCTTGTTGACTACATGACCTAGGCACTCCACCTTTCGAATCGAGATTTCACATTTTGAGAACTTCGCGTACAATTTCTCTGCCCTTAAGGTTTCCAAGACTTGTCGCAAGTGTTGAATGTGTTCTTCCTTACTTTGGGAATAGACTAGTATATCGTCAATGAAAACGATAACAAACTTGTCTAAGTAAGGTCGACACACTCTATTAATCAGGTCCATGAATATTGCGGGCACATTCGTTAGACCAAAGGGCATCACTATGAATTCGTAGTAACTATAGCGAGTTCTGACAGCAGTTTTTGGAATATCTGCCTCCTAGACTCGCAATTGATAGTATCTTGATCTCAGGTCAATTTTGGAGAAGAAACTTTCCTCTTGAAGTTGATAAAAAAAGGTCCTTAATTTGTGGCAAAGGGTATCAGTTTTTTATGGTAAGTTTATTCCATTCCCTGTAGTCTATACATATGCGAAACGATCCTTCCTTCTTTTTCACGAACAAGACTGGTGCTCCCCAAGGTGTGAAGCTCGGTCTTATGAAGACATTGTTGAGAAGTTCATTCAATTGGCTGGACAGTTCCTGCATTTATGATGGTGCAAGACGATACGGGGATTTGGCTACAGGAATAGCTCCAGGTATTATGTCAATTCTTAATTCGACTTGTCTCTCTGGCGGTACTCCTGGAAGATCGTCAGGAAAAATGTCAGGGAAATTACATACTTCGGGAATGCTCTCGAAGTACATCATTTCTTGTTTCTTGTCAACTACATGAGCTACAAAAGCACAGTACTCCTTGTGAAGATACTTTTGCGCCTTGATAGAGGAAATGATTTGTAGGTTTGTGCCAGATTTATCGCCGTAAATGATAAGGGTTTCGTTACTGTGTAGGTTAAGGCGAATTGCTTTCTCGTAACATAAGATGTCGGCACAATTAGGAATTAACCAATGCATACCAACGATGACGTCGAAACTTTTAATAGATACCGGCATTAGGTCCATTGAGAAGGAAAAGTTATTTAGAGTAAGGATAGATCCCATGTATATATTGTTAGTGCACTCGGTTTTCCCGTTGGCCATTTCTATAGTGAAGGTATCTTTTAGTGGTTGAGAATTTTGTTTAAGTATATGTTCAAATTTATGGCTCACAAAAATTTTCTCTGCACCACTATCAAATAGAATGCAGGTGTATGAATTGTTGAGAAGAAATGTACTCGTTACCACTGTAGGGTCCGCAACGGCTTCCTCGTGACCAATAGCCAGTATTCTTCCCACACCACCAGCATTCCTTGCCTTTGGACGATCCTTTTTAAAATGTCCAGTTTCACCGCACTGATAACATGCCCGATTTACTCCAATGCCAGGAACTTGATTGATCGGTTGTGGTGGTAACCTATAGAATAGGGGAGTTTCACCACACTAACTGTTGCTTCTTTGAGGGCTCTTGAGAATATTGGCCCTTCCTTTTGTTTGAGGACTTTTTCTTGATGTTGCTTTTGTTATTGTTGTTGTTGTTTTTGTTGACTTTGGGTTGTTCTGGAATGGAAATCATGAAGCCTTGACGGACTCCATGATCAACAAGTGACTGTGCCAGTTGTTTGGCACTGTCAAATGTTACAGGCTTGGAAGCTAACCCATTTCCTTGAATATGAGGTGATAACCCCAAAATATACCTTTTGATCTTCTTGCTCTCCAGAGCAACCATTCCAGGACATAAGATCGCTAGATCGTTGAATCTATTCGTATATGTCACTATATCGGAGCCTATCATGGTACAACCCCAAATCTCTTGTTCAAGCTTTTGAACTTTGCCCCTTGGGCAGTATTATTGCATCATCATTGATTTCAGATTTTCCCACCTCATTGAGTTAGCCACTATAAGAGTTAGTGACTTAACATGGCCATTCCACCATGTTAGAGCTCGGTCTACTCCCTTCGGGGTACGAGTAGATATCAAAGATTGCTTCAGTTTTCTCTATCCATTGGGTTAGAGCCATGATTCCCCCAGTCCCATTAAAGGTTCTAGGTTTTCAATTTGTGAAGTACTTCTAAGTACACTCTTGTGGGTGTCCATGACTTTCACCATGATTGGAGGGATGAGCACCACTCCCAGATCCACTGGCACCAGTTGTATTTATGTGTGACATAGCGGCTGCCACAGTTGCAGCGACCGCTGCTTGAAACATGGCAACGTCAAACTGTGGAGGTGGTGGTGGAGCTGCATTGACATTGACACGCCTTGGATTTCTTCTTGGAGGCATCTTTATCTGTAATGATTTGAGAAAAAAAAGTGATAAGTACTCTATAGTGATCATGAGTCAGGTGCATTGAATAATACATCTCTTAATTCCAAATGTATTATTCCCTAACTGACATAGTGTTCTATTAAGTGATTTACAATAAATTTCTACTAATATAAGTAAACAATCGCAAATTTTTGTTTATAGCAACACTTGTATTGTATAATGTATTCTGTATCAGGTTCTTCTATGCTTATTTAATGTATACGAGTTGCATGTAATAAAAAATTTGAACAAACTGTTGAACATAATAGGTCTGTCATAAGTCCACAACCAAACAAGGAATACAGCCTAAAGTGGGCCTACCATTTCTAGGCTAATAAATTTTTAATTACATAATACTTATACATATTACATAATTATAGATTTACCATGAATAGTCAAAATGTTATGAAAATTGTGGTAACTCCCAATGAAAATAAGATTCTTGTCATTTGATACGTATTTTTGTACATACAATTGAAAATATTTAACCTTAATATAGATTTATATAATATCTATATAAGGGAAAAATTGACAGTATTACAACCTACGAGTCGTGTATTCACTTAATTGTAGGCTAGAGTTGTATATAAAAAAAAGTAATATACATATCCGAGATTCTATTTTATATATTAAAATAGAAGTAGTGTAAACACTACTTGCAGCAAGTACGATTCTTGGCAATGGATTCTACAGCCTGGTGCTCTCTTTCCCTTATACGCCTCTCTAGTGCGGTTTGATGCTCCCTGAGTGCTCTAATTTCAACTTGAGCAGCAATCATTTCTTCATGAAGCATGTCTGCGTGGTGTCTGGTTTCATCATGTTCTCTATCCAGGCGACGAAGATTTACAATGTTTACTTGGGAGGCAGCACTGACTTCTAGAATTTGGTTGATCTATATTCGCGATTGATCAACCTGACTGTAACGACCTAAGTTTTCAAACAAATTTTTTATTTTTCAATCACAATAAAACTCATTTCAGAATTCTCAAAATCACATATGTCTCAAATGCCAACACAGTAAAACAAAATCCCAGAATCATAAATATAATCTCTCGCCAATGTGTACAATCATGCTAGTGCCTTGCCGCGATCCTCAGAACTACCTGAAACACACAACACATAACACATGACACGGTAAGCATAAAGCTAACCGAGTGCCTAAAACTACCACATATCACACATTAGCCACCCGAGGCTATAGCTCTGTAGGACCCTCCGGTCAATGTATCTCAGTGGGAACCTCTGGTCCCACAACTCAGGTGGACCCTCTGGTCCCCCACTCAGCAACTCAATATAATACACAGTAAACATATCACAAAACAAATAGCAGAGTATCTCAATACACAACACATACACATAAGACACTCTGGTCACACATAATGAGGACCAAAATAGACAAAAAGCTCAAAAGATCAAGCTTCATGAGGTATAGCTGGACTCAAGATGTTACAAATCTCCCCCACTAGAATCAGACTTCGCCCTCGAAGTCATGCTACGCAAATAGCTCCGGATGCTGCTTCCACATCTTGGACTCCGGCTCCCAAGTCATCTTGGACCCTATCCGATGTTGCCACCGAACCTGAACTAGGGATACATCTTTGTTCCTCAATATCTTCACCTTGCGATCCATAACCACGATTGGTCTCTCAATAGAATTCAGGCCCGCATCCACCTGAATGTCCTCTAGTGGTACCACTACTGTCTAATCGGCCACACACTTCCTTAACCGAGACACATGAAAAGTGTCAAGGATCTGACTCAACTCCACATGTAGCTCCAAACGGTACGCTACCTTACCCACTCTAGCGGTAATCCTGAAAGGACCGATGTATCAGGGCCCCAGTTTGCCCCTCTTTCTGAACCATATCACCCTTTTCCACAGAGATACTCTCAGGAGAACGAAATCCCCAACCTGGAACTCAAGCTCGGATCGTGACCTGTCCGCATAACTTTTCTGGCGACTTTGAGCTGTCAGTAACCTCTGCCTGACCTGTTGAATCTGCTCAGTCGTCTTGAGCACCATCTCAGTGCTACCCATCACTCGTTGTCCCACCTCTTGCCAACAGATGGGGGTCCGACACCTCCTCCCATAAAGAAGCTCAAAAGGAGGCATATTGATACTAGAATGGTGGTTGTTGTTGTAAGAAAACTCACTCAAGGGTAGGTATGTGTCCTAACATCCACCGAAGTCCATAACATATGCTCGAAGCATGTCCTCGAGCGTTTGAATCGTCCGCTCACTCTGACCCTCTGCATGTGGGTGGTAGGTTGTACTAAAATGCAATCGCGTACCCAACTCCTCATGGAACTTCTTCCAGAATGTGGAAGTAAAATGCACATCCCGATCAGACACTATAGATGTCGGCACCCCATGCCGAGCTACCACCTCTCTCACATAGATATCTGCCAGCCTTTCAGCAGAAGAGCTCTCACTGATAGCAGGAAAATAAGTGCTCTTCGTCAACCGATCCACAATCACCCAAATTACGTCGACACCCCTCGCAGTCCTCGGCAACTTGGTGATAAAATCCATGGAAATTTGCTCCCACTTCCACTGGGAACCTCCAGTGGCTGCAACTTGCCATGCGGACGCTGGTGCTCAGCCTTAGCATGACGACAGGTCAAGCACCTCTCAACTACCCAAGCAACATTCATCATCATAAAAGGCCACCATTAGTCTCTCTTCAGGTCCAAATACATCTTAGTGGCCCCTAGGTGGATCGAGAATCTCGATCTATGCGCCACCTCTATTAGTATGCATTACGCTCCGCCCGAATAGGGCACCCAAATCCTCCCTCGAAAAGTCATAAGCCCTCGACTATCCGTCATAAACTCGGACACCTATCCAATCACCCGCTTCCTCTTGTGGTTCTCCGGTCTCACAGCCTCCGCCTGCACCTCTCGAATGGTATCTAAGACTGGAGTCAACACTGTCGTCCTTATACACACGTCTCGGATCGGGGTCCTCTCTGCTCTACGGCTCAGGGCGTCAGCTACCACATTAGCCTTACCCGGATGATACAGGATCTCGCAGTCATAATCCTTCACTACATCCAACCATCTCCTCTGCCTCATGTTAAGGTTGGGCAGATCCATAAGATACTTCAAATTTTTGTGGTCCGTGTCTATGGTACACCGAACCCCATACAAATAGTGACGCCAAATCTTGAGGGCAAACACCACCACCCCCAGCTCTAGATCATGGGTGGGATATCTCATATCATGAGTCTTCAACTGCCTCAATGTGTACGCTATCACGTGCCCTCTCTGCATCAGTACCGCACCAATGCCTGTAATAGATGCATCGCAATAAACCGCAAAATCCTCCAATCCCTCCAGAAGGGCTAACACGGGAGCTTCGCACAATCTCTGGCGAAAGGTCTCAAATGAGGTCTGCTGCTTCGGGACCCCAAGTGAAAGTAACGCCCTTCCGATTCAAACTGGTGAGAGGGACGGCAATCTTGGAGAAGTCTCTAATAAACCTCCGATAATACCCAGCCAACCTCAGAAAACTCCTGATCTCGGTGGGGGATCTCGGCACTTCCCACCTCATCACTGCCTCAATCTTGGACGGATCGACCAAGATACCATTATGATTAACGAGGTATCCCAGGAACTAGACCTCTCGTAACCAGAAATCACACTTGGAGAACTTGGGATAGACCCTCTCCGATCTCAATACACTCAGAATCTCCCTCAGGTGCTCCTCATGTTTCTCCCTGGATCTCGAATACACCAAGATATTGTCGATGAACATGATCACCGATCGATCCAACATGGGTCTACACACCTGGTTCATGAGGTCCATGAACATCGTCGGTGCGTTGGTGAGCCTGAAGGGCATCACTACAAACTCATAGTGCCCATAACATGTCCTAAAGGACGTCCTCGAGATATCCTCCTCGCAGACTCTCACCTGATGATACCCAGACCTCAGATTGATCTTGGAAAACAAAGATACACCCTACAAGTGATTGAACAGATCATCGATCCTCGGAAGTGGATAACGGTTCTTGACCATCAGCTTGTTCAACTCCCGGTAATCAATGCACATACGATGTGAACCATCCTTTTTCATGACAAAAAGGATCGGCTCTCCCCACGACGAACTACTCAGTCGTGTAAATCCCTTCCCCAACAGCTCCTAAAGTTGCAAGGATAACTATTACATCTCAGGCGGCGCAAGGTGATAAGGGGCCTTGGCTATAGGCACCGCTCCCGGAACCAAATCAATTCGGAACTCCACCTGCCTCTCGGGAGGCACACCTGAATAATCCTCGAGGAAAACATCCAAAAACTCGCTCACTATCAAAACCTCAGTGATGGAACTCAATCTCTTGGTAGCAACCCGCGTATCCACCACATACGCTACAAAACCCCTACAATCATGTTGTAGACTCTGTCTCACTCTGGCAGCCGAACAAAATGCTGACCCAAATCGGGTACCCTCTCCATACACTGTAAGCACTCCCCCACTAGGGTCTCGTAGGGTCACCAGCTGACGATCACAGTCGACCACAGCTTCGAATCGACTCAACAGTCCATGCCCATGATGACACAGACATCCATCATCATGATTGGTATCAGATATATCAGAAACTCAACTCCAAAAATCTCAAACACACATCCCCGGAACACGTCTATATCAAACACAGCAAGCTCATTGGCTATGGAGACTCTCAAAGGCTGACTCAACGCCTCTCGCTGGATACTGATATGACGACTAAAGGCTAATGATACGAAGGATCGACTCGCACTCGAGTCAAATAATACTAAGGAATGCACATAACTCACAAGAAAAGTACCTATACACTATCACAATATAAGCACAAAATATCTCAAAAGAATAACAATAAGAATACAAACAAGCCACGACATCAGGTGCTACACGGACCTCCTCTTCCGTCAGCTGAAAGGCTCTCCCACGAACCCTCGGTTTCTCGACCTTCACTAGCCGGCTCTCAGTAGCATGCATAGAAGTAGGTACATATCCCTGGGTTGATCCCTGCACAAGCTAAGGGCACTCGGCCTTCCGGTGGCCAGTCTGGTTGCAATGGAAGCAAATCGAGAACCCCTTGGGGTAATCTTTTGCCATGTGCCCCTCCTTGCCACACTTGTAGCAAATCCCCACGCAGCACGAAACCTCGTGACTCTTTTCGCATGTGCCACAAGTGTGGCCCTTCTGGCCCCCAGCTCTACTATCAGCGGGCTTGGCCCGCTTCATCGTCGGCTGCAACCATACTAGTATCCGGTCCCTACCCCGGGACTCCTCCTCCTCGGTCTGCAACTCAAGCTCAATCTCCCTCCTCCTGGCATTGGCCTGAAGCTCAGCCAATCTCTTGTACGACGAGTTCTCCATGAACTCTCTTATGTCCCTCCTTAGTATGCTCAAATATCGACTCCTCCGTGCCTGCACAGTGGACACGTGCTCAGTGCAAAACATCGCCCTCTCATGGAACATCCTCGATATCTCAGTCACTGACTCTGTCTTTTGCTTGAGAGAAAGAAACTCATGTGGCAAACGTTCCTTCTCCACCGGGGGAACATACTCTTCTAGGAACATCTGCACAAATCTCTCCCATGTCACTGCCACGTGATCGGCATCGGTGAAACCAACTGTCACAAACTTCCACTAGTCCTTCGCTCCCAAGCAAAGTTGGTTTAGCGCAAACCGAACTCTCAAGTGGTCGAGGCATGAACATGTATAAAAGAACCCCTCGATATAAGAGATCCACCTCATCGCATCAATCAGATCCTGCGTCCCATCAAACTCTAGTGGCTCCGTGTTGCTGAACTCCCGAAACAACAGCGAGTCACCCCCATGAGGCCTAGTAGCAGTGGCAGTAGCCTCAAAGACAGCAGTGTATCTCTCATCAAATGTCTCTATCAGGGTGGTCTTGATAGATAAAACATCTCTGGAATCTCTGCTCGGATAGCTGCTGCCACCTCCTCGTGGATCATCCTCCATATCTCCTCCTCGCTAATCCCACTGCCTCTAGGGTTGTGGCGAGTACCCACCATGACGTCTCTAAAATATAATACAAAATTATCAGATACTCACTCGAGTCTGCTCACACTCGATCAACCGTCCCTACTTGTTCCCTAGCATCCTAAGGATTCTTACTTGGACTGCTCGCTGATCCGGTGTTTCCAGTAGTACGGGCCCGATACTACCTTCCACACTGCATCTGCAGTCACCCCAAGTCCTTCTCCTCGGATCCTAGTTGCAAGTACTCTATATCTCACTCAACACAAGCTAATCTGACAGGAGATCTCTCATAAGCTCGCTCCTGCTAAACACTCACACTCAGCTCCTACTCAAAGCTAATCACTGATAGCAGAAATCCCTAGGCTAACGCATCACAAATCAGGCCACCTTATTCCTAATATATGAAATACCTAGCCTGCTCTCTAGCATGCACAAATCTCATAATATATCATAAATATCTCGTACACAAAAGTAAGGGTATTTAGGGAAATCACCGCTCGGGCTCTGGCTGATTGTACACACTGCTCCAGCTCGTTTTCTCTTAACTCTTTCTCTCATTTAGAAAAATTTATCCCTTTTTGAAAATCTTTTTCATATCCTTAGTTTGAGTCCAGAAATGCCTGAAGGTGCATCCAAATCCCTCAAACCGAGGCTCTGATACCAACTTGTAATGACGTAAATTTTTAAACAAAATTTTCATTTTTCAAACACAACAAAACTCATTTCATAATTCTCAAAATCACATATGTTTCAAATGTCAACACAGTAAAAAAATCCTAGAATCATAAAAACAATCTCTCGCCAGTGTGTACAATCATGTCGGTGCCTTGCTGCGATCCTTAGAACTACCTGAAACACATAACACATAACACGGTAAGCATAAAGCTTAGTGAGTTCCCTAAAATACCAGATATCACACATTAGCCACCCAAGGCTATAACTCTGTAGGACCCTCCGGTTAATGTTTCTCAGTGGGACCCTCCAGTCCCACAACTCAGGTGAACCCTCGGCCCCCCACTCAACAACTCAATAGAGTACATAGTAAACATATCACAAAACAAATAATAGAATATTTCAATACACAGCACGTGCACATAATACCATCTGGTCACACATAAGTTACCATTCTCAGTAAGTATAGTGAAAAGACTCACCTCGTAAGCTAGCAAGTGAAAACCCCATACTCGGAATCTCGAACTCTACCCACCGGTCTAGCCTCCACATAACACATAATAATTATCCCTAATTAATGTTGGCCCTCAAAAAGCTAGACTAACCCTTCTACAACTCACAGAAAGGGTAAAAGACCATTTTACCCCTCCATAGGCTTAATAGTCCTTAATTTTGACCAAACCCTAAAAGTCAACAAAATTAATCGGTAGGGAGTACGCTGCGCGTTCCACCTCTCTACGCAGGGCGTACTCAGCTGCCATATAGGAATTGGGGATGCTTGACCCTTACGCTGCGCGTACTGGGATTAGGTCCAGCGTACGCCCCATATTTACACTCCTTATGATTGTGGTCTTAATTAGTTAAGACATTGGCTTGTATTTCAGCTCTAGTCACTCTAATGTCTCTTAATCTATAAAGTCAGTGACTTTAACCCTTTGCATGGCTGAAAAGGTCACCAACACTCAAAACACCAAACCCCTTTCCTTATGGAGATCATAACTCATTCATGACTCACTCCTAACATCTAAGATTGGATTTTTATGACTCTATTTCACAGAATATACTAAAAAGGGGTAGATCAAGGTCTCTGGAGCTCATTCACTCATAAAGTCTTCACCTTTTGGGACTAAAACCCTAAATTACTCAATAAGATGCTCATAACAAAAGAGAGGTAAAGTTTGAAGCTTTATACCTCTATAAGGAGCTCCTCACTCAGATTTGCTCGGATCTAGAAACCTGGACTCAACCTCTTCTTCTTCAAGGCCTCCTTTCCTCTTCAAAAGCACACAAGAACTCTCTCAAGCTCAACCACACACACTTAGGGTTTTTCTCTTTAGAAATGGTGGCTAGAAATGAGGCCATCATATCTCTTATATAGGCGACTCACCCTAAACTAGGGTTGCATTTTGGGCCTAGTACACCCAGCATACCCACGGGTACGCCCAGCGTACTAGGTGATCTCTGCGTCACATGCACGCTGACAAGTATGCTAAACGTACATCTCAAGTAAGCCCTGCATACTCCTTTCTCACTCTTTTTATAATGTGGACCAAAATAGATAAAATCTGAATATATCAAGGCTCACGAGGTATACTTGGAGTCGGGATGTTACACTAACGAGAAATGCGGCATACTATAACCGGGAGGGCCCTGTCAGCTGAACCTCCATTGCTGATGTTATAGAAGCCTTTATTCATTCCAAAAGGATGGCGTTGACCTTGCTGCTGGCTCCACCTATGTAGTTATTCGCCACATGCTGGTATTGGATCTTGGAAATCATGTCTGGCGGCGGGGTTTTGACCAAACAGCGGTGGATTGTATACTCCTGGATCTAAGTCTATACCTTCTAAATCCTCTTCGGGATCCTCTTCAGGATCATCTTCAATTCACCCATTATTCCTTTGACTAGGGAAGTAAGGATCTCCATGTGGGGGATATCTTGCCATAAAGTCTATACGAGAAATTAAAGGTAAGATGCATAGAATGTAGTTTTATAGTATTACAAAATACTCCTATAGTATTTTAAATTTGAGTTCTGTTCTAGAGTTTCTTCTGTATATGTAGTTGGTAAGTTTTAAACTTGCCGCAACACTACCATTACTCCCAAACACATGTTGGTCGTATCTCAAATAATGTAGTTGATCAGGCTATATTTATCACAGATATGATTACATAACTGTCCTGGTTTGACTGTAGAGTCCAACATCCAAATACTTTCATGTAGTTATAACTGTGATATTGTTCCTACATGTATGAGTGTTAGTATACTTCTTATAAATTATTAATATTTTAAAAGTATACTTATAGTCAGAGCTCTTTAGCCCCAATGTATTTATAGTTGTATATCTTTTATGAATTGATATACTGAGTTCACTATAAAAATACTCTAATACAAATCTGTCACACCCCCGAATCGGAGCGGCGGAAACGTCCGGGGGTGGATGACTTCATGCTTAAGTATCACAACACATGCATCATAGTAATCAAACTACAACAACCATTGCATTAAAAGTATAAGTTTTTACATATGTGTTGTGATGCGACCTTGCTCTTATCCTGTTCGCTAAATCCTCTTGAAGGTTCAGCTATCACTGCAAGATCACAAAGAACAAGGACCGCCAGCCGTTTTCCGGGAGGAGCTCCCGGAAGAACGCTCCGACGGTCAAGTTAGAGGGTGTTTTAGGGTTTTTGCATATTCTCTCTAAAGAGTCGAGAGAACTTACCTCGTAGGTCTGAGAGCGTACCCTTTTATACCTAGCTCCCTTACCTGATCCGTACCAGACAAGATCGCTTTTTGGGGAGACAGGATCAGGGACGCTGATTGGAGGGTCATGTGCCTTTTCCGCCAGGGCACTCTTATTGGCTCTGATGGTAACGGGGCGATCCTCCTGCCTTTCTCCTGACCGTTTCTTTTGTCTTGGAGTTGGGAGCGTCTTTAGGCGAGCACGAGCCTTTCGCCTGTGTGTTCCGCTCCAGAGGGCACCAGCGGACGCTAAGCCTGCTGGGCCGGGTTAGCGTGCACGAGCCTATCGCTTGTGCCTTCCACTCCCGGGCATGCCAGCGGACGCTAAACCTGCTGGGCTGAGCCCGGTTAGTATGTCGGGCTCGTGTTCCTGCTGTGCCACCCTAGGCATGTTATCAAGTCCCCCAGTCCTGTAGTCGTAGCGTTGCAGTGCTAGCTACGGCGTTCTGGACTTAAATAGCTTACGCGTGTCAGTTTTTCTTTGCCCGCCGTTCCTACTTTCATGCCGATATGACCGCGCATGATGTCTGGTAACTGCGTCATCATGTCAGGCACTTAAATGTCCCGCCTCTCCCTCTTCTTTATAAAGGCCTTTGAATGGTTTATCTTTATCTTTTCCTTCTTCCTCCTTCGTCTTCTTCTTTCTTCTTTCTTCATGGCAGACCTTCCCGGTATCCTCCCCTCCGCTGCTGAGTACCGTCTACTGGAGGCCACCTATAGCTTGTCTTCTCTGGAAGGTGTGGAGTTTCCTGCACCTGGTTCTAGCATCTCATCCCCTCCCCCGACAAGATAGGGGTTTTCTTGAAAACCCTAGACGCTGGGATCCGCTTCCCTTTGACCGATTTTCAGGAGGAAGTCTTCCAGAAAGATGGTTGCAGTCTTTAGATGTTGACTCCCAATGCAGTTAACAAAGTGGTTGCATTTTAAATGATCTGTAGAGCCAATGGGTATCTTCCAGACTACTTCGTCTTCAAGTTTTTCTTCTGATTCTGTGTTACCGGTGACAAATACACCATCTCGGTCCGGCAAGGGGGACACGCCTTGGTTCCCGACGGGCGCACCCCAAAAAATTGGTAGGAAAAATGCTTGTGGGTGAATCAGGGGTTGGTTGGGAGTAGTTGTTATCGTGCCAATGGTTTCGCCGATACCATTCCCAAGCTCTTTCCCCATAACTAGGGTGTCGCCGACTACTTGGAGAGTGTGCAAGTATCTGCTGAAGATTACTCCGAGGCGCTTCTTTTTGGGGTAGGGATGAGTCCCTTTTGGCGGCGGTGAGGCAAAATGGTGGTGTTATCCTCCGTCGGTGATGGTGAGTGTTGTACCCTCCTTTTCCTTTCCGTCCCCCTATTATTCCTGTGTTATTTATATTTCCCTTCTGGTTTCCATAGGTGTTGAGTCTTCTTTGTCCATGGATGAGGTGTTGCGCAAGCGTTATCGGGGCAAATTGGAGTTTCGGGAGGTGGATCTGGTCAATCGACTTCCTCCACCCCGCCGGATGGACCGGCTTGCTCTAACCATTGGCCCTCCTATTCCTCCCACGGGTTCATCAGCATCCGAGGAGAATCCGCTGCATGCTCGCCCCATTTCTTTCTATCATGCCCTTGGGCGGTGTCCCTTCTTCTTCCATGGAGGATAATGAGGACAACAAGGAGGGAATCATTGCTGACGTCCGGCGGATGCAGGCAAAGCAAAAAGCTATACATGCCATGGGCGAGCTAGTTACTGGTGCGCCTACTGCTACCAAGAGAGTGAATACTAGGCGTAGCTTCTCTCGCTTGCCGAGTTCCATGACTTCCACACCAACTGGTGTGGTAGTGATCCATGCTGACGACACGCAACAGTCGAAGGGATCAATAGCGCGACTGAACAGCCCGTTATCTCAGATTTCTCTTCTATTCCTTCTCCCAGTGTTCCATTTGTTCCTTCAAAGCTTTCCCCGGCAAAGGGTTTTGGTGTCTCTAGACAGGCTGTAATCTCTAAGGATGGCGATTCTAGAGATGGTGCTTCTGAGTATGCAATTTTTGTTCCATCCTGGGATCTTCGTAACGACTCTCGGCTTTCTGTGCGTGCAAATGCTTTGGAATTTTCATGCCACGCCGTTCCTCCTGCTCCAGTTGGAGATATGGAGGCATTGGTAACCGTGCCCTTTCTCACAATATGGCATATGATGTCGCATAGGCCATGTTTTATCTTGTTGTCAGTTCCCGGCGCGTCCATGCCTTCAGCAAGATGGAGGTTGCGTATGCCGCATGTGGATCTCGTGTGGCAAGTCTGGAGCGCCGTCTGAGTGAGATTGGTGATGATCTTCACTTATCGTAGAAAAGGTGTGAATTGCTAGTGTCTGAGAAGAACGTCCTTGATGAAGCGAGAACTGTACTGGAGGCCAAGTTTGATTCCCTTGCGCAGATGAATCAGGGTTTGATGATTCAGGTAGAGAGTATTGAGCATGATGTCGCTGACCGTGACAAGCTTGTGTCATCGTTGCAGTCGGATATGGATGCTTCTCGTCGAGAATTAGATTGGTTGGTGCATGTTGGCGTGGTTCGTATTGTTGATAAGTTGATCGAGCATCTCAATTTTACCAACACCATAGGCCTCATTCGTCATGCTGCGTTTGTGGCTGGGGTTGAGTCCGTTCAGAAGACTTCTGCTGGTGGTGGGGGTGGGGAGGCAGTTGCTGGTGTTTCTTTGGCTGGTCCTTCAGTTAGTGTAAACGATGCTCTTTTGTCTTTTGCCAGTATGGACCATGCATCTCTGTTTGGTTTGGGGGAGTTGGGTATTGAAGGTCTTCGGGAGTTATGCTCTTTTGGTGGTTCTGAGGGTACTCCAGAAAGTATGGTGGATCGGGAAATTGTGTCGGTAGTTGGGAATGGTAAGGATGGTGAGGCTGTTGGAGAAGGTGATCGTGGTTTAGAACAATTATTGGTGATGGTAATGTTGATGAGGAGGCTGTGGATGCTGGAGGGGATGTTGGGGAGGTTGCCCCGGAATCGTGTGCTACCCTTCCCGGGGTGTGAAAATTTCTCTGCTTAATTGGTTTAACTTTGATGCTTTTGACTTGTGTAATGTTCGAACTTTTAAAAACAATGGACATGTATTTTGTGTGTTCTAAGCATTATCTATTCTTTTCCCACTTTGCTTATCGTTTTGCCTTCTTGTTTATTATACATTGTTTGGGAGATACAGCGCCCTGATGCGCTAAGATATTTTGTTTTGCCCTGGCTATCGTCGACACACTAAGTGTCGGTATTAGGCGCTCTTAGCGACCAACGATCGAGTTTTGCATGCGAACATTCAATCGTTATAAATTAATACGCTAACTATCAAAGATCAACAATTGCATTATCATTCTACATTGACCGCGAATTTTTAAATACACTAAGTATTAAACTTATGTCATTAAACATAGATATATGTACTCTAAGTACTTGGGGTGTGCCACACTAAGGAGCACGTCAATCAGCTAGGATTGTGTCTCTTTTCCTCTTTCTTGTTCAAAAGAAATACTTCTTTAAGTTTCTGGTGTTCCATGTTCTTGGAATCTACCTTCCTTCCATTGTTTCTAACACATATGCACCGTTCTTGTTTGCTTCTGTGACTTTATAAGGGCCTTCCCACGTTGGGCCCAGCTTGCCTTGAGGTAGGGCTTGGCTTGCTTTGTTTTTCCTTAAAACGTATTCACCAACTCTGAACTCTTTTTCCTTTACTCTTTGGTTGTAGTACCTTTCTGTTGCATGCTTGTATGCAGCTTGGTGCATTCCGGATCTTTCACGCTTTTCCTCTAGGATATCCTGGTTTATTCTTAAGTCTTGTGCGTTGCTTTCCTCATCCTTATTGGCGACCCTCAGTGTATTCACTGCCACCTCAATCGGAAACATGGCCTCTGTCCCATACGTCAGACTGAAAGGGGTTTCCTTCGTGCTTGTTCGTGGTGTAGTTATGTACGACCACAGCACTATCAGTACCTCCTCTGCCCAATTCCCTTTCGCGTTGCCCAGCCTCTTCTTGATTCCATTCACAATGGTTCGATTGGATACCTCCATCTGTCCATTCGCTTGTGGGTGTGCTACTGATGTGAAACATTGGTTTATCCCTTTGGTGGTGCACCATTCTCTGAATGGGTTCTCAGCAAACTATAGACCATTATCGCTTACAAGAACTTTAGGCATCCCGAATCTTGTCATGATATTCTTCCATACGAATTTTATCATGTGTCTCCCTGATATACACGCTAGGGGCTCCACCTCTGTGCACTTTGTGAACTAGTCTACAGCCACCACCATATACTTTAGCTTTCCTGGCGCTTCTGGGAACGATCCTACTATATCTATGCCCCATTGGTAGAATGGCCACGGGTTGGATATGTTATGTAGTGGCACCGGGGGGTTCTCTTGGACAGAGGCATAAGATTGACATTCCCCACAACTCCTGGTCATTTCCATCGCATCTTGCTGGATCGTCGGCCAGTACACCCCCATTCGTAACACCTTACCCGTTAAAGCTTGTGCCCCTTCATACACGCCTACCTGGCCTGAGTGTGCTTCCTGTAGCATTTCTCTCCCTTTAGTTTGGTCCACACACTTTAGCCATGGGGTCGTGAACCCTTTCTTGTACAATTCTCCGTTAACCATTGCGTACGAAGGCGCTTTTATACGTATCTTCCTAGCCTCGTCGTGATCGTCTGGCAACACCCCCCTCTGTAGGTATTCCCGAAACGGAGTCATCCATGTGGGACCGGCCGGGGTTAGAGTGTTCACTTGTTGCTCTTCTATGCTTCTTTGACAGAGTACCTCTACTAAGACCTTCTTTGACAGGTGGTCAAAGCACGTGGATGCCAGCTTACTTAGAGCATCTTCCCTCTTGTTTTCGCTCCTGGGTATCTGCTTGATTGTAAACTGCCGGAATGATCCTATCAGTTGTTTTACCATCTTTACGTACTTTCCCATCCTCTGGTCTCTTACCTCAAAGCTTCCATCGCATCTTGCTGGATCGTCGGCCAGTACACCCCCATTCGTAACACCTTACCCGTTAAAGATCGTGCCCCTTCATGCGCGCCTACCTGGCCTGAGTGTGCTTCCTGTAGCATTTCTCTCCCTTTGGTTTGGTCCACACACTTTAGCCATGGGGTCGTGAACCCTTTCTACTACAATTCTCCGTTAACCATTGCGTATGAAGGCGCTTTTATACGTATCTTCCTACCCTCGTCGTGATCGTCTGGCAACAGCCCCCTTTGTAGGTATTCCCGGAACGGAGTCATCCATGTGGGCCCGGCTGGGGTTAGAGTGTTCACTTGTTTCTCTTCTATGATTCTTTCACAGAGTACCTCTACTAAGACCTTCTTTGACAGGTGGTCGAAGCACGTGGATGCCAGCTTACTTAGAGCATCTTCCCTCTTGTTTTCGCTCCTGGGTATCTGCTTGATTGTAAACTGCCCGAATGAGCCTATCAGTTGTTTCACCATCTTTACATATTTTCCCATCCTCTGGTCTCTTACCTCAAAGCTTCCATTAACCTAGTTTGTTGCTAGCCTCAAGTCGGTTAGGGCTGTTACAGCTTACGCACCCATCTGTTTAGCGAAGTGCAATCCTACGAGCAATGTTTCATACTCCGTCTTGTTTTTTGACATGTGGAAATCAAAACGAAGAGCATAGGTTACCTCTTCTCCTTCTGGGCTAGTCAGGATCAGCCCCGCCCCTGAGCCTTCCCTGCTGGACGCTCCATCCGTATACAAAGTCCATGACTCATTATCACCCGGGGCCCCTTCAACTTTCCACACTTTCTCTTTGGTCGGGTCCCCTCCGTCTAGAATTCTAGTAGGAAATCGGCTAGCGCTTGTCCCTTGATACTTGTCTTTGGGCGGTAATTTATGTCGTGCTCTCCTAGTTCGATCGCCCACTTTGCCAGCCGGCCCAACATCTCTGGCTTGAGTAGTATCTGTTTGATGGGGTAACTTGTGAGCACCTCGATCTGCTGTGCTTGGAAATACTGCCTTAGTCGTCACGCCGCATAGATGAGCGCCAGGACCAGCCTCTCCAACGTGGGATAGTTGAGTTCCGGTCCATGCAGCGCTCTGCTAACAAAGTATGTCGGTCTCTGTTCCCCTTCCCTTTCTACAGTCAACACCAAAGATATCGCTTCGCCTGATGTCGAGAGGTACACTTGTAACGTTTCTTCAGGTATGGGGTTGGCCAGCGTGGGTAACTCATGTAGCGCTCCCTTGATTCTTTGGAGCACTTCTTCTACTTCCTTCGTCCATTGGAAATTGCTCTTCTCAATACATCCCTTCAACATGTAGAATAACGGCATGGCCTTGTCAGCGGATTTCGAAATGAACCTGCTCAGAACTATATGTTTCCCATTTAGACCCTATGCATCCCTAAGGGAGTTCGGGGGTTGGCGTCTCGTTGAATTCATTAACTTTGGACAGGCTGGGCTGGATACCTTGCCTGGTGATGTAGTATCCCAAGAATTGTCCCTCTTCCACCCCAAACGTACATTTGGTCGGGTTCAGTTTCATTTTTACAGCCTCTAGGGTTCGTAAAGTCTCTTCAATATGTTGCAGCATCTTTTCCTCATGTGGGCTCTTAATCACCATGTCGTCCACATATACCTCGATGTTTCTCCCAATTTGTTTAGCAAATATTGAATCGACCAAGCACTGATATGTGGCTCCTGCGTTCTTTAAGCCAAAAGGCATCTTGGTGTAGCAGAAAGTGCCATGATCTATGTAGAAGGTTGCTTTCTCCTCCTCCTCCTTGCTCATCAAAATCTGATGATACCCTTTGTATGTGTCCAAGAAACATTTTAGCTTGAACCCTTGTAACGATTCCACTTTCTGATCAATCTCCGAGAGGGGTAGCAATCTTTAAGGCATGCCTTATTTAGGTCGGAAAAGTATATGCACATGCGCCACGAACCATCTTGCTTGCGTACCATAACCAGGTCCGCGATCCATGTCGGGAATATTGCCTCCCGTACTATCCCGGCTTCTATAAGTTTGGCCACTTCGGTATTAATTGCCCTATTACGATCTCCTCCCTGGACTCTTTTTTTCTGCTTAACCTCTTTTGCTCCTGGTTTGATTACAAGTTTATGCTCGATAACCTTCCTTTCTACCTCTACCATGTACGTAGGAGTCCATGTGAACACACGTTACTATTTTTTGAGTAAGTCAACCAGTGCTCTTCTTGTGTGACTTGGGAGGTCGCTTCGAACGCTGACTGGCTGGTCGGGGTATCTTTCATTGATTACTTCCTTTCCTTTCATGAGGTTATGTTTGGGCCTCTTGGTTTCTTTGGTTATCTCTGCCGGCTTCATGAATGTGTAGCATTGCAACTCCTTAAGTGGGGTGGCCATCACCGTATCCCCGCCCATTGGGGTATCGAACTTCATAATCCCATGCATAGTTGATGGTACTGCCCCTAACTTCAGGAGTGTTGTTCTTCCCAGGATAATATTGTGTTCCGCCGAGTGCTGAATGACCACAAAGTCCATCAAGGCGGTTTTCTTCTGCTATTTGTCGTGGCTAGTGATGGTCAGAGGGAGGTGGATTGTGCCCAGCGGCCATAGGCTATGACCGGTGAATCCTACAAGCCTCCCGGTCGTGGGCCGTAAATTATCCTTCCAACGGTCTGGGAGGAGCCGAAGACAATGCTCATAGATGATGTCCGCCGAACTCCCGGTGTCAACGTAGACCCTATGTATAGTTACATCCCTGATGGAAGCTTGTACCACCAACGGGTTGTTGCCCCTCCATCCTTCCGGTCGGGGGTCCTATACGGAGAACATGAGTGTTCGTGCTAAAAGTTTGGCAATCTCTTGATCCCCCCGTTGTTCCTCCCAGCTTCTTTTACTTCGTATCATGAATATCTCCTTGGGCTGGATCCCCTCACGAGGTGCGCTCTTGGCGTTTTCAGCATCAAACTTGGCGCGCAGGCTTCGCGCTACTTCCACCAGATCTCCTTTGAGTTGCTTTTCTTCCATCTCTTTCTTCAATACCGAACAGTTGGTCGTATCGTGCGTCTTACTTTTGTGATACTCACAGTATCGATTCTTGGGTGACTTGGCCGACTGCTATTTCTCGGACACCGTGTACACTTCTGGGCGGCGACTGCGTTTGTCAAACGGTCGAAAATGCGTCGGTGGCCTTCTTTCCTGGCCATAGTGCCCATATCCCCCCAGAAATCCATGTGACCCAAGTTGTGATGTCTGGCCGCCATGGAATTCAAGTAGGCCTGTTTGGCCGCTTCGCCTTCCTCCTGCCGTAGATACCGCTCTACCCTTTCCTTCAACTCGGCGCGTGTTAAGGGCTTCTTTCCTATGAGTTTTTGTGACAAAGGACCTGGCAAGATCCCCCATGTAAAGGCACTGGCTATGAGCCCTTTATCGTGTCCTAGTACATTCAGCGTAGCATTGGTGAACCTTGTGAAATATTCTCGCACGGTTTCCCCTTCTTTCTGTTTATAGCCGATGATTGAATGAGAATCTCCCTTGTACTTACGTAACTGCATGAAGTTGGTAAGGAAGAGGTACTTAAGATGAGCAAAGATTGAAATGCTGCTTGGTTGCAACGTCTTGAACCACGTGCCAGCGTTGCCATCAAGGGTCGTCGGGAAGTACGTGCACCAGAACTTCTCGTTGAGCTTCAACGACGTCATCATCTATTCATACGTGTTGATGTGGATATTCGGGTCGGTGGTCCCATTGTACGTTTTGAGCATCGGGAGCTTTGCTATGTTCAGTATTTCATAATCCAACAGCTCTTTAACAAACGGGGATGTCACCCTATAGGGAAAACTATCTTGGCTTGGGATTGTCGACGTTCCCTATTAGTATTGAGGGTTCATGCCATGCAATGGTAGTGTGAAATAGCCAGGACTTGACCTATGAAAGGGGGATGGTTGGAATAGCAGCTGGAGGGGGTAACTGGCGGGAATAGTCGGTCCAGTCCACGTTCGGTCATCGGGTAGATGGGTGGTGGATGGTTTATCATGGTTTGCGCCAACGGCGATAACGAGGTTGTTGAAGTGTGTCCACCAGTCATCTGGAATGATGATGGTGTCGCAAAAGACGGTGAGATGTTGAAAACATGACTCGGTGGAAGTGTTGTTGAGTGAACCGGTTGTGTTTGTAGCAGCGGTGGTGTAAAGAATGGTGGCATCTGAAGGTGTGTAGACGGAAGTGGCCCCACCGGAGTCGTTCCTTGCTGAGAATGTGGCAGTTGTGGAACGTTTCTGGCGATTGCTGTAGAGCTTCCTTCGCCTAAAATTACCCTGTTAACCACTATAGGCGGTGGTGTTTCGTCCAACTCCGTCATAGGACGTATGGGACTAATCGGTCGTCCCTCACTGCCGGTGGACGCCATTGATGTTTGCCTTTGTGCTTTTCGTCTGTGTTCTTTGTCTCACAAATGGATGGCACCAAATGATGTAGCCTTGCTCCTATCCTGTTCGCCAAATCCTCTTGAATGTTCAGCTATCACTGCAAGATCACAAAGAACAAGGGCCGTCAGCCGCTTTCCGGGAGGAGCTCCCGGAAGAACGCTCCGATGGTCAAGTTAGAGCGTGTTTTAGGGTTTGTGCGTATTCTCTCCAAAGAGTCGAGAGAACTTACCTCGTAGGTCTGAGAGCGTACCCTTTTATACCTAGCTCCCTTGCCTGATCCGTACCAGACAAGATCGTTTTTTGGGGAGACAGGATCAGGGGCGCTGGTTGGAGGGTCATGCGCCTTTATCCGTCAGGGCGCTCTTATTGGCTCTGACACTAATGGGGCGATTTTCCTTCCTGTCTCCTAACCATTTCTTTTGTCTTGGAGCTGGGAGCGTCTCTAGGCGGGCGCGAGCCTTTCGTCTGTGTGTTCCGCTCCAGAGGGCACCAGCGGACGCTAAGCCTACTAGGTTGGGTTGGTGTGCGCGAGCCTTTCGCTTGTGCCTTCCACTCCCGGGTGTGCCAGTGGATGCTAATCCTGCTGGGCTGAGCCTGGTTGGCATGTCCAACTCGTGTTCCTTCCGTGTTGCCCTAGGCACGTCATCAAGTCCCCCAGTCCTGTAGCCGTAGCGTTGTAGTGCTAGCTACGGCGTCCTTGACTTAAATAGCTTACGCGTGTCAGAGCTCTTTAGCCCCAATGTATTTATAGTTGTATATCTTTTATGAATTGATATACTGAGTTCACTATAAACAATGCTCTAATAAAATCTGTCACACCCCCGAATCGGAGCGGCGGAAACGTCCAAGGGTGGATGACTTCATGTTTAAGTATCACAACACATGCATCATAGTAATCAAAGTACAAAAACCACTGCATTAAAAGTATAAGTTTTTACATATGTGTTCAATCAATGTATATTGACACCAAAATATAGCAAAAACTAAAAGACACAACTCGACTCTGCTTCGTCTTCTCAAAAGCTCGAGGATCTACCTATCTAATGGTTCCCTGAGAATACAAGTATTTTGAAAAGAGATTATCAACATTTAAGTTGAGTGTGTGCATAAGTATTTATGTATAAAAGCTTGTTTTTTGTTCCTTGAAATACTGAGTATGTTCATTGTTCCAGAAAATCCAATATTTTCCAATGGAACTGAAAAGTAGCTTTAATCTCATAAAACCGTTCTGTGTAAGTGTTGTTGTACTATAAAAATAGTGTAACATAGTTTTAGTTCACAATAAAACTATAAAAATATGTTCTCTTGTATTGTATGCTTCTCTATTTCATAAACTAGTGTTCTATATTTGTATTCATTTGTAAAACCTGTAAATGTGAGTGTACCTGGCTCTACCAGCTGAATCGTAAGTTGAAATGTAAAATTGTAAATTGTATTATTGTAAAACTAGTACTTTGTATTCATACTCTTTGGTTTAAATATACACTAATTGTATTTGTTCATATATTTTTGTGAGTTTATTATAACCATACTAAGACCAAGTAAGCCTGATACGACAACTGTCACCCATATGGCATTTCTGCCTAACCGTAGCTAATAGTTTGAGTGCGGGATTGTCAATCCCGTATAGATCTATATACATTTGTCCCGTTCTCTGTTAGGAGATTCTGGTTATAATCATCAGCACTTTAACAGAGTTTGCTTAATTAACTAAATAAATAAGCGAGTATACCTAGAATCACAAAAACCATATTGACGCTTACGTGTATAATAATGAAATCACAATCATTCTGAAATAAATGACTGATAGTATGTCCCTTTTCTAGTATAAAGTAAAGTGAATTGTACATACGTGTTTAGTTTTGAACTGTATCCTTATCTTAGCAAAATTGTGTAACCTTTTATGCTTGACTAGAAAAACAGAATTCTTGTATCATAAATTATATCTATGATAATTTATATGTACGTTTTGTTTAGTATGATTGTTCATGTTTGTACCCCCTTTCTAGGCATAATACAAAGGGTAATCTTACCCTAAGCCCACATCCAAACAAGGAAAATGAAATAAAGCAAATTATCAGTCCTAAGCCCTTTAAATCTTACTTATATAAATGTACATATATAAATATGATTTTGAGAAAATATAACTTTAAATAAGTTTATAAAACAATTAAAAAAGTTTATCAATATTTAAAAGAGTTTCAGTGACTTATTGTCGTTTTGGAAATATTTAGAAATCATTTAACTATAACATAATAATCTTGTGTTAGACTTATATTACCCCCTTAAAACAGTAAAAAAATAGTAAAAATGTAGGAGTATGAACTCACTTGATGAGTGGTGATTCGGGCAGCGTTTCGTTTCTACGAAGGATTTTTCTTGATGAAACCGAGAGTTTTTGATGAAAAACTACGCTTCACACGGGCAGAGTTTCGACTGGAAAAGGTTAGTTTCTGGAGGACTTCGTGGCTCCTGGCTTTCTTCGGGTGTTAGGGGGGGGGGGGGGGGGAGTATTCTAGGCTTCGGGGGTTAAAACTAGCTTGAAAGAGTGTTTAAGGTGAGAGAGGGTTTGAAATTTGTAAACAAAACCCGGAGGCCTCGCATGCTATTTATAGGAGGCTGAGGCCTCGTATTAAATTGGGCGTACTTCTTGGTACGCTTAGCATGCTGCGGTATACTCGAGTATGCTGGGCGTACTAACTTGTACGTTGGGCGTAGTGGCTACTGTCTTTTGATCGGGTTTCGGGCGTCATATGTGTTAAGGCTACTGATACGTGTTGAAGCTAGTCGAGTACGCTGGGTGTACTCTTTTGTACGTTGGGCGTACTTCATGCGAGATACGTGTCTTATAATTGGGTTCCGAGCTTCGGATGTGTCAAGGCTATTTACATGCATCGAAGCTAGTCGAGTACACTGGGTGTACTCTTTTGTACACTGGGCGTACTCTTTAGCGAAATGAGTTTTACAAACATCAAAAATTCATAACTTCCGCATACGAGTTCCATTTTTTGATGTTCTTTTTATCCCCGCATAGGTGAGACCGTGCTCTACAACTTTCGTTTAGTCTCTGTCGGCTAATTTTGACTTTATTTTTAAAGTTATATTTTTAACAGGCTGGGACAGGAAAAGTCCGTTAAAAATTCATAACTTCTTTATCTGATGTCCATTTTCCTCTGTCTTTTTACCATTGGATTTCGTTTGACAGGATCTCCAATTATTGTTTAGGTTTTTTGGCCAAAAGTTGTTCGATCTAAATTTCGAGTTTTGGGTTGCATACTGTTATGCCAAATCTTAGAAAATTGATAACTTCATCACACGAAGTCATATTTGGATGTTCTTTTAATGTACGCTCTCGGTTTGACATATTCTACGAGTTTCATTTAGATTGATAAAGATAAAAAGTATTTTATTGTAATTTCACTTTTTACGTCTTACAACGTTTTGCCAGTTTTGTCGCGAATCTTCGGAAGGTCATAACTTCTTCGTTATAACTCGGATTTCGGTGTTCTTTATTTTTTTGGAATCCTTGTTACAATATCTACCACTTTATTGATCACAATTAAGTTTATTTAACCTTTCATTTTTGAGGGTCGGTTATGTAAATGCACATAGTATTCAAAAATTTCTCCTTATTACTTTAAAAAGAACTAGTTACAAGTTAATCTAAATTACTACATTTATCTGAAATAACAGGATGTTACATAGGGTCACCTGGCCACTGGTTGAATGTTGAAAGTACAAGTTTTTGATTAGTATAATGTTGACCTTGCAGTCTATTATATGATGTTTTTTAAAAAGGGACTATTTACTTTATAAAACTTTGGAATCCTCACTGCAACAAATGTATTTATTTCCAACAAAACAAGTAGATTGAATACTTCATTAGACTAAGGATATAATGGTCTATCCTTATCTAAAAGGTATGGAGTTATAGAGCTTAAGTTACATAATAGGTTGAACCGCTCTAACATCTACTAGTTGTATTTGTTGGGTTTTGAGCATTCTAACACTCCTAAGTGTACATGCAACCCTAAATACGTTGGATCTATGTTTTCTCTATTATACATGCAAATAAGAACTTCCAAGGTATTATCCTAATCTAGCATACAAAACAATGAGTGTAACAAGATAGAATACATACCTCTTGATGTAGGAAGTCTTCATGAAGCTTGAGTGCCTAGTGCCCCAAGTGTGACACCTCAAATGGAATCACAATCATCAAAACACTTAGAATAGCTTGAGAGAATTCTACACTTCATGAAATCGGCTAGCCCTCTCTAGAATAATACTAGTGCCCGATTTTGCCAAGAATAATATCTTTATACAGTGTTATAATTAGGGTAAACTCTTAATTGTCATGGCTTTCCATTTCCTTGGATCCATGGGTACAAATACACCATGGAGCATCCATGGACCATCCTATGGGTTTTAGCCCAACTTGATTATCCATGGAGCATTAGCCCACTATACAAGTATGGATGATTTACACAATCAACCCATATATTTAATTAGTCTTCTTTTGATCACTTAATTAATCCTAGATTAATTCTTGATCAATACTAATTAAATAATCTTATTATTCTTATTATTAATATACTAGAACTTGTAATATATTAATAACCATAAGTGTCTTATTTCTCTCATTATAGTCTATCCAAGTGCTTGATGGTATGCAACCTAAATGGACCATGCCGGGTCGGGTCAAGTCTTACCAATTATAGTTATGGACTTAGACATTAATCCAACAGTCTCCCACTTGGATAAGTCTAAAACTATTATTGCGTATGACTTCAGGAACCAACTGGCAATCGTAGCTCTCAAAAGCTTCTGTCGAACTCTGACCTTGTAGATGAACTCTGACCTTTGTCAATGACTTGTCCATTAGATAAGGGATCATATATTCCTCCATTCTAGATATCATATGGACTGAGACATGGATTATAATCATTCTCTCTGTCCATTTGTTGTTTCCCGATTTCCGATTTATGACGACTGACTAATTGAACAAATCAAATTAGTCCTGGCCCAGCCCAGCACTTCCATTTGTCATCATCAAATCATCGAGGGGCCCACAGATATCGCTTTTATCCCGAAGGTAAAAGGAACGGATAAACTTCGACTCATATGGCTTGTTCTACTACTTGTTGAATCATACACAAAGGCACGTTTTATAGCACCGAGTTACCAAATGCATTTTCGTGCAATCAGTGTACTATCAACTCATAGTAACAACTCATATCTCTAGGTTTGAAGAATATAAGATATTATCGTCTCATGATCACTCGTCATAAAATCCATGAAGTGATTCCAATGAGCGCGGGTTGAATCCAATACTCAGAACTTATGAGCACTCATGAGTGTTGTAGCCCTTTGTCCAACACCTTAGACCTCTACAAGCCAACCCATGACAGTCTTAATTCATATCTACTTCCAACATATGACCGACTGTGGATAGTTTGAATAACTTAGTCATTCCAGAAGAATAACCCAGTTTATTCAGGAGGTCAAAACATGCAAAGTGAAACACAATAATAATAGAATCCAATATGGTATCAAAACCTATCACCATATGATTACACATTATTCATTGTATACTGTTTCAGCTATCAACTTTATTCTTGAATTTAAAACAATAGTTGTCCCATGCTCCAAGCATGTACACTATGTTTTCTTAAACACTAGTCATGCCACACACCAAGTATGCATACTATGTTTGTCTATGATCATTCCTTTGTGAACTAGATCAATTGAACATAACTTCAATGATTCTCTTTTCACACTCGCAAATCCTTACTGCAAATGCAAGAATTCCAAATTCATGCCATTTACTGAAATCTGTTAGATTCTGAACTTATATGCATTGATCCTCTTGTAACGATTATGCACAAAATCACAAAGACTTGGCAACAATCATTACAGAGTATTCCAAAGGAGATCAACTCCTTGGAAACATCCTTCTTGCATTAAGTTTCCTTAATCTTACACAGATTGAAATTTCTAACTTTGAAACATTTCCAGATTCCATTTTGACTATCACTTCTGAACAAGAGTTGTCTCCTTCCAGATTATGTCAATATGGTTCTTCCTGAATTATCACTATACTTCCAACTGTCCTTGAGCAACCAATCTTTGGTAAACCTTAGATTGTCCTCGACAATTGTTTAATCCTTTTAGTCATATCCAGTTCTAAACCTTTTCCCTTCTTAATGCCCCAGGCATTTGGAAAATTTTAGAACGGATGATTATAGCACATGTAATCGATCCTATATCTGAAGCATATGGGACACGATTCATGATGTCTCACATAAAGACTAAAACAGTCTTTTGCTATAATATGTCCATTTCAATTTGCCAAGTTCTCATAATTCAGATTATGAAAAGGGATGTCGTAATCATAATCGAATTTTAGAACGCAAATAATGGACCCGTATACAGAATTTCCTTATGTTGAGCCATGCCAACATGAAATTCATATATATATATTTGACTAAATGATTAAAAACTCACGATCTAAGCTTATAGATTTGAGATGAAGCATAATTTCCTCTCCCTTAATTATAGCAAAACAGCCTTTTCCCAATTGAAACCTTTTGTTTTCTATAATTAACATTGCTAGCTTGCAATACTTATCATAATTATCATGCTCCCACTAACATGATGATTATTAGCATAACACTTATGCTCCCACTAGCTTTGACATGTTCTCAGAAATCACCTGGACTTCTAGAAATCAATACTTCATTGACTTTCTTACCAATGTTCAGATTTCTGATACTAGATTGTTTTGATAAAACTTTATCAAAATCATACACCTTCCCTTAGATAGCACACTTGTGTGTCTAAACAATTATGAAGAGGTATGCCGTAATCATAATGGTTAGACCTTTTTTTCCACTTCTCACAAGTCCAGGTTAGTGTGCCGGTAAACCACACACGCTCCACTAACGACTTTGAGAATGCAAATATCACAATTGCTATCTAGCTAAAATCTACTTAGTGAAAGTGTTTCCTCACCATCATTTTCATGAATCGGAGAGAAACCTTATGACACTTAGATTTATATGGTGTATGTGTTCTTATCCATGTGAGTTGTCATAACCTTAGTCACAAGACAAGGATAATGACAAATCCAAACTCATATGGACTGAACTCAATCTTAATTTCTTGCCACCTGGCAGCTCAAGGGCTTGCCATTGCTTCCAATTTGTTGTGCAACAAACTGAGAACTCTAAGAACTCATATGCAAAGCCAACTTTAACTGGAATAGGCACAGATATGTCAACACGATAGGTTATGAACCTCAAGTCGTGTGCTAGTGAGGAACTTCAGGTTTCATTCTTGATTAGTTCTTGAGACTTTCAAGACCTTTAAGACTCCCACTGTCCTCTTGACATATAAGACTCCCTTGTCAAACATCCAAGAGACAGTGTGGATTCTAATCAAGACAAACACTTTACACATTTGGCCTAAGTTGGTCTTTGTTTTATCCAAAACATCACAACTTACCAATTTCAAATGTACAAGAGTAGAAAACTTTTACTCTTACATTTGACAAGTGTTTTAAACCTTCTTTAAGACATGTCACTCAAATGAAAATCTTGGAGTATGACTCTAAGACTTGTATTGGAACGAAGTATGACTCATCTTCTTGATTTAACCATTTCAACAATTCAAGATCCCTCTTCTTAGTCATAAGAATGCACTAAGACTTCCTTAGAGAACTAATTGTGCTATGGTTACTTAATCATTAAGATGATCACAAAACTAATACTAAAGTACTCTCCCATCTTTTCAGATTTGAGAAACTTTTATCCTTCTGCCTAATTTGATTCTTCTTATTCGCTCTGTCATACATTGGAACCTTTTTTCCAATGTCTCAGAGTTACACTTAAGCTTGTAAGTATAATCATATTTACTGAGCTTTAGTAAACTATGACGAATAGTTTTATCAATCTTTTGTGGTGGACTTGACCAGTGCACAAGAATGTGTACTCGATCCCTTAGTCCTTCACTTAACTCACACATCCATGTGAGCAAGTACTTAGTCTTAATTTTCCAATACTTGAAGGTTCTCATTCATCATGCTATACAACTTGCATGATTCCAAGTTCCGGTCCAATTGAAACTTGGGTGATGAGAATCTTTCCTTATTTGGTAAATTTATACATTACCACAAATGAAAGAATCAATTTCATATTTCCACTCTTGCTATTAATGGAATCATATAAGCAACAATTTTTCCTCAAAAGCCATTGTAAGGATATTTTAAAATAAATAAAATCAAAAATTTTTCTTTTATTTTAAAACTTTGCGGAAAAAACTTATCCTTACAATCCATATGAAAACTTGTTGTTATCTATTCCTAAGCAATATCTCATAACTCCTAAGAAGTAGCTCAAGAATCCGATCTTCAAACTACGCGATAGAAATCCATCTATGCGATCAGATTCAGCATATTCTTTCATTAAGTTTCTTCACTTTTCTTTGATTCTTAAAACATTACCATGTGACCCAGTCACCTCATGTATCAAGAATCTCAGAATAGAAACTTAACAGAGTTAGATAGTGGAATTTACTTGAAGTAGAGTCAAACTTATTGACTTTAACATCCTTAGGTAAATTTGGCAGCTTCGCATCCAATGCCCCTTCCTTTGGCAATATAAACATATGGACCCTTTGATAATGGTACACGAGACTATCACAGACTTAGCTTTTCTCTTTACCATTTGGTCAACCGAGTTGACTATGGCCGATCCCTTTCCATTGGGAAGAGAATGCTTTCCGGGATTTCCTGTGTCACTATTGTCAATGTCCATCAAGTTTTAAGAAAGTTGATCTTAGATAAGATCATTAAGGGTCTTGTCATAGTCTGTTTCATAGGTGTCCCAAAGGAACTCACTATGTGACTTAGAAAGTGATTGAACCACCAACTTTCTCAAGACTTTGACACCCAACTCTCCCGGCTTGTCAATATGTGACTACATCTCCAAGATGTGATCACACCTAGACCTTGCCTTGCCAATAGGGCTTGAGTGACCTTGAACTTGTGGGTTAGGGAGAATAATTGGATGAGGTGAATGAAGTATGATTTCCATGGGACATCATCTTCATTTAGGAAACCTTGTTTCAAGAGATTTGGGAAGATCATAGGTGCCTAAACCAGACAACTTTTGGGAGATTATTCAAGGATAGTTGATTTAAAGTCCTTAATATGACACCCAATATGAAATATTAAGGCTAGGACCCAACAAACTATTTTATAACTTAGAAGAGGTATGCCGTAATCCAAGCTATAAAATATTTGAAGGTAGGTGAATGACGATTCACCAATTTCCACCAAGATAAACGAAATGTATTATTAGGTTTTAATTGGTTTTGAAGCTCCTAGATCTTTGAGATTCATTGAACTTTTCAATGGCATGTTTCAATCTCGAGTGTGCCCTTCAGGTTTTGTGACTGGGATGCCGAGGATCACAAAACAAGGTGTGAAGTAACCATGCAAATCACTTGGTACCCTTAATAAATTACCCCTCAATCGATGTGCCGGTTAACCACACACGCTCCATCGATACTATGATAAATATTAAGTCACCCTTTACCTACCTTGTTAAGTCCAAGTTAGTGTGTCGGTTAACCACACACGCTCCACTAACGACTTTGACAAAGTGTAAAGTGTAATTTCATGGATTAGCACCTTATTCACATTTTCCTAAGTAACTAAGATTGGGTATTATTAAGAGTTTAGTTACTTAGTATTTATCATTAATACTTTTAATGAAGGGAGAATTATAGTCCTGTCAAACCCGTTCGGCTAACGACCCTCCACCGGTCAAGCAAGCGGTGGGTGAGAGTGGACACCCATTAAGTTGCCATTTTATAGGCAACAACCTTATACCCACCTTATAGACCGGCTTCGTGAATGAGGCGTACTAGCGGTAAGACTGACTTTACTCTTATACATATATATATTATTAACTTATAATATTATAAAGTATAACGGTTGAATTTTAACTTTTAAAATTCTAAGGGCTAACTTGGAATTAAAGTATTCATAAGTGAAAACTTTTCAAATTCCAAAACTTGAGGGCAAGTTTCGAAACTATTCAAAACTAATTAATTCCATAACTTATGTGTTTAAAGTAGTTTTAATCCAAAAACTCTTCAAGTTCCATAACTTGAGGACAAGTTATGGAAGACTTTAAACTAATAAAAGAACTAACTTTTTCTTTATTTTATAACTTATGGATTTAATTATGGTTACATATTTTTTCTTTAATGAAGTGACTCTTGAACTTCCATAACTTGAGGACAAGTTATGGAGTCATAAAAAAAATATTCAATGACACAAGACTCTTCATTTTGTAACCATTGCCAACTATTATGAGTTTTATGAGTCTTTAATGTGACTCTTCATGTAACTTGAGGACAAGTTACACAAACACATTTTATACTCAACTCTTAGATTAAAATGGATTGAAAACAACTATTTCACTCAACATTTCTATTAATCTAAGCAACTCATAAGAACAAGATAATCAAATCAAACTTTTTCATGTAATTAGTCTAAACCTTAAACTAATACAAAACATGAATCTATTGACAATTATCTTTGAAAATGGATTAGCATGAACATTACCACATCAAAAACAAGTTTATAAGTTCAAAAACAACTTAGGGTAATGTTCCTAGTCCATTTCTAGCCAAAAACCTCGAATATATGCTGTCTGGGGCTCCTACTCGGCGAGTGGCATCAACCTACTCGGTGAGTAGGATGATTTTACTCATGTACTCGGCGAGTTCATCAGTGGACTCGGCGAGTACAGTGCCCAGAAAGCCAGAAAATCGAGTTTTTCAGCATTTTTCAGCAATTTGCATCAAGTATAAGAGAAAGCAAGCCTAGGCTCTGATACCACTGTTGGGTTTTGAGCATTCTAACACTCGTAAGTGTACATGCAACCCTAAATACCTTGGATCTATGTTTTCTCTATTATACATGCAAATAAGAACTTCCAAGGTATTATCCTAATCTAGCATACAAAACAAGGAGTGTAACAAGATAGAATACATACCTCTTGATGTAGGAAGTCTTCATGAAGCTTGAGTGCCTAGTGCCCCAAGTGTGACACCTCAAATGGAATCACAATCATCAAAACACTTATAATAGCTTGAGAGAATTCTACACTTCATGAAATCGGCTAGCCCTCTCTAGAATAATACTAGTGCCCGATTTTGCCAAGAATAATATCTTTATATAGTGTTACAATTAGGGTAAACTCTTAATTGTCATGGCTTTCCATTTCCTTGGATCCATGGGTACAAATACACCATGGAGCATCCATGGACCATCCTATGGGTTTTAGCCCAACTTGATTATCCATGGAGCATTAGCCCACTATACAAGTATGGATGATTTACACAATCAACCCATATATTTAATTAGTCTTCTTTTGATCGCTTAATTAATCCTAGATTAATTCTTGATCAATACTAATTAAATAATCTTATTATTCTTATTATTAATATACTAGAACTTATAATATATTAATAACCATAAGTGTCTTATTTCTCTCATTATAGTCTATCCAAGTGCATGATGGTATGCAACCCAAATGGACCATGCCGGGTCGGGTCAAGTCTTACCAATTATAGTTATGGACTTAGACATTAATCCAATAGTATTTACGTAGATTATCCTAAATGGTTGCTTAGGATGAAGTTTCTATCATCTCACTAATTGTCATTCTAGAAGACAAGTACTTAGAAAGTTCTTTTTCTAAGTGGGAGCAGTATGGAACTCTAAGAGTTAAAGATCCACAAATAAAATGCATCATAGTTTGGAACTAGCAAGTTTTTCAACTATTGTTGAATCAGCTCAATGGTTTATCAGAAACTAATAAAACACATAGAGATGTATTCATGTATGATTATCAAGTATGGGCTTTATTAATATTCCTCGATATATTGCGAATATACAGAGTAAGTGAGTTTTCTAAGGAGAAAACATACATAAATGAAGATCTTCTGAGATTCAAGCTAACATCTCAAAGTAAAAATTTTATTTCTTATAAGATAATTACATAGTGTTATTTGATTATAAATCAAGTTGACTTTAGTGTTTCCTATAAAGCTAGTGGGAGCGTAGTAACATTCCTAGCTTTATATGTAGTTAACATACTAATTCATGGGATAAGGATCTATATAGATAGATCATGGCAACTTAAATGACTAAGTAAAGTTGCATTAATTGTCAAGGATCTTAAAGAGCTTAAGATAAAGGACTCTAAGAGATTCCTCTTGTCAAATACCACATGACATGTTTTTGAGAAAAATCCTAGTGTAAATGTTTTAGAGCTAGATAATATTCCATATGCTGCTACAATTGGATTAATCATATATGTGATGATTATGCATAAAGTACAGATAAGTCGTATGCTTAGAGCATTTCAAATTATACTAGTATAATCCGAGAACAAGTCATTGTGTGACTTATATGAGCATTCTAAAGTACTTGCGATAACTAGAGAAATATTCATAATCTACAGAGTTTTTGAAAGAAAGCTATGTTTAAAGTTGTTACACATGTGCTAAACTTCCAAATAGATTGAGATGATTCTTAATCACAATCGGGTGTGTCCTCATTATGAATGAAGAGAAAGTTACATGGATACTCTTTCCACACAGATTTTAATTACAGTTACACATCAGAGTTAGAGTACATTGTGGTTTGGAGAACCACATACAAAGATGCTTAATGTATAGCTCATTATGATTATAAGTAATCCCATTACGCAAGTATTGGTACTAAGTCATATTTAAGCATCTAATTCATTCTCAATAGTTTTTTTCTTTATATATGAATTATATATATATATATATATATATATATATATATATATATATATATATATAACTAAAAATGTTGTGTATTCGTAAAGTTTACACAAATAGAGTTTGTAAAATCTACTTAACAAATATCTTTCATTAGCTAAACCATGAAAGTCAAGTTGGTGCTATAGGACCTTGTTGATATAAGTAGATATATTTGATTAAAATTTAGTATTTGGATATTGAAACAATAAAGACAACATATATTGTAATGAGTTGAGATATTGGATATGAGTCATTCACTAAATAATTGTTTTGTTCTATATTAGCCTGTTTAAATCCTTGAATAACTAGGTTATTTTAAATGTCCATAGTCGTTCATAGTTGTGGGAGCATCTATGAGTTAAGACTAATATGAGTGGATTGATTGATTTTCATGGAGATGAAAATAGCAAGAGTTGCTTCCAACTTCATAGGTACTTGATTAGGAGAATAAGTATTGGACTTGACCCGCATCAAAATCACTTTATGGATCGTAGTCATGAGTGATGTTTTGGTCAAGTTTGTATGTTTGTGTTCTTAGACCTGAGATAGATGTTTGGGACTTGAAGTGTAGGAATTGTTGTGCTTTGACATGGTTTAACGGTGGTCCATAAAAGGCAGTCATAAGGGCCATTGTTGGGTATGACATGAACTACATTGATGGGCGTATGTAGTCAAGATGGAATTTCCCCTCTTATTCGTTGAGTGTTAGACATCTAAGGCCTTACTAAAAGTTGAGCACTAAATGAGGTTGATCGTGATCCATATATCATCTTTCAACATGATGTCTGAGACAAAGGAATAATCGATACAACACCTATAGTAACAATTATAGCTTAGAGCTCCTAGAATTTGCTGTTGATGAGATGGCACCCTTCATATGTTTATTAGCGGAAGTAGCTTGTTGCTAGATGTCAGCTACTATCTATGTCAGTCTATAGTAAATCTTGTGCAAGTAGGACATTGTTGAATCTATATGCCCAAGAATCATTACAGAGTGATATTGCTAATATTATATGATCCTATAGGGTCACACCTTTATCAAGTTGGCACATTTTGTATATTTATTATTAATAAACAATATCAATTCTTGTATTTTAATTAGGGAATAATTATTGATTTATGAAAATAATAATTATAAGAGAGTATAACAAGTTATTATTTCATATGGTATGAATTAATAAGTCATGCATGGCCTTTTGGACTAGTTGAATCCTTTTGTCTTTTACCTAATGTCAAAGTTTATATTTTATAAACTTTGAGTTTATAAAATTTAAAATAATTCTTTTGTAGCATGATGAAGTTAGCAGACAAGTTTTGTCTCTTTCTTTCACTCTTTGGCCGAGTGTTTGGACAAGCATGGGAGGTTGCTTTCCAACCTTCCTCCCATGCTCCCCATGCTCCTAAAAGCAATTAAATACTTTATATTATTATATGGTGTTGCTTTTGCTTTTGCATGGGTATTTAAAGAGGGGTCCTGCATGAGTTTGAAGCTAGTTTTTCTAGTGAATTCTCTCCACTATTCCATATGGCCGAAACTCTCTTCTACTCTCCACCTTTCTCTCTCTCTCTCTCTCTCTCTCTCTCGCTCTCTCTTTTGAAGCTAGTTTGGTGATTAGAAGACCTCTTGATTTGTTTCTTTTGGTGCTTATTTGAGTTAAGTACTTAAAGGATTAATATACTCAACAACACAAGAAGGAACTAGCATTCCAAGTGCCTTAATCTTGATGGTGGATACTTGTAGAGAAGATCATGTTGTTTGATCCTTACATCTTCATCAACACCCCAAAACCAAGTGGTTTCAAAGGCTTTAAATGTTATCTCTAAAACATCCTATGGTTGTTTTAGTATCATTCTATCCTCTATAAATGGATCCTAGATGGTTTGGTTTTGTTATAAACTAGAAAATAATATTGTTATTTTTAAAGCAACCGTTGCCGGTTTTTATGAAAAACACATTTATATTTTTTATCAAAACCCATCAATAAGATTGGATTCTATGACCTAGATGATACTTGATAGTAACAAACGGAACTACAATGCTCAAATTCATGCATTATGGTAGAATCATGTATATGCTAGAATTAGAATGGAATTGAGTGAAATGTGATGAAAAGAATGGAATCATTTGTTTGTGAGCATTTGATGAGTATATGATATTCATAAACATGAGTTGGTACTAATAATATGATTTGAATGCAACAACATAAAGATTTGAATGATTCCTAGTTGAAAATATGGACTTATTCGCCATAAGGGAAAATGGGAAAGTTGGAATGGAATTGGACATTCCATAACTCCATTAAGGAATTAACTTGAGATTTGTGTAATGTTAAGCATTTGAAAACACCCAATGATGTATTAGATGATTTGGGAATAATTCATCTTGGTTGAAGAGTGTTCTTGATCAACTTGAGCTCTTAACCCTTTCATTTTGAGTCGCTACAACAAAATGAAGTTAATGCAACCCCACAAAAAGGTTGCATTAGGCCTAGAAAAAATTGCATAATGCCTAAAGCAACATTTTACTAAAGGTTGCATTAGACCTAAGGTAATCTTTCTCTTGGAAAATGGAACCATTTTTGAAATAGTTACAATTTTTTTAGATGCAACCTTTTTTTAATGCAATCTTTTTTATGCAAAACAACTTTTTATGCTCATATGCAACTTTTTTACACATATATGCAACTTTTTTCCAATGTTTTTTACGAAAATGAAACTCCTTATATAGTCAATTGCAACTTTTATTATGTTTCTAATAAATAATTGCAACGTTTCTCCGTGGGATATGCAACCTTTGTTACGTCTTTAATTGCAAAAGCATGTAAGCTTGCTTAAAGCCAAATGCAATTTTATTTTTGTGAGTTTTCTAACGCTAATGCGACATCTTTTTTAATTTCTAGTCATGCAGACGCTACATATGTTTTACTATATTGCTACAAAGATTGATTACTACTAAAATTACACTATAATAATAATAATAATATAAATATCTTATATAATTTATGGTCTTCTTTGACATGTATAAATTCAAAATAACAACCATTAATCAAAGATAACACAAAGTCGTCAACTATAATCAAAAGTATTAAAAATGTTCTAGATAAGTACTAAACAAAGAAGATAAATCATATTAGCAGCTATCGACTTTCTGGAGGTCGCTGTTCCACAATCTTCTGTACCATGGCTTCAAAATTTTCTCAATGTTTGTTAATATATTCACATAGCTTCTATATGGTCCTCTTGAATATCTTCTCACATTTCAGTTAACTGGTTTCTTTCAACTTTCATGACTTTGAATGATTCCATAAGTCACACCCGAATCATGTATGATGCATCCCTACCGTCCACTTTTAGCAGTTTAGCCATGTAAATACCTAGAGCTTCTGGGTTTAAATCTATTGAATCCAGATAATTCGCAAATGGTGAAAATAAAACGCTTCCATGTGGGTACACAATGTGTCTGATAGTTTTTCAAATATTCAAGAAAATATATCCTTTTAGTAAATAGTTATTGTTGAAGTTTAAAATACCATGAGGTTCACAATGTAAGATATTAAACTTAGGCATTACAATATTCCTAACTTATGAAGTTTGAGTTGAGGAGAGATATTTAATAGCTACCATTTTCCTTCAATGTCATAACTTGTTTTTGCTAGTGCAAAGTAAGAATAATTTACATCACTTTGAATTATAATATTTGACAATATACATACACAAACACAGATTGAGCAAGTAAACACATTCACCGTTAATGTTGTGATCATGGAAACAATGCATTCAATCAAAAGTTAGACCCTGACAATGATAACCAAAGAAAAATTTGTCATAGGATCCTCTAGAAATACCAGGTGACTAACATCAAAGTGGCTTAAGCTCTTCATATAGGTTCTCTTTCAACATATTAGTCATCCTCAAACAATCTGAATAAGGTTTTAGGAAAAGTTCATTAAACTACCCAAAATGACTACACACATCCCACAATATCCATCTTCAAATCACCCTAGCATAGTCATTCATCGTTCATCCAAGTCAATTATAATAGCATGTCATATACATCAAAGTCATCAAAAGGAATCTACATAGCAAATAATTCCTATCATGAAAATACCACAAAGAATACAATAAAATTGTAAGTAGAACTTCTCATTCAAGCATACTTAATATCAATTACATTCTAACATGAATCAAGTCATTAACAAAGTGAATGTTTTGACTATGCACCTTAGTATGTAAAACTACAAACTTTCCTTTGAAAAGTCCTTTATTAAACTTCAAGTCTCGAGCTCATTTGAAGTTGGAAAGGTCTTATCTAATAACCACACATACCAAAAAATCATCAAATAGGGTCCAAGTTTACAAACATAATTTGAATACTTGCTAACTTCTATATTTATTTAAAGTTCCCAATCTAACCCATGTTCAGTGTTTTGATCATAAAAAATAGTCTACAACTCCAAATGGTTTGATATCAGTGTCCTTGGAAACTAGACTAAACTTCCAACAACTTTGTCAAATTAGTAATTTTGTCAAATTCGAAGCAGAATGGTTTGTACAGCCCCTACAAGACAATTAAACCTTCCTGTCCAGATTTCTAATATCGGCAAACATCATCATAAGCATCAAGAATAAAGACATGGACTTATTAATATTTCATTTTCCACACAAATAGTATTTAATAGAGGTATTAAGACATAATTTGAGTGCATTATAGAAAGATGAAAGAGATGATCAAGACATGGTTATAAATAAGATGTTATTAATGACACATCAATCCAACACTTATTTTCAGCTACCATTTAAGGGTTCAATAAGCTTCACTTTAATACATAAAAATGACTTTTAACGAAGATAAAAGTGTATTAATAGGGCTACTTTTTTTTAAATCATGAATTAAGTGATTCATTAAGAGGTTCAAGAATGGTTTAATCTAGTTAAAAATAAAAAAAAATGATAAAAATAATAAAAAATAATAAAAAAAACCAAGTGAATTAAAGTTACATGAATTCTTTAATATATGTATAGACTTGCATCCGAACATCATTAAGAAATTAGAGAAAACGCACATAGTCTTGGAATGTGAACAACCACAACCACCAAATAAGGTGGTCGTGTGGTGGCAGAATCCGGCAGCCATGGATGCTGTTGGTGGTGGTGGGTAATTCAAATCAACAAAAAAAAACAACATAAAGCATAATAGACTTACATAGGCAAAAAAAATCCAAACACACCTCCTTTTCTTCCCATGGACATCGTCGACGGAAGCCTAGCCTCGCCAGAACTATATCGAAGCCTCGTTCGACTCACAACCTGACGGCCCCACTGCCACCCTGAACGACCCACGAGGACTAGAAAGTACGGTAGAGATGAATGCAATTCCAGGTCATCGTTGTGGACTTACCCCGCTGGAATACTTCACAACCGTCACCCACCACACAATCTCACTTGATATCTTCTCGTACACCCTCTCTTTCTCTTTCTGGTGAAGTACCAAATTAGGAGGGGCATGCAGCTGCCCTTTTCGATCACCTCCCAGTCAAACGATAGAATTAACGAAGGATGAGGTGTTGGATAAGGTGTCTAAGTCCATAACTATTTCTGGTATGTACTTGACCCAACCCAGCATGGTCCATTTAGGTTGCATGGCACCATGCATTGGATAAACTAAATGAGAGAAATAACACTTATGGTTTATTAATATATTATAAGCTCTAATATATTAATAATATTATTTAATTAGTTTGATCAAGAATTAATTTAGAATTAATTAAGTGATCAAAAGATAACTAATTAAATATATGGGTTGATTATATAAATCATGCATAACTTATATAGTGGGATAAGAGGCTCCATGGATAATCAAGTTAGGTACTACCCCTAGGATACTCCATGGATGCTCCATGGAATTAACCCATGGATCCTAGAAATGAAGAGTCATGTTACATTAGGGTTTACCTAATGCAACACACTATATAAACCATGTGATATCTCTAAAAATCAACGACACTTAGAAGAACAAGAGGGCTAAAGCCAATTTTAGTGTGTTATACATTCTCTCCAAGTTTACTCCATAGCATTTGCTATTGTGTGAATCGTTTGAGGCATCACACTTGGGGTGCTAGGCTCACAAGGTTTCAAGGAATCAAAATCAACAACAAGGTATGCTATTCTATCATACATTTAAGTTAAAATGTTCCCCATGTATGCTAGATAGGATCTTGAACCTTAGAAATCAACTTGCATGAATTTTAGACAATCATAGATCCAAGGTTTATTAGGGTTGCTTGTACACTTAGGAAGTGTTAGACTCCTCAAAACGCATCAGTGGTACCAGAGCCTACGCTTGTTTGTTTGTTATTTGTGCAAAAATGTGTTAAAAATCGAAACTACTTGCTATATTTCGACTGGACTCACCGAGTCCAGGGGGGACTCAGCGAGTCCAAGTGAAAATCCATCCTGCTCATTGAGTAGGTTCATGCACTCGACGAGTAGGAGGCCCTAATAGCAGCTTTTAGAATTTTGTTGCTAGAAATGGACTAGAAACATTACCCTAAACTGTTTTGGTGCTTTAAAACTTGTTTTAGATGGTGTAATGTTTATGCTAATCCATTTACAATGGCAATTATCAAAAAATTACAAGTTTTAAGAGTAATTTATTATTCTTGAAATATTCATATTCATGTTCTTGAACTTATGAAGATTACATGATCATAGGAATTGTTTGTAACCTACTTGGTAGTTTAATTCATGATCATTATGTGTTTTAATGGAGTCCATAACTTGTTCTCAAGTTATGGAAAACCAATGGTCACACTTTAATAAAAACCATTAAAAGAACACAAGAGTTATAAAAATGAAGAGTATTCATTTTTAATACTCAATCAATTCATAAGTTATGTGAAATGAAAAGTTTTGAAAGTTTACAAAACTTGCCCTCATGTTTTGGAACAAGTAAAGTCATGATTAAAACTTTAGTTCCAACCCTTAGAATTTTAAAAGTTAAAATTCAACCCTCATACTTTATAATATTATAAGTTAATAATATATATATATATATATATATATATATATATATATATATATATATGTATGTATATATATGTATGTATGTATATATATGTATGTATGTATAAGATCAAGTCGTCTTACCGCTAGTACGCCTCATTCACGAAGTCAATCTATAAGGGGGGGGGGGGGGGGGGGGGGTATAAGGTTGTTTCCTATAAAATGGAAACTTAATCGGTGTCCACTCTCACCCACCGCTTCCTTGATCGGTGGAGGGTCGTTAGCCGAACGGGTAGGACAATGACTTATAAATTCTCATTAAAAGTATAATGAATATTATAAAGTAACTAAATGTTTTATTAAATTCCCAATCTTAGTTACTTTAGAAAAATGTGAATAAGGTGTTAATCCATGAAATTACACTTTACACTTTGTTTAAGTCGTTAGTGGAGCGTGTGTGGTTAACCGGCACACTAACTTGGACTTAAGAAGGTAGGTAAAGGGTACCCTAAAGTTTATTATAGGTTGGTGGAGCGTTTGTGGTTGACCAGCACATCGATTGAAACATGCCTTTGAAAAAGTTCATTGAATCTCAAAAGAATCTAGTAGTTTCTAAGAACCAAATTAAAACTTAATATATTAATATTTTGCTTTTGGTGGAAATTGGTGACTCGTCATTCACCTACCTTTCAAATATGTTATTACTTAGATTATGGCATACCTATTCTAAGTATAACATATTGTGATTGAGTCCTAGCCTTAATATTACATTTGATTGTTTTATTAAGGACTATATTTATATCTAAACTAATCTTGTCTTCCTTGTTGCTCAGATGTCTTCAAACAATGCTGCTTCTGGCTCTAATCCTAATGGCTCCTTTACCCTTATGAACTTTTGTGGGAAAGTCACTTTTAACGGATCCAACTTTAATTAATGGATCAGAAACCTCAGGATGATTACCTGCTAAGAGAACAAGGAATATATCCTCGTTAAGGAGCTTAAAGAGATTGATGAGACCACTGCAACTCCCCAGGAGATCGCTGACTTCCGGGCACATGAAAGGGATGCCACCAAAGTGGCATGCATCATGATGGTCACCATGACAGTATAACTCCAAAAATCCTATGAGGACTTCTACCCTTTTGAAATGCACCAAGACTTGATGGAAAGATACCATCAAAGTGCCCGACAAGAGGGGTATGAAATCATCTCCTCCATGATAACAACCCGAATGAAGGATAGTGAACCCATCACGGGCCACATGCAGAAAATGCAAAGATTTGTGGACCGTTTGCTGAAGGTTAATGTGAACTTCCACAAGGAGCTTGCAATAGATATCATTTTGCACTCCTTACCCTCGTGCTATGATCAATTCCGCATGACATATCACATGAATAAGGAAGAGGTCACACTCAGCAAACTTCAAGGACTCCTAAAGACCGCGAAAAGTGATCTTAAGGGTAAATCAGTTGTTACTCCTACTCCTATCAACTCCGCCCTTGTCTTGCCAATTGGAAAAGGGAAGGGTAAGAAGAGGAAGAGCCCCTCGAAGGGTAATAAGGGTAAGACCTTTGAAGGCTCCTCTTCAAATGGAACCAAGAAAGGTTTCGTCACTCCTTATGCTGACCCAAGAGAGGCTGAATGCTTCTATTGCCATGAAAAGGCACATTAGAAGCGGAACTGCCCAAAGTACCAGCAAGATGTGAAGGATGGGAAAGTCAAACCCAACCATGCATGTATTTACACTATTCTATCTAATAACTCACCCTATTCTAACTCTTGAGTCCTTAATACCGGTTGCGGTATTCATATCTATTCTAATTTGCAGGGACTAAGAAGAAGTGAGAATGTGGAGCATGGAAGAATAAACTTGATCATGGGGAATAGGAAAGTTTCACCTGTCACCAAGACTGGAGTTTATACTTTATCGCTAAGTAGTGGGTTTAGTTAGATTTGAATAAATGTTGTTATTCGCCAGAAATGACAAGAAATATTATTTCCTTTCATGCATTGTATAAACAAGGTTTTACCTTTTCAATTAATAATGAAGTTGGTTCGATTAATGCTTTCTTTAATAATGTTCTTTATTTTAAAACATTACCTTGTGATTGTGTGTATGAAACTATATCTGTTGTAGATAACTTAGGAAATAATGTATTGTGTATTGATTTGGTTAATGATAATAACTTGGATAAAGCATCATTATAGCATTGTCGTCTTGGACATATAAGTAAGAAACGCATAGGCCAACTCCAAAAGGATTGAGTCTTGGAGTTATTTGACCTAAAGTCAGATGATAGTTACGAGTCATGCTTACTCGGAAATATGACAAAGTCACCCTTCACTGGTTCTTGTGAGAGGGGTGAAGATTGTTGGACCTCGTACACACAGATGTGTGTGGACCCTTCAAACATGCCACAAGGGATGCTAATCATTATTATTTGACTTTTACTGATGATTACAGTAGATATGGATATGTCTACTTAATCAAGCATAAGTCAGAGACTTTTGAAAGGTTTAAAGAGTTTAAACAGGAAGTCGAGAATCAATTGGGCAGGAACATTAAGATTCTTCGATCCGATCGAGGTGGTGAGTATCTTAGTTCAGAGTTCCTCGACTATCTTAAGGAATGTGGGATTGTCTCACAATTGACACCTCCCAGAACACCATAGTTGAATGGTGTGGCTGAAAGGCGTAATCGAACCTAGTTAGATATGGTTCGTTCCATGATGAGTCGAGCTTCGCTACCAATCTCATTTTGGGGGTATGCCTTAGAGACTGTCGCCCATATCCTTAATCTAGTCCCTACAAAGAAAGTTGCCAAAACTCCTCATGAGATGTGGACTGGTAAAGTACCCAAACTAGACGACATCAAGATTTGGAGTTGCGAGGCTTTCGTGAGACGCGAGACTCATGATAAGCTTGAACCTCAACGTGAGAGGTGTATTTTCATCGACTACACATACAAATATTTTGGTTACCTCTCCTATAGACCTAGCGAGAATGTGATCTTTGTAGTTAGGAGGGCTATCTTTCGAGAAAGAGAGTTCATAAGCCAAGGAAACAGTGGCAGGCAAGTTGACCTTGAAGAAATTCAAGAGTTAAGTGGTGAAGGAACTTCAAACCCTAGCACTCAACTTGAGGAGGGAACTCTTGTTGAGCCACTTGACGAGTTTGTACCTTTGAGGCGTTCCACGAGAGTTAGGAATGCACCTGAGCATTACTATGTATTTCATATTACTGCAGAAGGTGATACACTTATCAGTGATGAGACACTGATAGTTCTGGATGAACGTAACAGTTACGTGGAAGCCATGGCAGGCCCTGAGTCAGCCAAGTGGAAAGAGGCAATGGACACAAGATATAGTCCATGTATAACAATCATGTTTGGAACTTGGTTGACAATGTACCAGGTCATAAGACTATAGGGTGCAAATGGATCTTCAAGAAGAAGACCAACATGGATGGTAATGTACACACTTATAAGGAACGACTGGTTGCAAAGGGATTTTCTCAAACTCCGGGAGTTGATTATGATGAGACCTTTTACCTAGTAGCCAAGATTAAGTCTATTAGGGTTATGTTAGCCATAGCTGCATTTCATGACTATGAAATATGGCAAATGGATGTCCAAACCGCTTTCCTTAATGGAAAGTTGGCTAAGGATGTTTACATGAGTCAGCCCGAGGGTTTTGTCAGTAAAGAGTACCCTAATAAAGTGTGTAAGCTTGAGAAATCCATTTATGGATTAAAGCAAGCACCTTGCAGATGGAATCTTTGCTTTGATGAGAAAGTCAAAGAGGTTGCCTTTTCTAGGAGTAAAGATGAATCTTATATGTCAAGGCTAGTGGGAGTATAGTTAACTTTTTGGTATTGTATGTGGATGACATAATACTCATAGGAAATGACATCCCAACTCTGCAGGAAGTTAATTCCTGGCTTGGGAAGTGTTTCTCTATAAAGGACCCAGGAGAAGCTGCCTATATTCTAGGGATAAGGATCTTGAGAGACCGGAGTAAAAGACAAATTAGACTTAGTCAGAGTACCTACCTTGATAAGGTGCTGAAGAGATTCACCATGCAGGACTCCAAGAAAGGAGATTTACATATTCAGTTAATGCAAGATTGAGTAAGACTCAAAGCCCAAGTACTGAGGCTGAGATACCAAAAATGAGTCGAATACCTTATGCTTCGGCTATAGTATCGATCATGTATGCTATGAACTGCACTCGACCTGATGTAGCCTTTGCTTTGAGCATGGTTAGAACATATCAGGGGAACCCTGGCAAGGCACAATGGATTGCGGTAAAGAATATTTTCAAGTACCTACGGAGGACTAAGGACTGGGTCCTTACCCTCGGTGGGAGTGATGACTTGAGAGTTGTAGGGTATAGTGACGTTGGCTTCCAGACTGATAGGGATAATTTTCGCTCTCAGTCAGGCTGGGACTTTACCCTAAACGGAGGGGCAATCACTTGGAAGAGTTCCAAGCAGGAGACAGTAGCTGATTCCACTTGTGAATCATAGTATATAGCATCGAGCGAGGTAGAAAAGGAGGCTATATGGCTAAAGAACTTCATTGGAGACCTTGGAGTTGTACTAGCTATAAAGGAGCCTATGTAAATTTTCTGCGATAGTGAAAGTGCGGTTGCCTTAGCAAAGGTACCAAGGGATCACGGGAGATCCAGACACATCGACAGAAAATATCACTTTATTAGACATCGCATAGAAGAAGGAATCCTTGTGGCAAAGAGGGTATCATCAGATGAGAACCCAGTAGATCCTCTCAAGAAGGGACTGAGTCGAGTTAAGAATCTTCAGCATGCTTGGAGCATAAGGCTAAAGGATGATATTAGTTTTAGTAGTTAGATAATTTTGGAAATTTGTAAAGTGTAATTGACATTTGATGATGAATAAAAGTTGTGTTTATTTATGAGTAAAGTGTTACTATCTTTTGTCAATCTTTTAGTATAATTTCTTTTGCATGTTTTGACTTCCTGAATATTATGTTTTGTTTTACATATTATTCAAATTGTTCCACAGTCGGTCATATGTTGGAAGTAGATATGAATTAAGACTGTCATGAAGTTGGTTGTAGGTGTCAAGTTTTAGGACAACACTTCATGAGTACTCATAAGTTCTATGTATTGGAATCAACCCACGCTCACTGGTATCACTTCACGGAATTTATCTCGAGTGATTGTGACACGGTAACATCATACAAGTCTTCAAACCAGAGACAGGATTTGTTGCCTATGAGTTGCTTATGCATTGATTGTACGAAAATGCATTGGTAACTTGATGTTATAAAACGTGCTTTTGTGTATAATTCAACAAGTAGTAGACCAAAGATATGAGTCGAAGTTTATCTATTCCTTCTTGGATTAGAAGCTGATATCTGGGCCCCTATTACCGGGCCCGGTCAGAACTAAGTTGATGTGTTCAATTAAGTTCTTTGTCAAAAAAATAGGAAATCGGGAAACAAACTGTTGGACAATAAGTAAGACATTGTTCCATGTATTTGTCCGGCTGATATCTAGAACAGAGGATTATATGATCACTTATCTTAACTGACGTATCATCATCTTCTCAGTTCCGAGAGACCTTGAAAGAGCTACGATTGTCGATCGGTTCCTAAAGTCATGCTTGCAGTTATAGTTATTAGACTTATCTAAGTGGGAGACTTATCTGGTATGTACTTGACCCGACCCGGCATTGTCCATTTGGGTTGCATAGCACAATCCATTGGATATACTATATGAGAGAAATAACACTTATGGTTTATTAATATATTATAAGCTCTAATATATTAATAATATTATTTAATTAGTTTGATCAAAAATTAATTTAGAATTAATTAAGTAATCAAAAGATAATTAATTAAATATATGGGTTGATTATGTAAATAATCCATAACTTAAATAGTGGGCTAAGAGGCTCCATGGATAATCAAGTTGGGTTCCACCCATAGGATGCTCCATGGAGTTAACCCATGGATCATGGAAATGAAGAGCCATGTTACATTAGGGTTTACCTAATGCAACACACTATATAAACCATGTGATATCTCCCAAAATCGGCGACACTTAGAAGAACAAGAGGGCTAGAGCCGATGTTAGTGTGTTATACATTCTCTCCAAGTTTACTCCATAGCATTTGGTGTTGTGTGAAGCATTTGAGGCATCACACTTGGGATGCTAGGCTCACAAGGTTTCAAGGAATCAAAATCAACGACAAGGAATGTTATTCTATCTTACATTTAAGTTAAAATGTTCCCCATGTATGCTAGATAGGATCTTAAACCTTGGAAATCAATTTGCATGAATTTTAGACAAACATAGATCCAAGGTTTATTAAGGTTGCATGTACACTTAAGAAGTGTTAGAATGCTCAAAACCCATCATGAGGATGAGGCAGACTTCAGCAATACGGAACGAAGAATATATGTTAGGACTGTACAGGGTTTTCTTTCCCCCAGCTTCTGTTTCAATCCCTAGCTTTTCCATAATATCCCCTTTAATCCCTAAACTCAATAGTTCTACTTTTGTAGTATTCTCAAAATGACAATCTAGCCCTAGGACTTTTATTATACCCTTAATAAATTAAAAATAGCCAAAATATTCACACAAACTAATTAATTAGTTTATATACCTTTTAACTATTAACCAATTATATTTAATATTAACAAATACCATTTTTATCCGATTTATTTCCTTTAACAATTTAGAATCGAAATAACTTTATAAGAATTAATATACATGTAACTAAAAATTAACATCATTAATAAAAGGACTTATGGGTCGTTATATAATTAAGTTATTTAATTAAGATGGAAATAAAAAATTTCAATTTATTTGGAGGGAAATTAAAAATAAATGTAGTTAGGGGAGTTAAATTAAAAATATAACTTTTTTCAATAAAATTTGCCACTTTTTAGAAACAAAGTTGCAATTTTTAATAAAATTTGTAACTTTTTTAAGCAAAGTTGCATTAAATCTTCTAGTTCAACATTTTTGTTCGACGTGACCATCTTTATAATCAAATGCAACCGTTGTAAAAAAAAGTTGCATTTAAAAGGTTGCATTAGACAAATTTTGTAGTAGTGAGTGTTTGTAAGCATTATGAACTTAGCATTTTGACTGAGGACTTAATGAATTAAGTTGAATGTTTTGACATGATAAAATGCCCTCTAGTAGTGCTTGGAAACCTTTAAAAGTGGTACAATTGGTTACCTAAAAGATCAAAACAATTCAAACAAGTTTAAGACTCAAAAAGTGAGTTTTTGGGAGTGTTTGGGCTGCTACGGCACGTGACCTACGTGGCCAAGAATGTCGCCCGCACATCTGCATCCGTTTTCCTAGCTCAACCAAAAATCTGAATTTTAGTATATTCTTCATAAATTCTAGCATATAAACTCGGATTTACGTGCGGTTTTTGCCTACTGTCATATTTTTGCATAATGAATGAGATAAAACAATCAAATTTAGTAATGGAACCTTTGAGTGTTATTTTGGTCATTTTAATGACTTGTGTCCATGTTATATAGGTGTTGATTGAGATGGATTTTGTAAGGAAAGGAACTAGAACAAGACTAGCTAACCTACGTGTGATTAAGGTGAGTATGTGTCAGCATTTTCCCACTTTCGGGTAAATGGAAACATGATTTTATGATAAAGAAACACTAATGTTTGATATATGAAATGTTTTGAAATGAAAGTGTCAAATGTTTTTGGAAATGATTGTAACACCCTGTTTGGGATTATTCTATAATTTAGGGTCGTGGGCCAAAAGTCGATTGTGTGAAGGCTTTGATGGTTATGAGATCTAAACCTTTGAATTGTGTTTTGGAGTCAAAGGGTAAAACGGGAAAAGTCATAAGCCAGGTTCTTGCATGAAATATGGATTTTTTTTTCGAGAAGTTTTTCGTCTAAGATAGTTAGATAATATTTATAGCTCTTCAATGACTTTCAATGGATATAAAGAACATCAAAATCAGAGTTAGAACAAAGAATTTATAACCGTTTGAAGTTTGGTCAGTTTTGGGTGAAGCTAGGTACGTTGGGCATACAAAAGTGAGTACGTTGGGCTAAGGCACCGAGAGTATGATGGGCATACTCGAAGTGTACGTTGGGCTTACTAGGGCATCCGTAGTATGTTGGGTGTAATTTGAGTATATTGGGCGTACGTGATCAATGCCCAAACCCTATTTTCTAGGCTTGAACCCTATTTAAGCTCCGTAACTCCACCAAACTCACTCCACTCTTAGCCTCCACCCCTCCAACACCCCTTCAATGAAATCCTAACCCTAGTTGATCCTTGTGAGATAAAAGAAAGTGTTTTTGAGTGCTTTGGAGTATTCATGGTCTACCTCGGAGAAGAAGGAACTTCTTGGAGAAGTGTTGGTTGCATTGGAGCTTGTAGATCTAGACTTTGTTCACCTTGATCTATCTACTAGAGGTATAAAGTTTGAATCTTGATGATGCATTTGCTAGATCTAGCGATTTTTGGAGGTTATGCACTTGGATTCAGATCTAAAGCTGAGAACTTGTACTTAATGGATTAAATTGAAAAATATGAACTTTTGGGTCCCTTTGAGACTTAAAGACTAGATCTTGTTCTTTGGGGCCAGTCTAATGGATAAAGTTGGAAACTTTATCCGTTATAAAGCTATCATGAACCATAAAAATGTGATCTTGGCCCTTCTATTCCTTCCATGCAAGAGTTATGATGTCTTATTGGGTTATGAATTCAGGGTTATGGACATTAAGCCCTTTATAGCCATGCAAGTCATAAAGTTGGAAACTTTATGACTTAGGACATCATTTTGGGCTTAGATATGAGTTTTGGATGTAAGAACTTAATGAAAAAAGCCCTTACTGGAGTTTTGGGATCGGGTTGCATATCCTGGGCATACCTGGTGGTACGCTGCTCATACATGGTCAGTGCCTCGCGTTTGGTCAACATTAGAGTACGTTGGGTGTACTCTCTTGGTATGTAGCTCATACTCCGCTGGGAAGAAATATTGACATTTGGACCTTGACCGTTGACATTCAATTTGACCAGGGTTGACCAAGTTTGACCTAAGGGCATTTTGGTTAATTTGATTTATAGTTTGAGATTAGGGTTCCTATTAATTATATAGGTGACCAGTAGAGATAGCTTTTCTTTGAAACTGCGAGGTGAGTTTTCTCACTATATCCATGGGCCAAAGGCACCAATATCGACCCATTACTTGTTATGTGGAATGTTAGTTGTCTTTGTGATACTTTTCTTGAAGACCCTAGGGGTAGCCCGTGGCATTTTTATGAAAGACCATGGGGGTAGCCCATGACACTTGGATGTCAAACGATGGGGGTAGACCATGGTATTTTATGAAAGACCATGGGGGTAGCCAATGACACTTAGATGTCAGACCATGGGGGTAGCCCATGGCATTTCAAGGAAAGTGACATCCCCAAAATACAACATAACATCCATATATTATGATAATCGGTTTGTTTCAGTCATGCGGGCCTCCCCCAACGGTTCTGTTTCAACCATATGGGCCACGTCCAACAAAGCATGCAAAGATACAAGCATTAAGCAAGACCTTTCTAGTTTAGCATATCATGACACCTTGTGCGTTACATAGTATAATGAGACAAATCAACTGAATCAAAAGATGAATATGAAATACTCGAAACCTCGCTATGACAGCTATGCGAATCACCTAAACCTACCAAGGTTCAAACCTCTGTTTATAATTCAAAACCTCTGAGTTTGACCAAAAGTCAAACTTATCAAAAGTCAATGGTTAACGGTCAATGACCAAAGTCTACAGTCAATGAATGGTGACCACCATGTCATGACCAACTCCTTGGTCACGTTGTGGTCACTAAAATCCAAAATAGTCACATTCTTGCGACCTGCATCTCGACCAACATCCCACCGCTTCGCGGTTTACGTCCTAACAAGTTAATCTAATATGCTCTTAACCCTTAATGTCCATAGCTCAAATCTTCATATCCGGCTATTTTAAGGGGCTTGATGGATAAAGCTCATGGCTTTATACATTCCCCAACCAAAATTAGAACATAACTCAAATCCTAACTCCTCTAAATGCTCATACGGATAATAACTTTTGCATGGATCCAAGGGAACAAAAGCACACACCCTTTTCCATCAAACCAAGTCCAGAAATGAATACAATCCAAATCTAATGTTTTGTATTTTCTCAAAACGCCAAGAACATTCTTCTAAAGGACAAAAAGGGATCTTTAAGCATGAAATGAGAACTAGTAATACATAAAGGTGGGGACTTTGTAACTTCCCATACTCCAAAGAGTGCTAGAAGGGCAAGAACTTGGTTGAAACAAGCTTTGCAAGCATCAATCACCAAGCGCCACATTCTTCTTCGAAGGTTCTCCCAAAGACTCACGTTCTTCCTGATAACCACACCAAATGAACTCTCTCAAGGCTAGGGTTTCTCTTTGGAAGGTTGAGGCTTAGAGAATAACCAAAACCTGGAAGTTAATTGTAAGTCCCCAATCTGCTTGTGTATCAATTAGATCTAATTGATGGTGCGTAATCTCGATAAATTGGATTATGTCAGATCAAAACAGAAGAGACGGAGAAGAAGAATTAAGATGAATCTCATGATGTATTCAATAATATGAATGATGCTCCTTATAATAGATTCTCTCACACATACTATTCTTCTCTAGAACATGTTCCTCCCTCACTCTCTTATCCGTACACTCCACACCCTATATATATGAGACATGGGCCACCAGTAGCACACGAGTGGATAGCTGCACACGCGTGTGCGGCCGTACACAGGGTGAGCAGCCGCACACACATGTGCAGCCGTACACAGCCACAAAATTACAGAAAAATATATTTTCCATGAAAAGCAAAGTATAAACCAATATTTAGACCCAACAATCTCCCCCTTGGTTTATAGCTTTCTTTTCTAATTGACCCAACAAGCTCCCCCTAAAAAGTAGCTAGCTCTTCTTGTCAATCTTCATTGGGAGCTAGGATTCAGCGTTAATCTTCGATTTCTTCACAGCATCAGGATGAACATATGAATCTTTTATGAATGACTTCATCTTGAGCTGTTAGGCAACTCTTCAAGACTTGACTCCGAACGCACATTTGGTGAGGAGGCTTCTTGTACTGATTCTTGAAAGATATTACATTCAGCTTGAGAATCTTCAGATAGAACAATAGAGAGAAATAAATCTTTTGGATCACTTCAGCAGGTTTAAGATAGCAGCAGACTGATTGAGGAGGCTTCAATGCAATTCGTCACATAATCTTCAAGTGCAGCTTCACCTTGCTTCTGGGGTTAAAAGATTGAATGTTGAAAGAATAATCTTCATTTCTTGCTCCTTCGAATGAGAATTCTTCGATGATCACGGATGAAGCTTTGGCTCAGAAATTCTTCGACACAAACTCCATGATTTTCATCTACAATTGAAATCACTTTTCAAGACAAAACAAAACTAAAAGAAAACTTAGCACAAAAAAATAAAAATGAGACAAAAATATTTTTGGATTTTTTATTTTTCTGAACAAGAAATAAAACGGAAATAACACTATTTTTGAATTTTTAATTTTCTAATTTTTTTTGTTTGATTTTTTTAATTCTCCCCTTAAATTTCTGCATAGAGGAAAACTATGAATAAATTTAACGAAAACAAAAATATTTGGGATCAAAGTTGTGAGACAGCCTGAACTTGTTTATCCGTACCTTCACCTTCATGAATAGATCTGGTCAATTGTCGGTATTGTGGTCAACTTAAACACGAAGGATATCGACAAACTTTTCTAAGTAAACCATTTAGCTGACGACGACCATGGGTATTGTTGTCCATTTAAATTAAGCAGCGAGATCCACAGGCAACCTCTAAATGGTTCGATTTTAGTTGCGCTAGAATGTGTTCCCCAATTCCCGATATACCCTAATAATCAAGAACTTCTGAAATACTCCTTACTTTAAGTGAGAAGACAATTATTAGGAGAGAGAATTGATTAGAGTGCATATGTTGTACACCCAGGTCGGATCTCTTCCAATCACAAAGAGGGTGAAACATATGACTAACTAGAATTTTAGAGGGATTGAGAAGTACAAGGTTGCATATGTTGTGTACCTGGTCGGATTATTAATCACGCAAATGAGACAACATATGACTAACAGACAGAAAGAATAGCATGGATAGAAGATGATGAGAGACATATTTGCATATGTTGCAGTCCAGGTCAGATCTTTCGATCACATAGAGGAGACAACATATGACTAACAGTAAGAAAGAAAGAAAATAATTTTTGACTTACTTTATCGGAATTCCCCAGTTGGCCCGTCAATACTATAATTAAGGACATAATCCGTACATCGAGAAAAAGTTAAACCACTGTTCTAGATGAGTATTAATTTAGTGTATTCTGTAGGTTCCCGTGTTTATCTCACTGCTCAATCTACCCAAGCGTCGTATGGTCAGTCCAAACAATCCTATCTAAATCCACACTTTCAAATCCTTCGTGCCTACCAGCACATTGAACACAGAGTCTAGACAATTCAGATTCAATCCCTTACACATGTTTTAGACTGTCTGTTATCACTTTATCTTAATATCACTTCCCAAACCATACTAACGAAAAACTATAAGAAAATAAAAAATTATCTTCAAAATGAATCATATTCAGATAAACTCAGGAGTATAGAGAAGAAAACTCAAACCGTAAGTCACCGACTGAATTTGCATCCAGAAGGTCTAAGAACAACACACATAATCTCAGAACAAATCTGAAAATTCTTCATGTCGTTAAGCACAAACCCCATGAGTGACCCCTTCTTTTCTTCTTTTCCCACAAAGGAAACATACTCTCAAACAAAATTCCGAGTGTTTTACAGTTGAGAGATGTCTCCTATTTTGTGTCTGGAACAGCCACTACAAACAAACTGAAGTCTGATGATATGCCTCCATAGTTGATCCAACACAGAGCGAGATCAGTTGGTCTTTGGAACCTAGTTCATTTTGAAACTGGGTTGACCTTTTTCATCCTTGCACGGTACTCTCTCCCATGACGTATCCTGTTTATCACAAACAAAAGATGTAGAAATATTAGAATCTTCAGAAGATTTGGGAGATTAAGCCTTCGGAACCCATTTGAGGTTGGGTTTAACCCATTTCTTTTTTGATCTGATGGGTGGCTCAGTACTTGCTTTTGATCTTGATGTCGGCCGTTGAGATGACTTTGATTTTGGCTTCACGGGGTTATCTCTTGGATTGAGCTTCTTGGTCGACATTCCATTCTTGCCCTTGGGATTCAGATTCTTGGCCTCGGAAGTTTGATTCTTGGCCTTCTGTGCATTCCAGTCACCATTGTCTGAACGTGACCTTGAGGGGCTTCTTTTGGAAAATCTCCCTCTTGGTGCGTTCTTCCACCCTTGTGCGTAATAGGGAACGTATGCGTGATTTGGACAATTTCTGGCAATGTGTCAAGGTGTTCCACAGTGAAAACCAGTCTTTTTCTTCACTGTGAGGTTGTTTCTTCCTGCCCCTGGTAGCGTATCCTTGCCTTCTCTATTGTTTTTCCCTCATGCACAGATGCAGCATGCACTCTGTTTCACTGCAATTGGTGGCTTGTATTTCTCAATAGCAGGTTGATCAGAAGCAGCTGAGTTTGAGGCAACAAATTCAGAGTTCAAGGAGACATTGGTTTGTTCAATAGTTTTCTCCTTGTTCTCATCTTCTGCTACTTTACCTGCACATGAAGTAGAAGCATTATAATTGTTCAGCTCAACACCCTCAGTTGGCCTTGATTGTTCAATCTTAAATGAAATTGGAGCAGGGGTTTGGCCATACTGAACAGACATTTCTTCTTCATTAGTCTCAAGGGGTGAGTTATACTTGTCATTAAAACACCCTATGGCACCCTAACCCCTTTGTTTGATTATCTTTAAAACTCAATTGTTTTTCTACTAAGGACTCGACTGTCTTACTTGACACAGTATAATTTTTGAAACTAACATCTGTTCTTCCACACTTAATTTTCAAAGTGTCATGTTCTTCAGTTACAGCATCAAGTTTTCTTTTGATGTGATCATAATTCTCACACTTGTTGCTGTAATTTTCTTGCAGTTTTCAGAAATCCTTGATTTTGGCTTCTAATTGTGCTTTTAATGGTTTTTGACATTTCCTAAGTTGATAGCCTTCGTATTTTAGGTACTCATTTTCCCTTTTTAGCAAATCGATTTGCTCTCGCAGAAATTTAATAGTAGTTTCACAAGATGGAGTACATGAAACTTCATTTACCGGAATTGATGTGGAACTCATTTTTTTTTTAATTTCCCTTTGACTTAAAAACCGAGAAAGTCAACCTTAAAAGTCAAATTTAAAAAGTCAAACTCAAAAGTAAAACTTAAAAGTCAAACCGAAAAGCTAAATTTGAAATTTTAAAAGTTAAACGAGAAAGTCAAAATTTAAAGTCAAAGGTCAAATATTAAAGTCAAAGTAAAAATTTTAAGGTCAAAAGTTAAAAAATAAAGTCAAAAATTAAAAACTAAAATTTTTGGGTGAAAAAGTAATTTAAAATAAAAGATTTTGAATTTTGGGCTGAAATTGACAATTTTGCGAAAATAGATGCGAAATGGAGTGTTTTTGAATTAAAATCGAGGGGAATGGAACAGGATACTTGCTAGGTGAGTTGGTAAAAACGCTGAAAGATTAACCAGGAGACCCAAGCTCGAAACTTGGCAGCCCCAAAAACGTTTCCCTTTTATTAATTAAGTAAGCAAGTTGCTGCGAAGTGTATAAAACTTAAACGAGTGAGAAGTTTAACAAGTTGCCTTGTAGCTCAACTGGAAAGGCGGTTAGATTATAAACGTAGGGACTCTGGTTCGATCCTCAGCAGCCCCAACTCGATCCTTATTTTTTTAGTGTAATAGATGCAAACTTCGGACTCTATCCGAGGCTGGCCGCACACCCGAGCCGCACACCTTCAACCGGCCACACACCTTCAACAGATTCGCGAAAAAACGACTTTTTTTTTACCCTTTTTTGCTCTAAAACTCGATCCAAAACTCGTTTTTATGAAAAATGAAAATAACAAACCCCCCCTTATTTTTCAGAGATCTATCCAAAAACGCAAAAATATTTTCAAAATAAGATCAAATAAGCTCTATATCTGACAAAATTGACTGATAGAAACCAAGCTCTGATACCACTTGTAAGTCCCCAAAATGCTTGTGTATCAATCAGATCCATTTGGTGCGGAATCCCGATCAATTGGATGATGTCAGATCAAAATAGAAGAGAAGGAGAAGAAGAATTAAGATGAATCTAATGATGTATTCAGTAATATGAATGATGCTCCTTACAATAGATTCTCTCACACAAACTATTCTTCTCTCTAGAACATCCTCCTCCCTCACTCTCTCTCCTATCCATACACTCCTCACCCTATATATATTAGACATAGGCCACCAGTAGCACACGAGTGTACAGCAGCACACGCGTGTGCGGCCGCACACACATTTGCAGCCGTACCTAGCCACAAAATTACAGAAAAATATATTTTCCATGAAAAGCAAAGTATAAACCAATATTTAGACCCAACAATTGAGTGATGCTCCATACACATAGATTCCCTCACACACATTATTCTTCTCTCTAGAACATGCTCCTCCCTCACTCTCTCTCCTATCCATACACTCCTCACCCTATATATATGAGACATGGTCTACCAGCAGCACACGAGTGTACAGCTGCACACGCGTGTGCGGCTGTATACAGGGTGTGTGGCCACACACACATGTGCAACCGTACACAACCACAAAATTACAGAAAAATATATTTTCCAAGAAAAGCAAAGTATAAACCAATATTTAGACCCAACAATCTCCCCCTTGGTTTATAGCTTTCTTTTCTAATTGATCCAACATTAATGCATCTATATAGGGCCCAAAGCCCAAGCTTTAGGATTTATTGCCCAGCCACCATGCGTCGCTGTCCAATTCCTGACGATGCCACCACTTAAATGAGATGGCCGCAATGTGATGGGTTTCCACCATCATGCCGCAACCAAGAAAAACTCCAAACTTAATTAAAATAATTTTTAAATATTACATACCTGAATCTAGATGTTACATTCTATGTCGTTGTTTACGGATTTCCGAAACCATTGATGTTCATAGATCTAAATTCAAGCTCCATTTGATGTTATGATGACATTTTCATGTAAAAAATAAAATGTGCATTCCATCATCATTTGATAAATAGAGTTGTATTTCTTGCAATTCTATTAGTCATTTGAAGCAATTCTTTCATCTTTGGAGTCTAAGTGTTCATTTAATCTTTAAAATGAATTTTTTAAGATTTTTGAGTATTTGAGTTTAATTTAAGGAGATGAACCATTTGGGGATCCTAACTTTTATATATATATATATACATTTTAAGCTTCTTGAGTAAATTGATTAGCATTTGAAGTCTTTTTGCAAGTAGGCTAGCAAAATGAGAAATAAACAAAAATTATACATTAAACATAAGGAACATGATGCGTCCTTTGCATGGGTGCAACACATCAGACATCCTATCCTATTTTTGTGCTTTGTGATTTTGCTTTTGTCTCGACTCTGGTTCATTCCTTTGGTCTCATTGGCTTCCATCTAGGGATGAGCAGTTTGTACCAAATATTGATCCTTTACCGAACCTTATCGAATTTAAAAGTATGGGACAATACTCAGTACTCCAAAATCACAAAATTCGGGATTCGGTACCATTGGTACCAGTACTACTACCGAAAACCGGTACCGGTACCGATAATGTTAATTCGATTCTGTACTCGGGATTGTGTGACATCACAAAAATTATAAGGTAACATTTTCGTTTGTAATTAAACCAGAAACACCAATTTTTTTGGTCAAAAATCGACTAGATGGATATCAACCAAATTGCATGAAAGGTTGTGGTGTTGTAGGTGAAGTGATTAACGAAATTAGAACAAGATTGCACAAGAGATTTACAAGGAAAGCCATTGATCCTTGTTAGGATCTCCAGCATAAAACCTTAAGAGGTGATAATCATCACCTGCATTGTTTAATTTTATTGATTGAAGAAAGATTTACAGAGATAAGCATGATAATAAGATTACAAATGGTAAAGTGATACTAAATGAGTAAGGTGTGAGAGAATTGTCTCCATTATGTGTGCTTTACAGGTGTATTTATCGTCTAGGTTAAGTAACTAAATGTCCAGTATTTCCGGGATCCTGTTGAGCTGGTATTTATAACGTGCTTTGACTTGGTATTTCTGGGTCTTAAGCCTAGTTAGACTGATTCTTCGTTGTGAATGAGTCCTCTCTTGACTATTTCTGCACATGTGTTAATTAAAAATGAAAAATAAACATTATAGATGTTAGTAAATAATAATAACAGTAATAGTTGGAATCCTGAGATAATTGAGGATCCTAGATGTCTGAAGAAGTTTGAGGATCTTGAATGCTTTGAGGATCCTGACCCTAACAATTGCCCCCGAATTATACCTGCAAAATATTTGAATTGATTTCAAGTATTTAGAGTGTATAATTTGATTAATTGGAAATAAAGGATTCGAAATCTAATATGGATAGAGTTATATTTGTTCAAAATTTATGATTATATTGTCAAATCACTTTTCTCTCCTTGATTTGAAGGTAAATTTCTTTCTCCTTTCTTCTTATTTTTCCTGTTTGTTGATTATGGGTAAAGATGCACTCCATTCTTGCTCGAGTATCCTTGATTTTCTGACGAGGACTTCATTGATCAGAGGATCCTATCTTAAGAAGAGACATGTTTTTTTTGTGATGATGATATTGAATCCTTGAAGTCAATTGGGGCTTTTCCTTCTGATGTTAGTTTCAAGCCTTTTGATACTAAGACCCAACCTGATTTTGTCTCTCCTACTAAGTTTTGGTCCCATCCAAACTATGCTCATGATCTTGAGGATCCTATTATAGATTGATCAATTTAATCAATCTAAGGATCTAGACATGGGATTTAGCTAAGTTGGCCCATGTTTTTGATCTTCAAACTTATGGGTCTTGTCCTTTCCTGCTCAGAGTCAAAACAAGTAAATCACAGCTTATTCTGAAATTAAAACAAAAGGAAGCTTCTTGGAAAGATAAATATTTCTTTGTGAAACGTGAATCCATCCTGCCGGTAATCTCCTGCCAAGAAATCAGGTTAGAAAAGGTAGGATTTTATTTCGTTGAGGATATGAAATTCACACTTTCTTGTTTTGATACAAATTTCAAGCTCGAGAATCTCGTCCCTACTACTGAAGATACCGCAGAGAGCATTGGGAGTTTCCTTGCTTCGCCTGAGACTGAAGATACCGCAGAGAGCATTCGAACAACCCAGCTTTCAAGAGAGTAAATATGTTATTGCCCCTATGTCGATAGGTAAAGATCCTTTATCTGTCTATATTTTATTCTTCATGAAGTATCCTGAACTTATTGAGTTCCTTTGTTATGTTTAGGATTCATGGCTACACACTCTAGTGCTTGGTTCACCCTTGTTAATATCAATTATGCCATGTCTAGAGGTCAACTTGTGGTCAAGAAAGAGAGGACCTCATCTTCTCTTCCACCAAAGAAAATCTCGATAGATCTGACAGTCAAGACTCCAAGATCTTAAAAGAGGAAGTCGATTGAGATCTTGGATTTCAAGAGCCTCAGAGTGGATGATGCGCTAAGGAAGCTGATATCTTTCTGACAATCGTGATCTTTTACAGGTAGCTTGATCACGTTTCTCGATCCACCAAAGATTTGAAGATGAAGCTTGATTGGGTGGAGCATGTGTTGGAGATTGAGGAGTTCATTGCTGAGGTTAAAGGCAATGTTGTTTAGGTCATCTAGGAGGCAAAGATCAAACTGGCGGAGGATGTGGACAATGCAGGATCCTAGAACATAGCCGGTTGGTGTGAAACCCTGGCTAAATTGACTGGCAAGCTGGTTAATAATGGCCAGGATCTTGTAAAGAAGAAGAAGAAAAGAAAGAGACAGAAGATATCCCAGTCGGGGGTGACCAAACCTTGAATTAGGTTTGAAAAAATTAAAAACAAACAATATTAATTTTTGGTTTGTAAAACAATATTCTCTTTTTTCTTGTGTTTGAAGGGTAACCCTTTTAATACCGAGGCTTAGGTCTATCTCTTTTCTTACGTGATTGATTTGGTTACAGAATCAAAATAGGTTTTATTGAGGATCCCTAGACAATTAGGATCTTAAAGAGTTCACGTTTTACTAGAGTTCTTGCGATCCTAATAATCTAATATAGCTAATCATCTGCCAAGGGCTTTGAATCCATTAGGAACCTTAGTTAAAAAGGATAAACTTTTGATTATAACATAAGAGAATCTTTTTATAAGGATAATTTTTAGGAAATACGGATAGATAGAACCTGATGACCCTTAGTTATAGTTTTTACCTTCTGAAGACTTTTCACTTAGCAGAAGTTTTGCATTGTATGTCTTTTAGAACCATGTGATCTTGAAGCTTGTATCAGGAGGATTCTTGCTTTGGGTTTTCATTGTGGATGATCCTTGTTTAGCTTCTACTTAGTGAACTGGGAAGGATTCCATCTTAGAAATCACTTTGAGATAAATCCAGCTGAGAAAACTCTTGTTTGTAACATGGTAATGCTACAAGTCTCTCATATATTCGGAGGAGTGACCCAATCTTAGTAAATTACTGGGAAAAATCCCAAATTGTATGATAACATGAGATAAAGCGTTAGTATATAAACTTTAGCAAATTAATGGGGAAAATTCATACTTAACTCTCGATGGGGAGAATCGCAACTTAGGTAATATTGGGAAAGATCCTAATTTAGGTAGTATTGGGAAAGATCCCAACTTTAGAAATCTTGGGGAAGATCCCAATTTAGACAATAACTGGAGAAAATCCCAACTTCAGATAATAACTTGGGATAAACCCAACTTCAGATAATAATTGGGGATAAACCCAACATCAAATAATAACTGGGGATAAACCCATTACGTAAGATAATAACTGGGGATAAACCCAGCTTTAGATAATAATTGGGGATAAACCCGTTTCATAAGGTAACATGATAATGTTATAAAACTTAGAAATTTACTTTACCTTAGAAATTTACTTTAGGATCTAAGTTCTTTAAAACTTCTTTAAAGATATCAATTTAAAATAGTAAAAGACTCTGAAGTGATGAAAGTTTATAAATCAGCAATTGGTTTAGGATCCTGAAAAGTTTAAGATCCTTAATTTTCCTTAAAGAATTTCAAATTTAAGAACAAGGAAAGATGGAAGCTGATTTTCTTTGAGTTTTTCCTTAATCTTCATAAGTTCTTCAATCCTAGAATTTACTGAGGATAAATCTCAACTTAGGAAAGAACTTAGGATCGTTGTTGACTTCTGATGATAACATTCTTATTGATGAGGACCCTTACCAATGAGAATCCTTAATGATGAGGATCCTTAAACATAAGATTATATGGGGAAAATCCCTTCTTAGGATAACCTGTTTAGGTTATAAACCATGAAAAAATTCTTGGGTAACACCATAAGTTCAATTGATAACATGTTAGTGTAATATACTGAGGAGGATCCCAACTTGTGACATATTTCATGGGAAATATCCCTACTTATGATAACATGAAAATGTTATGATTCGTGTGTATTTACTGGGGTAATATCCTAATTTTAGATAGCATGAAAATGTTATGAACCTCCAGTGATTACTAGGGTAGGATCCCAACGTGTGATAACATGATAATGTTATAAACCTTATGTGATTTCTGAGGTAAGATCCCAATTTTAGATAACATGAAAATGTTATAAACCTTGAGGATCTCAACTTACGTTCAAAGATAAGAGGGTTACCAAGGCACTGCAATGTGAAATGTGATGGGTTTTGAGCATTCTAACACTTCCTAAGTGTACATGCAACCCTAATAACCTTGGATCTATGTCTGTCTAATTATCATGCAAAGTTGAATTCCAAGGTTATATTCCTATCTAGCATACATGGGGAACAATTTTAACTTGAATCATAGATAGAATAACTTACCTTGTTGCTGCTTGTGTTCCTTGAAACCTTGTGAGCCTAGCACCCCAAGTGTGATGCCTCAAATGCTTCACACAACACCAAATGCTCTTGGAAAGACTCTTGAGATAACACACACTTCTCAAAATCGGCCAAGCCCTCTAGTTTCTTAGTGTCTAACTTGTGTAGCCAATTTTGTGGAGAATGGGACTCTTATATAGTGTTGACACATCTAGGGTTACACCATGTAAACCCTAATGTGTCATGACTCTTCATTTCCATGACCCATGGGTTTGTAACTCTCATGGAGCATCCATGGAGCATCCTATGGGTAGAACCCAACTTGATAATCCATGGAGCCTCTTAGCCCACTATACAAGATATGAATGATTTACATAATCAACCCATATATTTAATTAGTTATCCTTTGATCACTTAATTAATTCCAAATTAATTCTTTGATCAACTAATCAAATAATATTATTAATATATTAGAACTTATAATATATTAATAATCTCCAAGTGTTACTTCTCATTTAGTCTATCCAATTGCATGGTGCCATGCAACCCAAATGGACCATGCCGGGTCGGGTCAAGTACAAGCCCGAAATAGTTATGGACTTAGACACCTTATCCAACAGTCTCCCACTTGGATAAGTCTAATAACTATATCTCTAGTACTTCAGGAACCGACCGGCAATCGTACCTCTTTCAAGGTCTCTCGGAACTGAGAAGATGATGGTACGCCATTTAAGATAAGTGATCATATAATCCTATGTTCTAGATATCAGCCGGACAAATACATGGAACATTATCTTGCTTATTGTCCAGCATTTGTTTCCCGATTTCCGATTTGTTTGACATAGAACTTAATTGAACACATCAACTTAGTTCTGACCGGGCCCGGTACATGGGTCAAAACAAAATCATCGAGGGGCCCAGATATCAGCTTCTAATCCAAGAAGGAACAGATAAACTTCGACTCATATGTTTGTTCTACCACTCATTGAATTACACACAAAAGTACGTTTTATAACATCGAGTTACCAATGTGGTTTCGTACAGTCAATGCATAACCAATTTGTAAGTAACAAATCATATCTCTAGGTTTGAAGACTTATATGATATTACCGTCTCACGATCACTCGAGATAGAATTCCATGAAGTGATTCCAGTGAGCGTGGGTTGAGTCCAATGCTCAGAACTTATGAGCACTCATGATTGTTGTAGCCTTGTCCAAGACCTCTACAACCAAACATGACAGTCTTGATTCATATCTACTTCCAACATATGACCGACTGTGGAGGTTTGAATAATATGTTATACCAAACAAAATTATTCTGTAAGTCAAAACATGCAAAAGAAATATAGTAAATGATCGACAAGAGATAGTAACACTTTACTCATAAATAAAATACTTTTTATTCATCATCAAATGTCAATTACACTTTACAAATTTCGAGATTATCTAACTACTAAATCTAATATCATCCTTCAGCCCTATGCTCCGAGCATGCTGAAGATGCTTAACCCAAGTGAGTCCCTTTGTGAGGGGATCTGCCGGATTCTCATCTGATGATACCCTCTTTGCCACGAGGTGTCCTTCTTCGATCCGATGTCTAATGAAATGGTATTTTCTGTCGATGTGTCTGGATCTCCCATGATCCCTTGGTTCCTTGGCTAAGGCAACAACACTTTCACTATCACATAAAATTTTCATTGGCTCTTTAATATCTGGTACAACTCCAAGGTCTCCAATGAAGTTCTTCAGCCATATCGCCTCCTTTGCTGCCTCGCTAGCTGCAATATACTCTGATTCACAAGTAGAATCTGCCACTGTCTCTTGCTTGGAACTCTTCCAAGAAATTGCTCCTCCGTTTAGGGTAAAGATCCAGCCCGACTGAGAGCGGAAATTATCCCTATCAGTCTGGAAGCTAGCATCACTATACCCTACAACTCTCAAGTCATCACTCCCACCGAGGGTAAGAACCCAGTCCTTAGTCCTCCGTAGGTACTTGAGGATATTCTTTACCGCAGTCCAGTGTGCCTTGCCAGGGTTCTCCTGATACCTGCTAACCATGCTCAAGGCAAAAGCTACATCGGGTCGAGTACACGTCATAGCATACATGATCGATCCTACAGCCGAAGCGTAAGGTGTTCGACTCATTTCTGCTATCTCAGCCTCAGTGCTAGGGCTTTGTGTCTTACTCAATCTAGTGTTACTCTGGATGGGTAACTCTCCTTTCTTGGTATCCTGCATGCTGAATCTCTTCAGCACCTTATCCAAGTAGGTACTCTGACTAAGTCCAATTAGTCTTTTACTCCGATCTCTCAAGATCCTTATCCCTAGAATATAGGCAGCTTCACCAAGGTCCTTCATAGCGAAACACTTTCCAAGCCAGGATTTTACTTCCTGCAGGGTTGGAATGTCGTTTCCTATGAGTAGTATGTCATCCACATACAATACCAAAAAGCTAACTATACTCCCACTAGCCTTGACATACACACAAGATTCATCTTCACTCCTAGAAAAGCCAAATTCCTTGACCTTTTCATCAAGCTTACACACTCTATTAGGGTACTTGTTGCTGACAAAACCCTCTGGCTGACTCATGTAAACATCTTCAGCCAACTTTCCATTAAGGAAAGCGGTTTTGACATCCATCTGCCATATTTCATAATCATGAAATGCAGCTATGGCTAACAGAACCCGAATAGACTTAATCTTGGCTACTGGAGAAAAGGTCTCATCATAATCCACTCCAGGAATTTGAGAGAAGTCCTTTGCAACCAGTCTAGCCTTATAAGTGTGTACTTTACCATCCATGTCGGTCTTCTTCTTGAAGACCCATTTGCACCCTACTGTCTTACGACCTGGTACATTTTCAACCAAGTTCCAAACTTGATTGTCATATATGGATTGTATCTCGCTATCCATAGCCTCTTTCCATTTAGCAGACTCGGGGCCTGCCATGGCTTCCTTGTAGCTGTTAGGGTCATCTTGACTTACTAGTGTCTCATCACTAATAAGTGTCTCACCTTCTGCAATAATATGGAAACCATAGTAATGCTCAGGTGCACTCCTAACTCTCGTGGAACGTCTCAGAGGTACAGATTTGTCAATTTCCTCAACAGGAGTTTCCTCCTCAAGTTGAGGGCTAGAGTTTGAAGTTCCTTCACCGCTTGATTCTTGAATTTCTTCAAGATCAATTTGCCTCCCACTGTCTCCTTGGCTTATAAACTCTCTTTCTCGAAAGACTCCTCTTCTTGCTACAAAAACCACATTGTCACTAGGTCTGTAGAAGAGGTAACCAAAGGATCGCTGTGGGTAACCGATGAAAATACACCTCTCGCTTCGAGGTTCGAGCTTATCATGAGTCTCGCGTCTCACGAAAGCCTCGCAACCCCAAATCTTGATGTGGTCTAGTTTAGGTACTTTACCAGTCCACATCTCGTGAGGAGTTTTGGCAACTTTCTTTGTAGGGACTAGATTAAGAATATGGGCGGCAGTCTCTAAGGCATACCCCTAGAATGAGTTTGGTAGCGAAGCTCGACTCATCATGGAACGAACCATATCCAACAAGGTTCGATTACGCCTCTCAGCCACACCATTCAACTGTGGTGTCCTGGGAGGTGTCAATTGTGAGACTATCCCACATTCCCTTAGATAGTCGAGGAAATCTGAACTAAGATACTCACCACCACGATCGTATCGAAGCATCTTAATGTTCCTGCCCAATTGATTCTCGACTTCCTGTTTAAATTCCTTAAACCTCTCGAAAGTCTCTGACTTGTGCTTGATCAAGTAGACATATCCATATCTACTATAATCATCAGTAAAAGTCAAATAATAACGATTAGCATCCCTTGTGGCATGTTTGAATGGTCCACACACATCCGTGTGTATAAGGTCCAACAAACCTTCACCCCTCTCACACGAACCTGTGAAGGGTGACTTTGTCATTTTTCCAAGTAAGCATGATTCGCAACTATCATCTGACTTTAGGTCAAACGACTCCAAGACTCCATCCTTTTGGAGTTGGCCTATGCGTTTCTTGCTTATATATCCAAGACGACAGTGCCATAAAGATGCTTTATCCAAGTTATTATTAGTAGAATCAATACACAAAACATTATTTCCTAAGTTATCTACAACAGATACAGCTTCATACACACCATCACAAGGTAATGCTTTAAAATAAAGAACATTATTAAAGAAAGCATCAATAGAACCAACTTCATTATTAAATGAAAAGGTAAACCCTTGTTTGTACAAAGCATGAAAGGAAATAATATTTCTTGCCATTCCTGGCGAATAAAAACACTTATTCAAATCTAAACTAAACCCACTACTTAGCGATAAAGTATAAACTCCAATCTTGGTAACAGGTATAGCTTTCCTATTCCCCATGATCAAGTTTATCCTTCCTTGCTCCACATCCTCACTTCTTCTTAGTCCCTGCAAGTCACAACAAATATGAATACCACAATCGGTATCAAGGACCCAAGAATTAGAATGGGGTGAGTTATTAGAAATGATAGTGTAAATACCTGCATGGTTGGGTTTAACTTTCCCATCCTTCACATCTTGCTGGTATTTTGGGCAGTTCCGCTTCCAATGAGCCTTTTCATGGCAATAGAAGCATTCAGCCTCTTTTGGGTCAGAAGAAGGAGTAATGAAACCTTTCTTGGTTCCACTTGAAGAAGAGCCATCAAGGGTCCGAGCCTTGGTACCCTTAGAAGAGCTCTTTCTCTTCCTCCCTCGACTTTTCCCGATTGCCAAAACCGGAGTAGAGTTTGGAGTAGGAGTGATAGCAACCGACTTCCCCTTAAGACCTGTTTATGCAGTCTTGAGAAGTCCCTGAAGTTTGCTGAGGGTTACTTCTTCCTTGTTCATGTGATATGTCATGCGGAATTGATCATAGCACGATGGTAAGGAATGCAAAATAATATCTATTGCAAGATCCTCCGGGAAGTTCACATTAAGCTTCAGCAAACGATCCACATACCTTTGCATTTTCTGCATGTGGCTCGTGACGGATTCCCCGTCCTTCATCATGGTTGTTATCATGGAGCAGATGATTTCATACCTCTCTTGTCTTGCACTTTGATGGTATCTTTCCATCAAATCTTGGTGCATGTCATAAGGGTAGAAATCCTCATAAGACTTTTGGAGTTCCGCTGTCATCGTGGCCATCATGATGCAAGCCACTTTCGTAGCATCCCTTTCATGTGCCCGAAATTCAGCGATCTCCTGAGGAGTTGTAGTGGACTCATTAATCTCCTTAAGCTCCTTGTCAAGGACATATTCTTTGTCCTCGTAGCGGGTAATCATCCTGATGTTTCTGATCCACTCATTAAAGTTGGATCCATCAAAGGTGACTTTCCCACACAAGTTCATAAGGGAAAAGGAGCCATTAGGATTAGAGCCAGAAGCATTGTTGAAAGACATCTGAAGAAAAGAGGACAAGATTAGTTTAGATAAGAGAGTCCTTAATAAAACACCCAAATGTAAAATAAGGCTAGGATCCAATCACAATATAATATAACTTAGAAGAGGTATGCCATAATCTAAGCTATATCATATTTGAAAGGTAGGTGAATGACGATTCACCAATTTCCACCACGAAAACCGCAATATTTTAGTATTAGGTTTTTTGAATGGTTCTTAGAAATTCCTAGATTCTTTGAGATTCAATGAACTTTTCAAAGGCATGTTTCAATCTCAAGTGTGCCCTCCAAGTTTTGTGACTGGGATACCGAGGATCACAAAACGAGGTGTGAAGTAACCATGCAAATCACTTGGTACCCTTAAAGTTTATCACTCAATCGATGTGCCGGTTAACCACACACGCTCCATCGATACTATAATAAACCCTAAGTCACCCTTTACCTACCTTGTTAAGTCCAAGTTAGTGTGCCGGTTAACCACACACGCTCCACCAACGACTTAATCAAAGTGTAAAGTGTAATTTCATGGAATAGCACCTTATTCACATTTTTCCTAAAGTAACTAAGATTGGGAATTTAATAAAACATTTAGTTACTTTATAATATTCATCATACTTTGAATGAGAATTAATAAGTCCTTGTCTTACCCGTTCGGCTAACGATCCTCCATCGATCAAGCAAGCGGTGGGTGAGAGTGGACACCCATTAAGTCACCATTTTATAGGCAACAACCTTATACCCACCTTATAGACCGGCTTCGTGAATGAGGCGTACTAGCGGTAAGACGACTTTGTTCTTATACATATACATATAATTATTAAATCATAATAATATAAGTATAAGGGTTGAATTTTAACTTTTAAAATTCTAGGGGTTGGAACTAAAGTTTTAACTTAACTTTACTTGTTCCAAAACTTGAGGGCAAGTTTTGTAATCTTTCAAAACTTTTAATTGCTTGTAACTTATGAGTTTAATAGAGTAATAAAATGAGGACTTTTCATTTTTCCTAACTCTTGTGTTCTTTTAATGGTTTTTTAATCCAAGAGACTTTTGGTTTTCCATAACTTGAGGACAAGTTATGGACTCCATTAAAACACATTATGATCATGAATTAATCTACCACATAGGTTACAAATAATTCCTATGATCATCTAAACATCATAAGAACAAGAATATGAATATGAACACTTTCAAAATCACAATTAATCTTTGTAATTTTGATAACTAGTTGTTGTAAATGAGTTAGAAAAGACATTACACCTTCTAAAATAAGTTTTCAAGTACCAAAACATTTTAGGGTAATGATTCTAATCCATTTCCAGCAACTCAAGTCGAAATTCTGCACTCTGTCGACCCTACTCGCCGAGCGCATAAACCTACTCGCCGAGTAGGTTGAAGATACACATGAACTCGACGAGTCCTCCCCATGGACTCGCCGAGTCCATCAGTCAGACAGCAAGATTTTCGACTTTCTCAACTTTTAAGCACAAATAACAAACAAACAAGCCTAGGCTCTGATACCACTGATGGGTTTTGAGCATTCTAACACTTCCTAAGTGTACATGCAACCCTAATAACCTTGGATCTATGTTTATCTAATTATCATGCAAAGTTGAATTCCAAGGTTATATTCCTATCTAGCATACATGGGGAACAATTTTAACTTGAATCATAGATAGAATAACTTACCTTGTTGCTGCTTGTGTTCCTTGAAACCTTGTGAGCCTAGCACCCCAAGTGTGATGCCTCAAATGCTTCACACAACACCAAATGCTCTTGGAAAGACTCTTGAGATAACACACACTTCTCAAAATCGGCCAAGCCCTCTAGTTTCTTAGTGTCTAACTTGAGTAGCCAATTTTGTGCAGAATGGGACTCTTATATAGTGTTGACACATCTAGGGTTACACCATGTAAACCCTAATGTGTCATGACTCTTCATTTCCATGACCCATGGGTTTGTAACTCTCATGGAGCATCCATGGAGCATCCTATGGGTAGAACCCAACTTGATAATCCATGGAGCCTCTTAGCCCACTATACAAGATATGAATGATTTACATAATCAACCCATATATTTAATTAGTTATCCTTTGATCACTTAATCAATTCCAAATTAATTCTTTGATCAACTAATCAAATAATATTATTAATATATTAGAACTTATAATATATTAATAATCTCCAAGTGTTATTTCTCATTTAGTCTATCCAATTACATGGTGCCATGCAACCCAAATGGACCATGCCGGGTCGGGTCAAGTACAAGCCCGAAATAGTTATGGACTTAGACACCTTATCCAACAAAATGATCCCTTTATCCGTATCTCACAGTTAGATATTGTCACACCCCCGAACCAGACGGCGGAAACGTCCGGGGGCTGTCGTGACTTAATTGAATACCATAACATTGAATATATATGAAACATAACAACATTCGTCACCATTCATCAACATAGTACAACCAGTAGTGTTTACATATCATACATTGTTTAAACATTACATTCCCCAAAAATTAATTTGTTCAATTCGTACAAAAATAAACTGCAACCGTCACTGAATATGGGTTCCCTTGATTCACTGGTTCCCTGAGAATACAAGTATTTTGAAAAACGTCAACATATAAAATGTTGGTGAGTTCATAAGTTGTATTTGAAAACAATGCTTCGTATCGTTTGAAAACCACCAGAAAATCCGATATTTTCTGAAAATAGTATAGTCAAAAAGGTGTGAAGATCCATAAGTATGCCTGTTTGTTTTCTATACTTGTAAAATATTGTTTATTGAAATCGTATGTGTTTCGAATTTGTATGTATTTGAAAACCCTAGGAAAACCCGATGTCTTCCTAATTCTTTGAATTCCATGAAAATTACTTGTGACCATTGCAACGCATGAAGTTGTTATTCCAGACGACATTGGATCATTGATGAGCATGACTATCCGCCACAGACACGCGTTACACAAACGACTAGTCTATAGCAATACCAACGATCCCGAAGGCGTCGTCCGTACTAGTCACGCTATCCAACCGTCCTGTTGTCCCACATCCGAAGAGAAGGAGGACACGAAGGCCTCGACGACTCCATTAGTCGGTTAGGGATAAAAGGTACGAGGGGTCCCAGACCCGCCTCGCAAAAAGGCAGACTTTACTAGCGACACTAAAGGACCCTTGGGGACCAGTAGTCTACAGCCATTGAAAGTCCGGTTACGTTGTGTCGGGATGGTAAAACCCAGCACCTCGTAAGATGAAGTCTTTGGGCCTTAAGATCAGGTCGTCGGGCTAGCTAGGCTCAACGAACAAGATTTTACACTTGTGGGGCCCAAAGATAGTGCGTAGACGTCTGTGCACATGTATAATGTATTCCGAATCGTTAATTGTATGAATCATAGTATTGTAGTATCATAGTATCGTTGTATTTGTGGTTTCGGATTTCCATTGGTTCGAGACCGAACCAATTCGTTTGACAACGACTTTTGGTATTGTAGTGTATTGTATTTTGTCGATAGTAGTAGCACCATTATTTGATCATATTGCATGTATAGAATTAGTCTTGGAAATTTTCTGTTTTCAGCCCCTCCTCTTTTGTAAAATTTACCTTTTCAACCCTTTATTTAAAATATTTTCCGGTTTGGTATTTAAATCAATTTTCTTGACATTTTAACACCAAAAATTGTTGAAATAATCATTTTCCAGCATATTTTCCATAGAAAACAGCTTAAGACCCTGAAAATGCAGTTTTCTTGGTTTTAATCCCTTCTTTTCGCAAATTTGACAATTTTGGCCCAAATAGAAAATTTTTTGCAACTTTGGTCCTTTTTAAATTTAAAAAAAGCATTTTAAACCTTTGAAAAGGAATTGGAACACTTATAGTCCACTGTTTTACAGAAAGTTACAGTTTTGGCCCTCCAAAACAGAAAAATTCGCATAATGGGCCTTATTGGGCCGAAATTTTCATTTTTAGCCCATTAAGCTTGAAATTCATGTTTTTAGTCCTCTAATTAAGTGTAATTCCAGAAATAGTTTTATGGAAACTGTTTTGGCACACTTCATCCATCAGAATCTGTGAAATGTCAATTTGGGCCCTTATTTTTGTATTTTTCACATTTTAGGCCCAAAATTTGTGTTTTTAACCCAAAGAAAATTATTACTAAACCACTTAGCCATTTTTCTTGAAACACTTTGTGTTTAGAAATATTTGAAGCTAAAATCATTTAACACAAGATATCTCTCGGTTTTGATGGGTTTTAAGGCTAGATCCAACATTAAAACACATAAAAGCATACATATAAGCATGGAAATCATACAAGGCATACAAACACATATAGATCTACACTTTCACTTGTATTCCCCCCCCCCCCCCCCCCCCACAAAACTCATAAAAACAGAAAATAGGGGTATGAATCTCACCTTGGGGTGTTGATTCGGTTTTGCAAGGAAGAATGGAAGGAAAAATGAAGTGTTTTTGGCCTTGGCTCCCTTTGATGAAGATCTCGAGTTTTGAGATGGTTCTAGGGTGTAAGATCACGATTTTTGCATAGGTTAGGAAAGGATTTTGATAACAAAAGAATTTAAACCATAGATCTATGCATAATCTTACCTTAGATGAAGAATTTTTGTGGAGATTTCTTCTTGAATGCTTCCTAGAACTCGAGATTTTTGAGTGGAGAGGGAGAGTTGTTCTTGAGTGATCTAGAGAGTGTTTGAGAGATTTTTGGTGTGTGTAGGTATGTATGGCCGAGAGTGAGAGAGGAGAGAAGAAGAGATGTGATCTTGAAGTGATATGCATGGAAGAATGGGAAATAATGCATGGAAGTCCTATGGGTAATAGTGAGGTGGCACACTTAAGTCAACTATCTTCAAATCCTCTTGGGCTTGGGTATTGGGCCGAAACATGGAGGAAAAAAAAGAAATTTGGGCCTTTTGCTCCTAAGCCCAATATTAGAGTTAGCCTTAGGTATGTTTTTAGTCTAAAAGAATGTAGTAGGATTTTTATATTTTTATTGGACTAGTTTAGGTTATTCATGTATCAAGGCTTTTAATTTATTTAATTCTAGGCCCAATATGGCCCAAAATGTTAAAATAAATAAGTGTGGGTCCAATTAGAGCCCAATTAGGGTTCTAAGCCCATGTTAGTCAAATTGGAAGCTTATTGGTCCGTTTGGATCCAATAAGGAAGTTCTAGTCTAAAATAGACTTAACAAGAACTTCTAGGGTCTCCAATTGTTTGCTGACTATTTGTGGTACTTGCATAATGTATTTGATTGAAGTTTTTGATTCATATTTACTTGAATGTATAGATTACATAGCTCAAAATTTTCAGTTGTGACATCATCCCCCCGTTAGAGGGAATTTCGTCCCGAAATTCTGTTTGAAAGCTAGATTTGAGAATGCTAAAATAGGTGAGGGTACTTCTGCTTCATTTGATCTTCGCGTTCCCACGTGAATTCTGGCCCACGCCTTGCGTTCCACCGTACCTTCACGATCGGGATGCGACTCTGCTTAGTACGCTTCACCTCCCTGTCCATGATTTCGATTGGCTCCTCGACGAACAGGAGATTTTCGTTGATTTCGATTTCGTCAAGAGGAATGACAAGGGTTTCATCTGATAGGCACTTTTTCAGATTAGAAACATGAAACACGGGGTGTACACCGTTTAGCTCCGTGGGTAGTTGTAGTCTGTATGCTACTGGACCTATTCGGGCGACGATTTCGAAAGGTCCAATGTATCGCGGGTTCAGCTTTCCCCGTTTTCCGAAACGTATAACCCCTTTCCAGGGTGAGACCTTTAACAATACTCGATCACCGACCTGGAATTCTAAGGGCTTTCGCCGTTTATCAGCATAGCTCTTTTGCCGGTCACGCGATGCTTGTAATCGAGCTTTGATCTGGACAATCTTTTCTGTGGTCTCGCGAATGATTTCCGGTCCTGTCATTGCCCTATCCGACGTATGTGTTCTTGCTAGCTGGGTGTCACCTACTTCAGCCCAACATAACGGTGATCTACATTTACGCCCGTACAGTGCTTCGAAAGGAGCCACCTTAATGCTCGAATGATAACTATTGTTATATGAAAACTCGATCAACGGTAGGTGGGTATCCCAAGACTTTCCGAAGTCTATCACGCATGCACGAAGCATGTCTTCAAGCGTCTGAATGGTTCGTTCGCTTTGACCGTCCGTTTGTGGGTGATACGCGGTGCTCATATCAAGATGAGTTCCCATGGCCTTGTGGAGCGACTGCCAAAAGCGTGACGTGAACCTACTGTCCCTATCCGAGATGATAGATTTTGGCACTCCATGAAGTCTTACAACCTCTCGTAGGTACAAACGCGTCAGCCTCTCCATCTTGTAGGACTCTTTGATTGGCAGGAAATGGGCAGATTTCGTCAGTCGGTCGATTATTACCCATATGGTGTCCAATCCGTCCGACGTCTTGAGCAGCTTGGTCACGAAGTCCATAGAAATCCCCTCCCATTTCCACTAAGGGATTGCCGGTTGTTGTAACAATCCGGAAGGTTTCTGGTACTCCACTTTCACTTTGGCACACGTAAGGCACTTACTAACATAAGTTGCGATTTCCGCCTTCATGTTAGGCCACCAATAGTGCTGCTTAATGTCCAAATACATCTTGTCCGAACCAGGATGAATGGAGTATCGTGTCTTGTGGGCTTCCTTCATAACGGTCTCCCTGAATTCTCCGATTTTTGGAACCCAAATACGGTTCATGAAGTAGTATACCCCATTCTCTTTGACTTCCAGGTTCTTCTCCATTCCGCGTAATGCCTCGCTAGTTTTATTTTCCGCCTTCATAGCCTCTGACTGGACTGATGCAATTTGAGTGGCCAGATGAGACTGAATGGTTATCGAGTGTGTTTTCGTATGGCGATTTGTGTACTCCTTCCGACTTAATGCGTCAGCTACCACGTTGGCCTTGCCTGGGTGGTACTTGATCTCGCATTCATAGTCATTTAATAATTCCACCCATCGCCGCTGTCTCATGTTCAGCTCCTTTTGATTCAAGATGTGCTGGAGGCTCTTGTGGTCCGTGAAGATGGTGCACTTTGTACCGTACAGGTAGTGCCTCCAAATTTTTAGGGCGAAGACCACGGCTCCCAGTTCTAGGTCATGGGTTGTGTAATTTACTTCGTGCGTCTTTAGTTGACGGGATGCATATGCTATCACTCTTCCACGTTGCATGAGAACGCAACCTAAGCCTTGATTTGACGCGTCACAGTATACTACAAAATCTTCCGTTCCTTCGGGTAGCGATAGCACAGGAGCACTACAAAGAGCTTGCTTCAAGGCTCGAAACGCAATTTCTTGTCGGTCTGTCCACTTGAATGGCACGCTCTTTTGTGTAAGCAAGGTAAGTGGCTTGGCGATTTTAGAGAAGTTTTGGATGAATCTCCTATAGTAGCCTGCTAGGCCTAAGAACTGACGAATTTCTGTGGGCGTAGTCGGAGTTGCCCATCCTTCCACAGCTTTGACCTTAGAGGGATCCACATGAATTCCATCTTGGCTAACTACGTGACCTAGAAAATTCACGCTCCGTAGCCAAAACTCACACTTAGAGAGTTTGGCGTAAAGTTTTTCCGATCGCAGCGTCTCTAGGACTTGCCGGAGATGTTGGCCATGCTCCTCTTTGCTTCGAGAATAGACGAGGATATCATCGATAAACACAATGACGAAGTTGTCCAGGAACGGTCGACAGATTCGATTCATTAGGTCCATAAATGCGGCAGGTGCATTTGTTAGACCGAAGGGCATTACAATGAATTCATAATGTCCGTAGCGGGTTCGAAAAGCGGTTTTAGGAATATCTTCTTCTCGGACTTTGAGTTGGTGATATCCAGACCGTAAATCTATTTTAGAAAAATAGCTAGCTCCTTGGAGCTGGTCGAATAGATCATCGATTCGCGGGAGTGGGTAGCGGTTTTTGACAGTGAGTTTATTCAACTCTCTGTAGTCGATGCACATTCTGAAAGATCCGTCCTTCTTTTTGACAAAGAGCACCGGGGCTCCACATGGCGAGTAGCTAGTCAGTGTCTACGTATTCGTCGGGTCCGACATCGTGTGCTTCACCTGGATTCTCTCCTGGCTCATCCACAAGCATCCCGTGAGCTACTAAGGCCTGATGAAACTGGATACCCTGCTGCTCCTCCTCAGGCTCCTCCTCCTCCTCTAGCCAGCCGTTGTTTCCCTGATTAGGGAAGTAGGGGTCTCCCGGGTGATGAAAGCCAGCCATGTTGTCTGCGCGAGTACGTAAATATGCTACATCATCCTAGGATGCTATGTCTATTATACATACTAAGCAAACATTCTCTTTTTGGGTGATAAAAGGTATAGTGTTAGGTTCCCTGGCTATCCCGGTCTCATCAAGACGTGTGTTAATTTTACCTTGGAGAGAATGTAGTTGATCAGGCTACATTCACTCCTTGGTATTACTAAGAACAGTCCCGAATTAACCGAGATACTAGTGTTATTGTGTTTGATTCAGCGTTGGATCTTTATTCCTAATGCAAGCAAGTGTGTTTTATTTACTTGTTCTGTTCAGAGTTATGTTAGTCCCTCTTTTTGGTTTATAGTTGCATATCAATGTATGGTTCGACATGCTAGTTCACTATAAACAAAGCTCTGATACCAACCTGTCACACCCCCGAACCAGACGGCGGAAACGTCCGGGGGCTGTCGTGACTTAATTGAATACCATAACATTGAATATATATGAAACATAACAACATTCGTCACCATTCATCAACATAGTACAACCAGTAGTGTTTACATATCATACATTGTTTAAACATTACATTCCCCAAAAATTAATTTGTTCAATTCGTACAAAAATAAACTGCAACCGTCACTGAATATGGGTTCCCTTGATTCACTGGTTCCCTGAGAATACAAGTATTTTGAAAAACGTCAACATATAAAATGTTGGTGAGTTCATAAGTTGTATTTGAAAACAATGCTTCGTATCGTTTGAAAACCACCAGAAAATCCGATATTTTCTGAAAATAGTATAGTCAAAAAGGTGTGAAGATCCATAAGTATGCCTGTTTGTTTTCTATACTTGTAAAATATTGTTTATTGAAATCGTATGTGTTTCGAATTTGTATGTATTTGAAAACCCTAGGAAAACCCGATGTCTTCCTAATTCTTTGAATTCCATGAAAATTACTTGTGACCATTGCAACGCATGAAGTTGTTATTCCAGACGACATTGGATCATTGATGAGCATGACTATCCGCCACAGACACGCGTTACACAAACGACTAGTCTATAGCAATACCAACGATCCCGAAGGCGTCGTCCGTACTAGTCACGCTATCCAACCGTCCTGTTGTCCCACATCCGAAGAGAAGGAGGACACGAAGGCCTCGACGACTCCATTAGTCGGTTAGGGATAAAAGGTACGAGGGGTCCCAGACCCGCCTCGCAAAAAGGCAGACTTTACTAGCGACACTAAAGGACCCTTGGGGACCAGTAGTCTACAGCCATTGAAAGTCCGGTTACGTTGTGTCGGGATGGTAAAACCCAGCACCTCGTAAGATGAAGTCTTTGGGCCTTAAGATCAGGTCGTCGGGCTAGCTAGGCTCAACGAACAAGATTTTACACTTGTGGGGCCCAAAGATAGTGCGTAGACGTCTGTGCACATGTATAATGTATTCCGAATCGTTAATTGTATGAATCATAGTATTGTAGTATCATAGTATCGTTGTATTTGTGGTTTCGGATTTCCATTGGTTCGAGACCGAACCAATTCGTTTGACAACGACTTTTGGTATTGTAGTGTATTGTATTTTGTCGATAGTAGTAGCACCATTATTTGATCATATTGCATGTATAGAATTAGTCTTGGAAATTTTCTGTTTTCAGCCCCTCCTCTTTTGTAAAATTTACCTTTTCAACCCTTTATTTAAAATATTTTCCGGTTTGGTATTTAAATCAATTTTCTTGACATTTTAACACCAAAAATTGTTGAAATAATCATTTTCCAGCATATTTTCCATAGAAAACAGCTTAAGACCCTGAAAATGCAGTTTTCTTGGTTTTAATCCCTTCTTTTCGCAAATTTGACAATTTTGGCCCAAATAGAAAATTTTTTGCAACTTTGGTCCTTTTTAAATTTAAAAAAAGCATTTTAAACCTTTGAAAAGGAATTGGAACACTTATAGTCCACTGTTTTACAGAAAGTTACAGTTTTGGCCCTCCAAAACAGAAAAATTCGCATAATGGGCCTTATTGGGCCGAAATTTTCATTTTTAGCCCATTAAGCTTGAAATTCATGTTTTTAGTCCTCTAATTAAGTGTAATTCCAGAAATAGTTTTATGGAAACTGTTTTGGCACACTTCATCCATCAGAATCTGTGAAATGTCAATTTGGGCCCTTATTTTTGTATTTTTCACATTTTAGGCCCAAAATTTGTGTTTTTAACCCAAAGAAAATTATTACTAAACCACTTAGCCATTTTTCTTGAAACACTTTGTGTTTAGAAATATATTTGAAGCTAAAATCATTTAACACAAGATATCTCTCAGTTTTGATGGGTTTTAAGGCTAGATCCAACATTAAAACACATAAAAGCATACATATAAGCATGGAAATCATACAAGGCATACAAACACATATAGATCTACACTTTCACTTGTATTCCCCCCCCCACAAAACTCATAAAAACAGAAAATAGGGGTATGAATCTCACCTTGGGGTGTTGATTCGGTTTTGCAAGGAAGAATGGAAGGAAAAATGAAGTGTTTTTGGCCTTGGCTCCCTTTGATGAAGATCTCGAGTTTTGAGATGGTTCTAGGGTGTAAGATCACGATTTTTGCATAGGTTAGGAAAGGATTTTGATAACAAAAGAATTTAAACCATAGATCTATGCATAATCTTACCTTAGATGAAGAATTTTTGTGGAGATTTCTTCTTGAATGCTTCCTAGAACTCGAGATTTTTGAGTGGAGAGGGAGAGTTGTTCTTGAGTGATCTAGAGAGTGTTTGAGAGATTTTTGGTGTGTGTAGGTATGTATGGCCGAGAGTGAGAGAGGAGAGAAGAAGAGATGTGATCTTGAAGTGATATGCATGGAAGAATGGGAAATAATGCATGGAAGTCCTATGGGTAATAGTGAGGTGGCACACTTAAGTCAACTATCTTCAAATCCTCTTGGGCTTGGGTATTGGGCCAAAACATGGAGGAAAAAAAAGAAATTTGGGCCTTTTGCTCCTAAGCCCAATATTAGAGTTAGCCTTAGGTATGTTTTTAGTCTAAAAGAATGTAGTAGGATTTTTATATTTTTATTGGACTAGTTTAGGTTATTCATGTATCAAGGCTTTTAATTTATTTAATTCTAGGCCCAATATGGCCCAAAATGTTAAAATAAATAAGTGTGGGTCCAATTAGAGCCCAATTAGGGTTCTAAGCCCATGTTAGTCAAATTGGAAGCTTATTGGTCCGTTTGGATCCAATAAGGAAGTTCTAGTCTAAAATAGACTTAACAAGAACTTCTAGGGTCTCCAATTGTTTGCTGACTATTTGTGGTACTTGCATAATGTATTTGATTGAAGTTTTTGATTCATATTTACTTGAATGTATAGATTACATAGCTCAAAATTTTCAGTTGTGACATCATCCCCCCGTTAGAGGGAATTTCGTCCCGAAATTCTGTTTGAAAGCTAGATTTGAGAATGCTAAAATAGGTGAGGGTACTTCTGCTTCATTTGATCTTCGCGTTCCCACGTGAATTCTGGCCCACGCCTTGCGTTCCACCGTACCTTCACGATCGGGATGCGACTCTGCTTAGTACGCTTCACCTCCCTGTCCATGATTTCGATTGGCTCCTCGACGAACAGGAGATTTTCGTTGATTTCGATTTCGTCAAGAGGAATGACAAGGGTTTCATCTGATAGGCACTTTTTCAGATTAGAAACATGAAACACGGGGTGTACACCGTTTAGCTCCGTGGGTAGTTGTAGTCTGTATGCTACTGGACCTATTCGGGCGACGATTTCGAAAGGTCCAATGTATCGCGGGTTCAGCTTTCCCCGTTTTCCGAAACGTATAACCCCTTTCCAGGGTGAGACCTTTAACAATACTCGATCACCGACCTGGAATTCTAAGGGCTTTCGCCGTTTATCAGCATAGCTCTTTTGCCGGTCACGCGATGCTTGTAATCGAGCTTTGATCTGGACAATCTTTTCTGTGGTCTCGCGAATGATTTCCGGTCCTGTCATTGCCCTATCCGACGTATGTGTTCTTGCTAGCTGGGTGTCACCTACTTCAGCCCAACATAACGGTGATCTACATTTACGCCCGTACAGTGCTTCGAAAGGAGCCACCTTAATGCTCGAATGATAACTATTGTTATATGAAAACTCGATCAACGGTAGGTGGGTATCCCAAGACTTTCCGAAGTCTATCACGCATGCACGAAGCATGTCTTCAAGCGTCTGAATGGTTCGTTCGCTTTGACCGTCCGTTTGTGGGTGATACGCGGTGCTCATATCAAGATGAGTTCCCATGGCCTTGTGGAGCGACTGCCAAAAGCGTGACGTGAACCTACTGTCCCTATCCGAGATGATAGATTTTGGCACTCCATGAAGTCTTACAACCTCTCGTAGGTACAAACGCGTCAGCCTCTCCATCTTGTAGGACTCTTTGATTGGCAGGAAATGGGCAGATTTCGTCAGTCGGTCGATTATTACCCATATGGTGTCCAATCCGTCCGACGTCTTGAGCAGCTTGGTCACGAAGTCCATAGAAATCCCCTCCCATTTCCACTCAGGGATTGCCGGTTGTTGTAACAATCCGGAAGGTTTCTGGTACTCCACTTTCACTTTGGCACACGTAAGGCACTTACTAACATAAGTTGCGATTTCCGCCTTCATGTTAGGCCACCAATAGTGCTGCTTAATGTCCAAATACATCTTGTCCGAACCAGGATGAATGGAGTATCGTGTCTTGTGGGCTTCCTTCATAACGGTCTCCCTGAATTCTCCGATTTTTGGAACCCAAATACGGTTCATGAAGTAGTATACCCCATTCTCTTTGACTTCCAGGTTCTTCTCCATTCCGCGTAATGCCTCGCTAGTTTTATTTTCCGCCTTCATAGCCTCTGACTGGACTGATGCAATTTGAGTGGCCAGATGAGACTGAATGGTTATCGAGTGTGTTTTCGTACGGCGATTTGTGTACTCCTTCCGACTTAATGCGTCAGCTACCACGTTGGCCTTGCCTGGGTGGTACTTGATCTCGCAGTCATAGTCATTTAATAATTCCACCCATCGCCGCTGTCTCATGTTCAGCTCCTTTTGATTCAAGATGTGCTGGAGGCTCTTGTGGTCCGTGAAGATGGTGCACTTTGTACCGTACAGGTAGTGCCTCCAAATTTTTAGGGCGAAGACCACGGCTCCCAGTTCTAGGTCATGGGTTGTGTAATTTACTTCGTGCGTCTTTAGTTGACGGGATGCATATGCTATCACTCTTCCACGTTGCATGAGAACGCAACCTAAGCCTTGATTTGACGCGTCACAGTATACTACAAAATCTTCCGTTCCTTCGGGTAGCGATAGCACAGGAGCACTACAAAGAGCTTGCTTCAAGGCTCGAAACGCAATTTCTTGTCGGTCTGTCCACTTGAATGGCACGCTCTTTTGTGTAAGCAAGGTAAGTGGCTTGGCGATTTTAGAGAAGTTTTGGATGAATCTCCTATAGTAGCCTGCTAGGCCTAAGAACTGACGAATTTCTGTGGGCGTAGTCGGAGTTGCCCATCCTTCCACAGCTTTGACCTTAGAGGGATCCACATGAATTCCATCTTGGCTAACTACGTGACCTAGAAAATTCACGCTCCGTAGCCAAAACTCACACTTAGAGAGTTTGGCGTAAAGTTTTTCCGATCGCAGCGTCTCTAGGACTTGTCGGAGATGTTGGCCATGCTCCTCTTTGCTTCGAGAATAGACGAGGATATCATCGATAAACACAATGACGAAGTTGTCCAGGAACGGTCGACAGATTCGATTCATTAGGTCCATAAATGCGGCAGGTGCATTTGTTAGACCGAAGGGCATTACAATGAATTCATAATGTCCGTAGCGGGTTCGAAAAGCGGTTTTAGGAATATCTTCTTCTCGGACTTTGAGTTGGTGATATCCAAACCGTAAATCTATTTTAGAAAAATAGCTAGCTCCTTGGAGCTGGTCGAATAGATCATCGATTCGCGGGAGTGGGTAGCGGTTTTTGACAGTGAGTTTATTCAACTCTCTGTAGTCGATGCACATTCTGAAAGATCCGTCCTTCTTTTTGACAAAGAGCACCGGGGCTCCCCATGGCGAGTAGCTAGTCAGTGTCTACGTATTCGTCGGGTCCGACATCGTGTGCTTCACCTGGATTCTCTCCTGGCTCATCCACAAGCATCCCGTGAGCTACTAAGGCCTGATGAAACTAGATACCCTGCTGCTCCTCCTCAGGCTCCTCCTCCTCCTCTAGCCAGCCGTTGTTTCCCTGATTAGGGAAGTAGGGGTCTCCCGGGTGATGAAAGCCAGCCATGTTGTCTGCGCGAGTACGTAAATATGCTACATCATCCTAGGATGCTATGTCTATTATACATACTAAGCAAACATTCTCTTTTTGGGTGATAAAAGGTATAGTGTTAGGTTCCCTGGCTATCCCGATCTCATCAAGACGTGTGTTAATTTTACCTTGGAGAGAATGTAGTTGATCAGGCTACATTCACTCCTTGGTATTACTAAGAACAGTCCCGAATTAACCGAGATACTAGTGTTATTGTGTTTGATTCAGCGTTGGATCTTTATTCCTAATGCAAGCAAGTGTGTTTTATTTACTTGTTCTGTTCAGAGTTATGTTAGTCCCTCTTTTTGGTTTATAGTTGCATATCAATGTATGGTTCGACATGCTAGTTCACTATAAACAAAGCTCTGATACCAACCTGTCACACCCCCGAACCAGACGGCGGAAACGTCCGGGGGCTGTCGTGACTTAATTGAATACCATAACATTGAATATATATGAAACATAACAACATTCGTCACCATTCATCAACATAGTACAACCAGTAGTGTTTACATATCATACATTGTTTAAACATTACATTCCCCAAAAATTAATTTGTTCAATTCGTACAAAAATAAACTGCAACCGTCACTGAATATGGGTTCCCTTGATTCACTGGTTCCCTGAGAATACAAGTATTTTGAAAAACGTCAACATATAAAATGTTGGTGAGTTCATAAGTTGTATTTGAAAACAATGCTTCGTATCGTTTGAAAACCACCAGAAAATCCGATATTTTCTGAAAATAGTATAGTCAAAAAGGTGTGAAGATCCATAAGTATGCCTGTTTGTTTTCTATACTTGTAAAATATTGTTTATTGAAATCGTATGTGTTTCGAATTTGTATGTATTTGAAAACCCTAGGAAAACCCGATGTCTTCCTAATTCTTTGAATTCCATGAAAATTACTTGTGACCATTGCAACGCATGAAGTTGTTATTCCAGACGACATTGGATCATTGATGAGCATGACTATCCGCCACAGACACGCGTTACACAAACGACTAGTCTATAGCAATACCAACGATCCCGAAGGCGTCGTCCGTACTAGTCACGCTATCCAACCGTCCTGTTGTCCCACATCCGAAGAGAAGGAGGACACGAAGGCCTCGACGACTCCATTAGTCGGTTAGGGATAAAAGGTACGAGGGGTCCCAGACCCGCCTCGCAAAAAGGCAGACTTTACTAGCGACACTAAAGGACCCTTGGGGACCAGTAGTCTACAGCCATTGAAAGTCCGGTTACGTTGTGTCGGGATGGTAAAACCCAGCACCTCGTAAGATGAAGTCTTTGGGCCTTAAGATCAGGTCGTCGGGCTAGCTAGGCTCAACGAACAAGATTTTACACTTGTGGGGCCCAAAGATAGTGCGTAGACGTCTGTGCACATGTATAATGTATTCCGAATCGTTAATTGTATGAATCATAGTATTGTAGTATCATAGTATCGTTGTATTTGTGGTTTCGGATTTCCATTGGTTCGAGACCGAACCAATTCGTTTGACAACGACTTTTGGTATTGTAGTGTATTGTATTTTGTCGATAGTAGTAGCACCATTATTTGATCATATTGCATGTATAGAATTAGTCTTGGAAATTTTCTGTTTTCAGCCCCTCCTCTTTTGTAAAATTTACCTTTTCAACCCTTTATTTAAAATATTTTCCGGTTTGGTATTTAAATCAATTTTCTTGACATTTTAACACCAAAAATTATTGAAATAATCATTTTCCAGCATATTTTCCATAGAAAACAGCTTAAGACCCTGAAAATGCAGTTTTCTTGGTTTTAATCCCTTCTTTTCGCAAATTTGACAATTTTGGCCCAAATAGAAAATTTTTTGCAACTTTGGTCCTTTTTAAATTTAAAAAAAGCATTTTAAACCTTTGAAAAGGAATTGGAACACTTATAGTCCACTGTTTTACAGAAAGTTACAGTTTTGGCCCTCCAAAACAGAAAAATTCGCATAATGGGCCTTATTGGGCCGAAATTTTCATTTTTAGCCCATTAAGCTTGAAATTCATGTTTTTAGTCCTCTAATTAAGTGTAATTCCAGAAATAGTTTTATGGAAACTGTTTTGGCACACTTCATCCATCAGAATCTGTGAAATGTCAATTTGGGCCCTTATTTTTGTATTTTTCACATTTTAGGCCCAAAATTTGTGTTTTTAACCCAAAGAAAATTATTACTAAACCACTTAGCCATTTTTCTTGAAACACTTTGTGTTTAGAAATATATTTGAAGCTAAAATCATTTAACACAAGATATCTCTCGGTTTTGATGGGTTTTAAGGCTAGATCCAACATTAAAACACATAAAAGCATACATATAAGCATGGAAATCATACAAGGCATACAAACACATATAGATCTACACTTTCACTTGTATTCCCCCCCCCCCCCCCCCCACAAAACTCATAAAAACAGAAAATAGGGGTATGAATCTCACCTTGGGGTGTTGATTCGGTTTTGCAAGGAAGAATGGAAGGAAAAATGAAGTGTTTTTGGCCTTGGCTCCCTTTGATGAAGATCTCGAGTTTTGAGATGGTTCTAGGGTGTAAGATCACGATTTTTGCATAGGTTAGGAAAGGATTTTGATAACAAAAGAATTTAAACCTTAGATCTATGCATAATCTTACCTTAGATGAAGAATTTTTGTGGAGATTTCTTCTTGAATGCTTCCTAGAACTCGAGATTTTTGAGTGGAGAGGGAGAGTTGTTCTTGAGTGATCTAGAGAGTTTTTGAGAGATTTTTGGTGTGTGTAGGTGTGTATGGCCGAGAGTGAGAGAGGAGAGAAGAAGAGATGTGATCTTGAAGTGATATGCATGGAAGAATGGGAAATAATGCATGGAAGTCCTATGGGTAATAGTGAGGTGGCACACTTAAGTCAACTATCTTCAAATCCTCTTGGGCTTGGGTATTGGGCCGAAACATGGAGGAAAAAAAAGAAATTTGGGCCTTTTGCTCCTAAGCCCAATATTAGAGTTAGCCTTAGGTATGTTTTTAGTCTAAAAGAATGTAGTAGGATTTTTATATTTTTATTGGACTAGTTTAGGTTATTCATGTATCAAGGCTTTTAATTTATTTAATTCTAGGCCCAATATGGCCCAAAATGTTAAAATAAATAAGTGTGGGTCCATTTAGAGCCCAATTAGGGTTCTAAGCCCATGTTAGTCAAATTGGAAGCTTATTGGTCCGTTTGGATCCAATAAGGAAGTTCTAGTCTAAAATAGACTTAACAAGAACTTCTAGGGTCTCCAATTGTTTGCTGACTATTTGTGGTACTTGCATAATGTATTTGATTGAAGTTTTTGATTCATATTTACTTGAATGTATAGATTACATAGCTCAAAATTTTCAGTTGTGACAGATATCGTGCGTTCAAGCGAGGTGTTGAAACCTAAACTCGTGAGAAAGAGGTCATTAACTCCTTAAACCTTAGGATCTTAACATATGCTCAAAAATAAGAGGGTTTCCAAGTAACTAAAGCGTGAAATGTAGTAAGATATCGTGTTTCCAAGTGTAGTGTGGAAACCCAAACATGGATGAAAGAGGTTATTAACTTTTTAAAGCTTGGAAGGGATTAAGTACCTTTAATCGGAAGAGAGATGATCAGTCTCTATTCGTAGTGGATAGGATCCTTGAGTTTCTGCATGTTGCAAATATTAGATTGGGATGGGCGTTAGCTTAGCTAATGCCCCATCCGATGCTTAAGTCAGTAGTGTTCTTGGAATAAAGATATACAAAGGAAAGAAACGAGAGTGAGGAGTAGGTATGTACCTCGCCTTGGTCGTGATGAGATGCAACTAAATCGACTTACATAAAGTGCACATTGAGAGTATAGCATTTCAGGATCTTGGCAAGATGTTCGCCACTATGCATCACACTTCTGATCATGTAGGAAGGCATCTTCCTTTATGGTTGGCAAATAATATCCTGTTATTAACACTTTAGGACATAATGATCTGCCCCCAGTGTGGTTACCACAATCTGCTTCACATATATCTTTTAGAACTTCTATAGCTTCATGATCTTCCAAACATCTAATATATGGACCCTGATTATTAGGGTCCTGGTGAGGAGGTTAAGGATCAATATCTTCGATTGTTGCTAGGTTGGTTGTCTGATCATGGTCGTCAGGGTCGTCTGGTCTCCTGGAGGGATCTTTTATCACCGGGACCATTATATGGTTTATTGGGATCCTAGTCTTTGGAGGGATCCTGAGGGAAGTTCCTAAGTTGATTGATGCATCTGCCTTGGCGTTATCTTCTCTGGGAACTTGATTTAGACTAAAAGCTTCAAATTTGGAGGCTAAATTTTTAAGAATTTGAAGGTATAGTGCTAGTTATTCACCTTTAACTGCATAGGATCCATGAAAGTGATTAGTTATTAATAACAAAATTGACATATACCTGAAGATCCTTAATCTTAAGATCCTTGACCAACTGTAGCCCCATGATCAATGCTTCATACTCTGCTTCATTGTTAGTTGTATTTAATTTACAACTAGTTGTCTGGGTTAGGATGTCCCCCTGTGGCGGTTTTGGTATGATCGATGCCCCTGATCCTCTAAAGTTGTGAGTTCCATCTGTGAAAAGCATTTATTTTCCCATGCTTTCTTCTTTTTGGAGTTGTCGGCTTCCAATCCCGCTACGGGTTGTAGATCACCACTAAAATCAGCCACAAAGTCTTCTAGTACCTATGACTTTGCTGAGGATCTTGGCTCATATTTGATGTGATGAGCTTTATTGACCACTTAGTTATTCTTCCTAACCTTTCTATATTTCTCATGAAATTATTGATAAGATAATTAGTTTTGACATGTATAGTATGAGTTTCAAAATGACTACCAAATTGTAGAAGTTGTAACTATTTCAAGTATTATTTTTGCAAAGTGAGAGTACCTGCTCTTGATCCAATAGACTTTTACTTAGGTACTAAATAAGATGTTGTTTGCCGTTAAGATCCTTGGATAGAATAGTACTTACAACATCTGAAGATTCCAAAAGGTATAGGAGGAGTGGTTCCCCATTCGAAGACCCTTGGCCAAGACTCGCTTCATTAGGTACCCAAGGAACTTGCCTGCCTTTATTCCTAAGTGACATTTGGACGGGCTCAACTTCATATTGTATTCATCTAATACATAGAAGGCTTCTTCAAGATCATTGATGTGATTTTCATCTTTCTTAACTACCATGTCATCGATGTAGACTTCCATGGTGTCCCCCAGTTTCTCTTTTAACATCTTGTTGACTAGTCTTTGGTGTGTTGCACCTGCATTTTTAAGACCAAATGGCAAGGTATTATAACAATAGATACATGTTAGAGTTATGAATGTTGTATCCTCTTGGTCGGATGGTTCCATCTGGATCTGTTGGAATCCCGTTGATGCATCCATGAATGTTAATAATTTATGACTCGTTGTCACGTCTATCATGGACTCATTCTTCTTCTATATTATGACCATGTTGGCCAGCCACCTTGGAAACTTGACTTCCAAATCATCACTGTTTGAGAAGTTTTTCCATTTCCTCTTGAATGATCAGGTACCTTTCAGGTGCCAACTTCCTTCTATTTTGATGTATGGCTCTAAAACAAAGGTCAATGTTAATTTTATGAGTTATAATATTCTTATCTATACCTATCACGTCTTCATGTTTCCATGTGAAAGTTTCCCTTCTTTCTTTCAGGAATGTAATTAGATCCTTTTCGATGTCTTCTGGTATTGAGTACCCTATGAGTACTTTGGTTTCAGCATCCTCAAGGTTTAGGGGAACTTCTTTTATATATTTCTCATTCTCTTCTGCTACGTCTTGTGACCCCTACTTTAATTGCTATGCTTGCCTTAATACTGAGGAAAGCTTCGTTGAGGTCCCATAGCACTCTTTGGATTCCTACCAATCTCAAAGGATCTTTACTGTCCCCCAAGGGGTAGGAATTTTGACACATTGATGGTACATCAATGGAACTCCTTTCATGTCGTGGATCTATAACACTGTAGGAAGACAAAGCATTAGTAACATAAAAGTGTTGGATAGAGTGTACCCCTTCAAAGTAGATAGACGGTATGATTTCTCAAATTATATGCTTTGTTTCACCGCTGAATCCCATTAATACTGAAGTTCTTTTGATTATCTCGGATTCTTGGATGTTCATCCTTGTCAGAGCATCTAAGAGTATGATGTTCACCGAGGATCCTTCATCCATTAGGATCCTTCTATTATCGATATCTTCTTCTGGGGTTGTTCTTCTTTCTATGTTTTGGATACCTCAGTGTGTCCTTTTGCTCAGTGATGTGGTCGAAATCTTCATGGTAAGCTCGCCATTTAGACTTGCCTTTCCAGCCACTCGATTTCTCTCATTTCCTTGGCCACCTTGCTTTTTCGCCAAGATCCAGCATGGTAAAGATTAGTCCTGAAACATCCACAGTAAAACAATGGTTAGTGATCATGGGGAATTCATCTTCATATTTTCATCTTTAATGGCATTAACCCAATGATGATCAGGTTTGGCATATGGTTTTGAATTCTAGGATCTTTGGACAAGGAGTTGGTCTCCCTGTTGGGGTTATCGTATGAGTTTAGAGGGTTACTCCTCTTCTAGATCTCCTTGTCCTCTTCCAGCACCTTAGTGCCCTGCTTTTGACCTCATTTGTACTTTTGAATGGAGTCATCACAAGGTCTTCATAGAAAGGAGATTCCTTCTTTAAACCCTTTTTGAAGGCTTATATAGCAGTTACCATGTCGATGTTGGGGATATTCAAAGCTTCCCTGCCAATTTCCTGTTCACAAAGTCCCTAAGGGATTCCTTAGGATCCAGGACTACCCGATAAAGATCACAAGTGATCTTTTTGAATGTTCTACTACAAGAATGTTGTTTGTTAAAAATATTAACAAAATACGCAAATGGAGTAATAAAGTTAGGAGGAACATTAAGAAGGCATTTTAAAGCTGATCCTGTGAGGGTGGAACCAAAACAGGCTTCCTATAGATGTGTGGGAATGGTAATGATCTCCATTCTTTATCTGTATTATGCTACATATTCTTCAGGATCCGTGGTTCCATCGTAAGGCTTCATTTTGGGAGTTTGGAAGCGCTTTGCGACTTCAGCTATTGCAGGAGAAAATCTTGAGATCATGTAGCTCGTGGGAGATACCTCTAGTATAGGTTGGACCATTCCGGGTACACTTGAGATCTTCTCCTTTAACTACTGAAATTCCTTGTCCAAGACCGGGCTTATTCTTATATTAAGGTCCATAAAGTTAGTATTAAGAGTATTACAATTCACGAACTTACTAGGATCCTTGTTATAGGGAGTGAAGAAGATTTTTTCGGGATCCTGGTTCACATTAGCTTGCTCGTTTGGAGTTACACCCCAAGTGGGAGTAGGTGTTGGTGTTGAGGATCCTATCTCCCAACGGTTTCCTGAGGATCCTATCTCACAGCAGTTTCCTAAGGATCCTACATCGTCAAAGTTCAGGATCTTGTATTGCAAGATCGAGGATGTTGCTGCTTGGGGTTTATGGATCTCCACCCTAATTCTTTCCATCTCCTTGAGTTTAGTCTTGTTTTCCTCCCATTGTTGGTTTATTCGTTTCTTTACCATCTTCACCATGGAGAAGAGTTCACTGTTGTGAAACAGGAGGATCCTGGAATCACAGGGACCCCGAATTCTCATGGTTGATGACCGGAGAAGTGTAACTACGAGGTCCTTTTGGAGGCGATGGAAGATTTTTTTTGAAGATATGGGAGGAATATAGGAAGAAGATAAAGTTGGTTGTGTAAACATAACATTTGAGAATTAAGAACACCACGGCACCACGATGGGTGCCAAATTGTTTTGGTCAAAAATCGACTAGATGGATATCAACCAAATTGCATAAGAGGTTATGGTGTTGTAGGTAAAGTGATTAATGAAATTAGAACAAGATTGCACAAGAGATTTACAAGGAAATTCGTTGATCCTTGTTAGGATCTCCTGCATAAAACCTTGGGAGGTGATCATGTAACGCCTGTAGATACAGGCTAGTCAATTTAGAGACAATAAGCATCAAAAATGAATTTCTAATGAAAGATTATTTAGAAGTATTGATCTTAACCAAGTTGTAATATATGTTACAAGGGTTCCATACATATAAATAACGCCGAAATTCGAGTTATAACGAAGAAGTTATGGCCCGTCGAAGTTTCGTGACGGAACCGACACGACACTGTGTGACGTAAATAGTGAGTTTACGATAGATTGATTTTTAGACTTAGCGATCTGAACGAAAGTCGTAGTGTTCGTTAAACCGAGAGCGTGCATGAAAAGAACGCCAAAATTTGACTCCGTATGAGGAAGTTGTGATTTTTCGAAGTTTCTGCTTAGTAGTGCACACCCCGAAGTTTAAATATTAGATCAAGCGGTTTTAGCTGACGCGACCTAAACGAGAATCAAAGATCTCGTTCATTGTAGCATAACAGTAAAAAGACAGACAAAAACGAATGTCGGATGAAGAAGTTATGGATTTTTAACGGACCAATCCTGTCCCGGCGTGTTAAAAATATAACTTTAAAAGTAGATTCAAAATTAGCCGATGGAGTCAAAAGTAAAGTCGTAGAGTGCGGTCCCGCCTACAAGTAGATATCAGGAACGTCAAAAACGGAGCACATATACAAAAGTTATGAATTCTAGAAGTCGAGTGTCAAATTTGCGAAACCTGATGCGAACTAGATGACGTGGCAACATCTGGGCTGTCACTTGCTGATCACAGCTCAGCCTTCGGATTTGGACACCTGGCTCACAAATGCAGCGCGTACAAGTAGAACGCCCAGCGTCCAAAGGGAACGTTGCACGTACTTCGTATCCTTCATGCGGTCCGAAACTAATCCATGTTGCCCTATATGAGGAGCACCACCTGTTGTTTTATCCGAGCTTGCGCCCAGTGTAGCCGAGGACTACGTCCAACGTACGTCCGAGGTTGGCGCCTATAAATTGAATGCGAGGGCTGCCGAGGAAATCACTCTAAATCCTTCTTCCTTCTCTCTCTACTTTCTCTCACTACCCCCCCTAAACCCCCCCCCCCTTAAACCCTAGGGAACCCCATAGTACCCAAAGGAAGCCCCGAGGCTCCCGGAGTCCCGAGAAAAAGGGTCTTTCGGTTCGGAAACACTGCTCCTAGCAAAGCCTGGTTTTCAATAAAAACCTTATGTAAGTGAGCTACCCCTACACTAATTTAATATAGCTTACATTTCATTATAGTAATGTTATTAGGACCTTATAATGACTATTTAGGCTATTATTATGAGTTATATTTGATGGGTTTTATGCATAAGAATAATCCTATGTGCTCATACAAACCCTAATGCTTGGATCTAGGTTTCTCTATTGTACATGCTTTGAATCCAAGACTACTAAACTTAGATCTAACATATTATAAACTGAATTAGGGTATATAGAATTACCTTTGATTGTTATATAGCAATAACAATCAATTCCTTGCTTGAATTGGCTTCAAAAGCTTAGTGCCTCAAGTGTTGCACCTCTAATGGAGTCACAAACACCTTATGCAACTTGGATGAAGAGGAGAAGAAGAGGGGCTGCCAAAAAACGACTAGAAACCCTAGAGAATCAGTTGTCCATGTTTTTGGAGCCTAGGGGTCCTTTATATACTTGTGTTGGTTGCTAGGGTTTCAATCAAAACCCTAATGGACAGCTTAAACTCTAAGCAGCCCATGGAACCTTCTGGATAAGGCCATGGACGAAAATATGATGGGCTCCCATCATAATATCGTTCACCCCTTGTTCCTTTAGCATTCCTTAGCCCAATAACTCAATTATCCAATAATTGCAGTCCAGTCCCCTAAATTTAATTAATCACTTTTAGCCACAAAATTAATTCTTAATTAAATCTTGACTAATATTAATTAAACAATATGATTTCTCCTTTAATATATTATTCTCATAATATATTAATAAATCATATTTAAATCTTTCTCTTCTTAATTCATCCTACATATTGATATGGTGAAGGCAACCCAAAAGGACCATGCTCATAATCGGGTCAAGTACATACCAAAATAGTTATGGACTTAGACACTAATCCAACAGTCTCCCACTTGGATAAGTCTAATAACTATTTTCCGTATGATTTCAGAACCTGATTAGCAATTGTAGCTTACAAAAGCCGCTGTCAACTCTGATCTTATCAAATGGCGCGTCCTTTAGATAAGGTATTATATATTCCTCCATTCTCAAGATATCGTATAGACAAAAGACATGAATTTTAATCATTCTCTCTATACTGTTTCCCGACTTCTGATTAATGACGACTGATAACAAACTACAATTGAACACATCAACTTAGTCCCGGCTTGGCCAAGCACTTAGGTGTCATCATTAAATCATCGAGAGGCCCATAAATATCGCTTTTATCCCACTTTGGGAAAAAGGAATGGATAAAATTTGACTCATATGCTTGCTTGCATTCACTGATCGAATCACAGACAACAATAAGTTTTATAACACCAAGTTACTGGTGCGTTTACTTATCATCAATGTGCAACCGACCAGCAAATAACAACTCACATGTCTCGGTTTGAAGAATATACAATATTATCGTCTCACTAATCACTTGTGATAAAACCATGAAGTGATCCAAGTGAGCGTGGGTTTAATCCAATACTCTAATCTTATCAAAGCACTCATGAACTCTGCAGCAAACTTGTGCCATGTCTAAACACTTCAGACAATCTACAGACAGATTCAGGACAGTCTTTATTCATACTTACTCCCAACGTATGACCGACTGTGGATGTTTGAATAACCTAGTTATTCTGGAAGTCAAAACATGCAAATTGAAACATAACAATAATACTTAATCCTATATGGCCTCAAACTTGTGAGAGTAAATAAAACACTTCTATTTAACCATCATATTGATTACTCATTATTATCGTTTACTGTTTCAAAAAATCAACTTATTACTTATATTACAACAACAATTGTCCCATGCTCTAAGCATGCACACTTTGTTTCCTATGCTCCATGCTTTGTGAAATAGATCAATTGAAAAACCTTTTTAATGATGCTCATTTCACAATTCCTTAATCCCCATTGTTAGTGTAAGAACACAAGTTTCTCGCCACTACTAGAATACGCTAGATTCTAACATTTTACGCAACGATCCTTTCGCAAAGTAATACCACAAAAGTCACCAAGACTTGGCCAATGAAATTACAAAGTACTCTATCGGAAATTGTTACAAGACAATTCTGTAGACGTGAAGTCTCACATTCAAAGTACACTCCTTTGAACATCCTTCTTGCATAAAAGTTTCTAATCTAGACATAGATTCTTAATATCTAACTCCCAATATGGAAACATTTCCTCATTTTCCATATGACAACTTATTCTTAATAGAATCTTATCTATTCATAATAATGTCGATATGGTCCATCCAATACCAAACTTCCAACTACTTGCAAGCGACCAATCCTCAGTGAACTTTGGATCGTCCTTTGATAGTTGTTTAATTATTTTAGTCAAAACCAATTCTAGTCCTTTTTCCCTCTTAATGCGCTAGACATTTGGAAAAAATTTAGAATGGTAAAATATTATAGCATTTGCAATCGATCCTATACCCGAAGTGTATGGGACACAATGCATAATGTCTTACATAAAGATATGATACTTTACCAATCTTTTGCCATAATATTTTATGTGTCATGTTCTCACAATTCAAACTATGAAGAGGGATGCCGTAATCATAATCGAAATTTGAGAACACACAATGTATCCTTTGACTGAAGATATTAAAATTTCTCAATCTAAGCTTTAGATTTTGAAACGAAGTATAATATTCTCTCCCTTAGTTATATCAAAACAACTTTTCAACCCATGCAACTTTGCAAATTGAATCCTTGGTTTTCTATAATTAATATTGCTAACTTGCAATACTTGCCATAATAATCATACAATCATAACACTTATGCTCCCACTATCATGATGATTATTATCATATAAGCATAACACTTATGCTCCCACTAGCTTTGACATGTATTCAGAAAACAAATGAACTTCCAGAAAAACATTGCCTATTGAATTTCTGAAATTCATATTTTTAATACCAGATGCTTCGATAAGCCTTTATCTAAGACTCTTAAAATTATACACCTTTTCCTTAGATATCTCATATGTGTGTTTAAACAATTTAGAATGTATGTTACTAAGTTCCAAATGTTCAAACTAATTGCCAAATCTCATAATTCGAACTATGGAAAGGGATGTCGTAACCATAATCGAATTTGAGAATACAATTTTCACAATTGCTATCTTCTTAAGATCTCTCTTAGTGAAAGCATTTCCTCACAGTCATTTTCATGAAGGAGGGAATCTTATGACACTTAGATTTTATGGTGTATGAGTTCCTATCCATGTTAATTTTCCAAAACCAAGGTTTGCGACAAATCCAAACTCATATGGACTGAAATTTCTTAATCTTGATTTCTTGCCCTATGGTAACACGAGTGCCCACCATGTCTTCCAAGTAGTTTAGTAACTTGTCCTTACATATCAATGTACTTTCCATCGACTATGGCTCTAGTATGCATTCAAATAAGAACTCATATAACTCACATACACAATTAACTCAATTGGAATGGCACAGAAACAAAATAATGTCAGCACGATAGGTTGTAAACCTCAATTCATGTGCTAGTGATGATTGATAAGGTTTATTCTTGATTTGTTCTTGAAACCTTTCAAGACCATTAAGACTCCCACTGACTCCTTGACATATAAGATTCTCTTGTCAAGAAACATTTCTTGACAAAGCAAATGTTCAAGAGTTAGTGTAGTTCTTATCAAGACAAAACACTTCACATAATTGGTCCTAGTTGGTCTTTGTCTTATCCAAGACAGCACAACTTACCAATTTCAAATGTGCAAGAATAAGGAAACTTTTTCTAAATTCCACATTTGATGAGTGTTATAAACCTACTTAAGACTTTTCACTCAATGTCACAATCTTGACTCTAAGACTTGATATTGGAACGAAATATGATTGAATTCTTGATTTAACCATTTCTACAATTCTAGATTCCTCTTCTTAGACATGCAATTGCACTAAGACTCACTTAAGGATCAATTGAGACATGGTTCTTAATCATTAAGACTTATCATAAAACACAATAAAAGGTACTCTCCCTTCTTCTTAGAATAGAGAAACTTTTATCTTTCTGCCTACTTGATTCTTCTTTATTCGTTCTACTATTCATTGAAACTTTTTCAATCAACTCAGAATTACACTTAATCTTATAAGTATAATCATATTTACTAAACTTTAGTAAATCATTACGAATGTCTTTGTCACTCTTGTGGTGGACTTTATCAATGCACAACCTTGTGTACTTGATCTCCTTGTCCTTCAATAGACATTTTGCCAAAGAATTAGTCTAAGGTTCCCAAATGTGAAAGTTTTTCATTCATCATACAATACACATTGCATGATTCCAAGTTTCTGTCCAATTGAAACTTGGGCGATGAGAAACTCTCCCTATTTGGTAAACTTTTGACATTTCCACAAATAACATAATTAAGAATCGAATCCATTTTGCTAATAATAGAAGTACACAAACATCAATTTTTCATATATTTCATTGCAAGGATAAACAAATAAGATAAAAACCAAAATTTATTTTATTCATAAGAACAGCGGAAAACATGTCCTTACAATGCAAAATTCAAATGAAAAACTATGTAATCATATACTCCTAACAAATCTATCATAACTTCCTAAGCTCAAAATCTGATCTTCGAATTCATGCGATCGAAATCCATTTCTTCGTGATCAGACTCATCTTGCTCTTCCATCAAACTTCCTCTCTTTTCTCTAATCCTGCAAAACATGCAAATGTAATTTTATCACATTATGAATAAAGAATAGGAATTTAAATGGAGTTAGATAGTGGATTTTATACCTGAAGTAGAGCCATACTTATCGACTCTCCTATCTCTTAGATTCTTCAGGTCCTTCGGGCAGCTTTGTATCCATTGCCCCTTCCCTTGGCAGCAGGAACAGGTGGTGTCCATGGAAGCATGGTTGGTGGAGTTATCAGACAAATATGCTCCATTACTTCGCCAAATCATTTCTGATTCAGCAGCAATAAGCATGTAAGTCAAGTCAATGAGGGTTGCATCAAGTTTCATCATATAATACTCTCTTATGAACTTATCATATGATTCAGGGAGTGACTGAAGAACCCAGTCCACAGCCAACTTATTTGAGATAGACGCACCCAACATAATCAACCTATCAATGTGTGATTTCATCCCAAGGATGTGAGCACACACGGGTTTGTCATCTTGATGTTCCTTTTCCAATAGGGATTCGGTGATCTTGAACCTTTCAAATCTTTGATCATTAGGGTTAGGGAGAACAATGGGAGGAAGAGGAGGAAGTGAAATCAAGCTAGTCCACAGTGATCCTTCACTTTGAATCAAGCTTTCACTTTCATTAGGAACACTTTTTCCTTGGGATTCGGGAATACCACGGTTAGAGTCAGACATCTACAAAATGGGAGAAAATTCAAGTTAAGTTGATTGAGTCCTTAATAAAACACCCAAATGAGTTATTAAGGCTAGGATCCAACACAATATTCTACAACCTAGAAAAGGGATGCCGTAATCTAGTTGTAAAATATTTGAAGGTAGGTAAATGACGATTACCAATTTCCACCATGAAAAACAAAAAGGAAGATAAAGTTTTAAAAGAATTGAAACTCCTAGATCTTTTGAGATTCATTGAACTTTTCAATGGCATGTTTAATCTCGATTATGCCCTACTATTTGTGACTGGGATGCCGAGGATCACAAATAAGGTGTGAATAACCATACGAATCACGTGATGCGCCCAATGCTACTATCACCTAATCAATGTGCCGGTTAGCCACACACGCTCCATTGATCTATGATAAGCATTGAGCCACCCTTCGCCACCAATGTTATCCCCAAATTAGTGTGCCGGTTAACCACACACGCTCCACTGACGTTTGACAAGGGTACGAAGTGTAATTCTATGGATTAGCATACAATTTCACATTTTCCTTAAAGTAACTATGATTTGGGAATTTGAAAAAGCATTTAGTTACTTTGTACTTCATTATACTTATAATGGAAGGTTTCTGTCCTATCCTACTCGTTCGGCTAACGACCCTCCACTAGTCAAGAGTGCGGTGGGTAAGAGTGGATACCCATTCAATCGCCATTTTATAGGCAATTTCCTTAAACACCCCTTATATACCAGCTTCGTGAATGAGGCCTACTAACGGTAAGACTGACTGTTTACTCATACATATATAATACTAGACTTTTAATGTTATATATTGTATAGGGTGTATTTTATACTTTTAAAATACTAGGTGGTTTAACTAAGTAAATTATACCTTTAGTTTAATTAAATGTAAACCAAAAACTTTATGGGTTTATTAAATCACCTTTAATTATGCACTTTAATTAATCAATAAAACCATAAGGGTGTGATTTGAACTTTTTCAAATTACTAGGGTTTTAGAATTTAACATTTCAAAATTAAACCTTTAATCAACTTTTAAATTCCAAACTTGAGGGCAAGTTTTGAAACATTTCAAAACATTAGGGATTAAATAACAAATAATTCAAATTAAACAATTAATTTCATAATTATCTATATTTGACCTAATCTTATTTTAGTCACTAGATAATTACCAAATAATTTGAAATAATCCATATTTATCATATAAACAACCAATATTTAAATGATTTGAAATTATCTATTGTTTTGGCAAGGATAATCATTAATTTAAGATAAAATCGGATTTTAACTTCAAAAAATGAATTAAGCATCAAATCCAAGTCAAAACAGCAGCTAAATCCCGAAATACCCTCTGCCTGACGCACTGACTCGCTGAGTCAGACCTCGACTCGCCGAGTCCAGATACTGACTCGCCGAGTTGTGTCGGGCAGAGGCAAAAAACTTTTTCAGTAAATAATACAACATAGCATCACACACAACAGAAACCAATCAAGGCTCTAATACCACTGATGGGTTTTATGCATAAGAACAATCATATGTGCTCATACAAACCCTAATGCTTGGATCTAGGTTTCTCTATCGTACATGCTTTGAATCCAAGACTAATAAACTTAGATCTAACATATTATAAACTGAATTAGGGTATATAGAATTACCTTTGATTGTTATATAGCAATAACAATCAATTCCTTGTTTGAATTGGCTTCAAAAGCTTAGTGCCTCAAGTGTTGCACCTCTAATGGAGTCACAAACACCTTATGCAACTTGGATGAAGAGGAGAAGAAGAGGGGCTGCCCAAAAACGACTAGAAACCCTAGAGAATCAGTTGTCCAATTTTTTGGAGCCTAGGGGGTCCTTTATATACTTGTGTGGGCTGCTAGGGTTTCAGTCAAAGCCCTAATGGACAGCTTAAACTCTAAGCAGCCCATGGAACCTTCTGGATAAGGCCATGGACGAAAATATGATGGGCTCCCATCATAATTTCGTTCACCCCTTGTTCCTTTAGCATTCCTTAGCCGAATAACTCAATTATCTAATAATTGCAGTCCAGTCCCCTAAATTTAATTAGTCTCTTTTAGCCACAAAATTAATTCTTAATTAATTCTTGACTAATATTAATTAAACAATATGATTTCTCCTTTAATATATTATTTTCATAATATATTAATAAATCATATTTAAATCTTTCTCTTCTTAATTCATCCTACATATTGCTATGGTGAAGGCAACCCAAAAGGACCATGCTCATAATCGGGTCAAGTACATACCAAAATAGTTATGGACTTAGACACTAATCCAACAATATTGTGTCGTTATAATATCTTTTTAACCACTCCCAGTACGGGGAATCTGGTTTAAAGGGCCGCATGGGGTTGTTGGATTTCAAAAGTGTTATATGCCAAAATGGTCCTACCCTATGGTGTTTTATGTCTGGCCCCTGTCTGTACATATTGGGTGAAGAGTATTGTTTAACGCCTATATAATAGTCATTTTAGCTAGACTATTAATTAGTCTCGTCAAACATTAGACTAAACTCTAGTGGTAATGATACTAGGTTTTGTCAAAGGAAAATTGTGTTAAGAGTAACGAAGTACTGTCTGAGATTCGAGTCACCACCTTATCAAGTGAGTGCATAGTTACTTTAATCTTACACATAGATATGAAGTTTTTAATACAAACTACATGTTATATGTACATATTATTTGAATACTTGTTGTCTATGCTAGATGAACGTTTTTATACATGTTTTAAATGATTTAAACTGTATACGTATTTTATATCTACAAATATGTTGGGTATAACCTGGGTAGATGAATGATGAGAGATAAAAGATGATGTGAGTAAACATTGGCACCTATAGACTTAGTGCCTAATAAACAATATTGGCACCTATGGACTTAGTGCTTATTGAATAAACATTAGTAGCTATGGACTTAGTACCTGATGGATAAACGTTGGTAGTTATGGACTTAGTACCTGATAGATAAACGTTGGTAGCTATGGACTTAGTACCTATTAAATAAACATTTGTAGCTATGGATTTAGTACCCAATGAATGAACTTTAGCAGCGATGAAATTAGTGCTTTACGAACGAGCATTGGCAGCTTTGGACTTAGTGCCTGTCTTATAACCCTGGAAGCTAGAGACTTCGGCATGAACGAATGCAGGATAGATAACTCTTAGGGTAGACTCTTAAGAGTAAATAAGATAATAGGGATGGGTAATTAGGTTGATTGTTTGATTCTTTAAACATAATAATTATATTATTATTGGTTGAAAACCCTATGTACTCACCAGGTCTCGAACCCTGACCCACTCAATTCATTTGTATCACAGGTGTCGATATGATGCTACTTTACACTGAGGTATTTAAAAGATACATAGATCACTAATGTAAATGAATGTAAGTTTTGTTTATGCTTATGTTTCTGTATTGACAATGACATCCCAAATGTTTTAAAATGAATAAAAATACATTTCTTCGAAAATGCTTTGATAACGCATTTATCATGTTTTTCTGGGAACAAATTTTGCAACATATTTCTTTAAAAGATACTATGATTTTCAAAATAAAGCATAAACAAATCGGTCTTTTCTGGCCGTGAAAATGGGTGTGTCATAGTTGGTATCGGAGCATTAGTTTAAGCGAACTAGGAATTTGTAGGATTTCTAGACTTATACTTAGAATGTTAAGCAATGATTATGAGATAAGTGTCTACTATATTTTAGACACTGGCACTAGTTTATTTTAGGAAAAAAAAATGCTTAAAATGATTTTATGTGCTAAATGCTTTGTGCCTGATATGTTGTTATTTGTTCGGATCTATGGTCTGTTGTCGACCGGTTCTGGAAACCTTATGTGTTTAGGATTCTAAGCGTTCGAATATGATAGTAGAACTAACATGTAAACGTTTCGGAGTGATAAGGATGATTTAAACATCTGTCCTAAATAAAGATCTAGATTCACCTTATTCGGTGTATAGATCAAAATGACAAGAACCCGAAGTGGAGTCGGGAATACAAATGGAAACAGGAATCAACCCCCAATGATTGAGCAAATACCTGTTGTAGTAGCCGCTCCTGAGCCAATCATAATGGCCGGAGTACAAGCAATGATCCAAATGATGTTGGATCGTTAAATGGAGGAGACCAAAGGTTTACTTCAACATAATCGAGAGGAAGCTACAATATTAATCCAATAGCCTGTACTGAATGATGGGCAATCAGAAGAGGGAAAATACAGTCATGCTACGAGTCAAGCTGGAGCCCAAGGGGCAAGGATGAATGGCCCGGAGAGGTGAAATGAAAAGGATGGGAGAATATACAAGATGTTCTTGGGTACAAAACCACCGAGTCTCTCAGGAAGCCCAAAGCCTGTAGAGATTATGGACTGGATCTCCGAAATGGTGATGGTGTTCGAGAGCTGTGACTTTAGCAACAAACAGAAGACTGTCTTTGCAATCAGATAACTAAAGACCAGAGTGTTAAATTGCTAGAAGTTGTTGGCAGATACAATGCCACGAGGAGAAGTGATGCGAATGTCTTGGAAATCATAAATGGAGCAGTTGAAAATGCAGTACTGGTGTGAGATAGATCTGATATACCTAAATAACAAGTTTCAGAACCTGAAGAAAGGGAAGATGAATGTTGATGAGTATGCCACCACATTCACCAAAAGGATGAAGTTATTCCCCTACTTGGTGCCTACTGAACTCTCCAAGATTGATAGGTTTGCTAACGGACTGCCCTCAGACTTTGGCCCAACAGTCAAATGGAAACTACTTTGAAAACAGTCGTTAGAGCAGCTAAGAACGTAGAGACCCGGATAAGAGAAAATGATCTAGAAAAAGATAAGGCATGAGAAAAGAGGAAGTTTGAAGGATCTTCAAGGTCCAACAAGGAGTGAAAATTCTCGAAGCTTGGAGGAGGAGAAATAGGTGAAGCGAGATGGTGTGATAAGTGCAAGAAGAAGCATTATGAGAGATGCAACGAAGAAGTGACTTATTACAAGTGTGGTAGGACTGGTCACTATTCCAAGGATTGTACACATAATGATAAGGTGTGCTGCGGATGTGGAGGCAAGGGGTACATATCCAGAGAGTGCCCGAGGAAAAATAAAGCAGCAAGGCCATATACACCACCAAAGCCCAAGGCATTCCACATGACCCTCGATGAAGCAGATAACAACGCGAGGAATCAATGATGAGGACTTCATATCCAAAGATCAAGTTATGTAGTAGCCGTGGGGATAGTATCATATGGTGTAGCCTATTAGAGGCATAGTCTAGGGTGAACTTGAACACCTATGTAATCGTTTCAAGAAATAATATAAAACCTTCGTTTTGCTATCTGATGTGTTAAGCAGTTGTGCGATTTTCTTTTATGGTGACTTGGAAAGCTGCAAGACAATACTTGGGACGAGTATGAGTAGGTACGAATGGTAGTAGAGGCCTATACTGTCACACCCCCGAACCAGACGGCGGAAACGTCTAAGGGCTGTTGTGACGCAATTGCATACCGTCACAGTGAATATAAATGAAACATAACATCATTCATCACCATGCATTGAAATAGTACAACTGGTAGTGTTTACATTTAGTACATTGTTTCATAACATTTCATTCCCAAAAAGTAGATTGTTCGATACTAGTTAAACAAACAACAAGACATCACTGAGTACATTTTTCCCTTCGATTTACCTGTTACCTGAGAATACAAGTATTTTGAAAAACGTCAACATATGAAATGTTGGTGAGTTCATAAGTAATGTTTGAAATATAATGTTTTTTATTGTTTTGAAAACCACCAGAAAATCCGATATTTTCTGAAAAGAGTATCGTATAAAAAGTGTGAAGATCCGTAAGTATGCTTGTTTGTTTCTATAAAAAAATTTGTTAGACTTGGTATGCATCTTGTAGGTGTATGAAATGAAAAACCCTAGGAAAACCCGATGTTTTCCTAATACTTTGAATTACGCGTTTTATATTTTGTTATACCGTTGTGACATGTGTATTCGATAATTCCAGGTGACGTTGGATTAATTATGGATTGTGATTTTATAAACACGCATTAATGAAAACGACTAGTTTACAACTATACAAATGATCCCTTAGGCGTCGTCCGTACTATTCACTTAATCCAATCACCCTAACTTCTCATAGCCCCACAACCGAGGAGAAAAGAGGGTGCGAAGCCCCTGCAAATTCCATAAGTCGTTCAAGGCTATCGTGAATGCGAAAGGCCCTTGGCCCGACTCGCATTGGTGAATTCTCGACTTTGCTAGCAGTACCAAAAGACCCTTGGGGCCCAACAGCACAAAAGCCATTGAAAGTCCTTTTACATGGAATTAGGTCATATAAGACCCAACGACATGTAAGCGAGTTTCCTTCGGGCCTAAAGATCATGTCATTGGGCTAGCTAGGCCCAACAAGCACGATTTGAAACTTTCGGGCCCAAAGATGGTGTATCGACGTCTGGTGAATTCCCACGTGTGTATTGACTTCCCGTAATTTCAGTGTGTGTAATGAAGTATCGTCGTGTATAGATTTTTGATTCATTATTAATTCGAGACCGAATCAATTCGTTTGGTAACGATTTTTAGTGTTGAAGGTGTATTATGTTTCGTCGGTAGTCGTGGTACTAGTATTTCATCATAACGGATTTATTGTTTAAAACATTAGAATTTTTACTTCTTGCAGCCCCTTTTTTTTGGATAAATTTACACTTTTGACCATTTGTATAAAAGAATTTCCATTTTAGTCCTTAAACCAGTTTTCTTGAAACTTTAGTATCAAAACTTGTTGAAAAGGTATTTTTCAGCTTAGATTTCTTTGAAAAACAGTTTTAGTCCCTCAGAATCAAGTTTTTTCGGCTGAAACCTCTATTTTTCGCAATTTTTACACTTTTGGCCTAAAATAGAAATTTTTTGCATCTTTGGTCCCTTTTAAATATGAAAGGTATTTTTAACCCTTGAAATGGACTTGGAGCACTAGTAGTCCCCTGTTTTACAGAAAAGTACAGTTTCAGCCCCACTAATTTGAAAATCTCACAAATTCGGCTTTATTGGGCCGAAAAGTTCATTTTTTGCCCATTATGCTTAAAAATTCACATTTTAATCCTTCAAAAGAGTAAATTTCCATAAAATAGATTTTTGAAACTGTTTTGACTCATTTCAACCATCAGAATTTGCATTTTGTCATTTTGGGCCGTTTGAATTTATATTTTCGACATTTTGAGCCCAAAAATGGGTTTTTAAGCCCAAATAGTTCATATTAACCAACTTGGTTACTTTTCTAGAATTGATTTGTGTAAAATATCATAAGTTATACTTATTTCATTCAACACATTTTAGATCTCGATTTCTAAGCTCTTTTTGACTAGATCCAACACCACAATCACATAAGGACATATATATAAGCATAGAAATCACACAAAGCATACATATACTCATAGATCTACACATTTGCTTGTATTCTCCCCCCAAAAAACTTATAAAAACTGAAAAATAGGGGGTATGAAGCTCACCTTTTCTTGTGGTTTCGATTTGAAGAAGAAAAGAGAAGAGTTTGTTGCTATTTCGGCCCTAGCAACCTTTCCTTGGAAGATCTCGAATTTAAGGAGCTTCTAAGGTGCAAGATCACAAGATTGAATGAATTTAGAAGAGATTTTGATGAAATGAAGGGAGTTAGATCATAAGTTAGCCATTAACTTACCTTAGATGATGAATTACTTTATGAAGATCCTTAGACTTCAAGCCAAATTTTCGAGATTTTTGATGAAGAAGAGTGGATGATTCTTGAGTAATTTAGAGAGAGTTTTGTGAGGTGTGTGTGTTCATCTGTTGCTCTCGGCCGAAGGAAAAAGAGGGAGAGGGAGAGAGAAGATTGATAAGATAGTGCATGGATACGTGGGTTATTTGCATGGATAACCCCCATGTAAAAATGAGGTGGCAAGGCCTAAGTCAACTCTTCCCCATGGATTGGGCTTGGGCCGAGATTTGGAGAGGAAAAAGGAGATTTTTGGTCTTTATTGTCCCTAAGCCCATATTATAGTTAGGTTGAATGATTGTTGGCCCTATAAAATATAAGTGTGATTTTTATACTTTGTTAGGCTAGTTTAGGTTAATTATGGTTCATAATGGTTCATGATATTTAATTTATTCCATTCTAGGCCCAATATGGCCCAAAATGTTGGAATAAATGAAAGTGGGTCCAATTAGAGCCCATTTAAGGATTCTAAGCCCAAGATGGTCAAATTGGAAGCTTATTGGTCCATTGGGCCAAATAAGGAAGTCCTAGACCAAAATGGACCTAAACAAGAACTTCTAGGGTTCCCAATTGCTTGTTGAGTATTTTGTAATGCTTGTATGGTGTATTTGATTGCAAATTTTGTTGTCATAAAGTAAGCATCATACATGCTCTTAAGACTTGATTCAAAATTTTACTTACGTGTTGTAGTTACGAGGCACAAAATTTCTAGTCGTGACATCATCCCCCCCGTTAGGGGGAATTTCGTCCTGAAATTCTGTTTGAAAGCTAGATTTGAGAATGCTAGAATAGGTGAGGGTACTTTTGCTTCATTTCATATTCGCGTTCCCACGTGAATTCTTGCCCACGCTTCGCGTTCCACTGTACTTTCACGATCGAGATGTGACTTTGCTTAGTACGCTTCACCTCCCTGTCCATGATTTCAACCGGTTCTTCAACGAACAGGAGATTCTCGTTGATTTCGATCTCGTCAAGGGTAATGACGAGGGTCTCATCCGATAGGCACTTCTTTAGATTAGAGACATGGAACACGGGGTGCACACTGTTTAGCTCTGCGGGTAGTTGTAGTTTATACGCCACTGGACCTATTCGGGCGACGATCTCGAAAGGTCCAATGTATCGTGGGTTCAGTTTTCCCTGTTTTCCGAAACGAATAACTCCTTTTGAGGGTGAGACTTTTATGATTTGAGGGTGAGGCTTTCACCGTTTATCGGCGTAGCTCTTTTGTCGGTCGCGCGATGCTTGTAATCGAGCTCTGATTTGAACGATCTTTTCCGTGGTTTCAAGAATGATCTCCGGTCCCGTTAGCGCCTTGACCGATGTATGTGCTTTTGCTAGTTGGGTGTCACCCACCTCAGCCCAACATAATGGTGATCTACACTTACGCCCATATAGTGCTTCGAAAGGAGCGACCTTGATGCTCGAATGGTAACTATTGTTATACGATAATTCGACTAAAGGTAAATGGGTATCCCAAGACTTCCCAAAGTCTATCACACATGTTTGAATGGTTCGTTCGCTTTGACCATCCGTTTGTGGATGATAAGCGATACTCATGTCGAGATGAGTTCCCAGTGCTTTCCGGAGTGATTTCCAAAAACGTGAAGTGAACCTACTGTCTCTATTCGAGATAATAGACATTGGTACTCCGTGGAGTCTCACGATTTCTCGAATGTATAAACGCATCAATCTCTCCATCTTGTAGGATTGTTTTATTGGCAGGAAATGGGCAGATTTTGTCAGTCGGTCGACTATTACCTATATGGTGTCTAGTCCATCCAACGTCTTGGGTAGCTTGGTCACGAAATCCATAGAAACCCCTTCCCATTTCCACTCAGGGATTACCGGTTGCTGTAATAACCCTGAGGGCTTCTGGTACTCCACCTTTACCTTGGCACAAGTAAGGCACTTACTAACATAGGTGGCAATTTCCGCCTTCATGGTAGGCCACCAATTGTGTTGTTTAATATCCAAATACATCTTGTCCGAGCCGGGATGAATGGAGTATCGCGTCTTGTGGGCTTCCTTCATAACCACCTCCCTAAGTCCTCCGAGTTTAGGGACCCAAATACGGTTCATGAAACAATATACTCCGCCCTCTTTTGCCTCTAGATTCTTCTCCATTCCGCGTAATGCTTCGCTTGCTCTGTTTTCCGTCTTCATGGCCTCTGACTGGGCTACTCCAATCTGAGTGGTTAAGTGAGATTGGATGGTTATTGAGAGAGTTTTCGCACGACGATTAGAGTACTCCTTTCGGCTCAATGCGTCAGCTACCACGTTGGCCTTGCCCGGATGGTACTTGATTTCACACTCGTAATCGTTTAATAATTCGACCCATCTTCGTTGCCTCATATTCAGCTCTTTTTGATTCAAGATATGCTGGAGACTTTTGTGGTCCGTGAAGATGGTGCATTTCGTACCATAAAGGTAATGCCTCCAAATCTTCAGAGCAAAGACCACGGCCCCCAATTCTAGATCATGGGTTGTATAATTCACTTCGTGTGTTTTTAGTTGGCGGGATGCGTAAGCTATCACCCTTCCACGCTGCATGAGAACACAACCTAAGCCCTGATTTGACGCGTCACAGTAGACCACGAAATCTTATGTTCCCTCCGGTAGAGATAGTACCGGGGCACTACAGAGGGCTTGCTTCAGGATTCGGAATGCAACCTCTTGTTTATCCGTCCATTTGAATGGTACGCCCTTTTGCGTAAGTGAGGTAAGCAGCTTGGCGATCTTAGAGAAGTTTTGAATAAACCTCCTATAGTAGCCTGCTAGACCTAAGAATTGACGAATTTATGTGGGTGTTGTCGGGACGGCCCATCCTTCGACGGTTTTGACCTTGGAAGGATCCACATGAATTCCTTCTTATCTAACAACATGACCTAGGAAGTTCACACTACGGAGCCAAAACTCACACTTGGAGAGTTTTACGTATAGCCTTTCCGATCGCAGAGTTTCTAGAATTTGTCGGAGATGTTGACCATGCTCTTCCTCGCTTCGGGAATAGACGAGAATGTCATCAATGAAGACAGTGACAAAGTTGTCGAGGAATGGTCGACAGATTCGGTTCATCAGATCCATAAATGCGGCAGGAGCATTCATTAGACATAAGGACATTACGACAAATTCATAATGTCCGTAATGAGTTCGGAAAGCGGTTTTAGGAATATCCTCTTCCCGGACATTGAGTTGATGGTATCCGGACCGTAGATCTATCTTAGAAAAGTAACTAGCTCCTTGGAGTTGGTCAAATAGATCATCGATTCGTGGGAGTGGATAGCGATTTTTGACAGTGAGTTTATTTAACTCTCTGTAATCGATGCACATCCTAAAAGATACGTCCTTCTTTTTGACAAACAGGACCGGAGCTCCCCATGGTGAGTAACTAGGTCGGATGAATCCCTTGTCCAGGAGTTCGCTGAGTTGACTGGACAATTCCTGCATTTCAGCAGGAGCTAGCCGATAGTGCGATTTAGCGAGAGGGGTTGCTCCTAGAATGAGGTCAATTCTGAATTCAACTTGCCTTTCTGGGGTACTCCAGGAAGATCTTCAGGAAATACGTATGGAAATTCACGTGCTACTGGAATGTCTTGAATGTTAGTCTCTTCCTTGGTTTTATCCACTACGTGAGCCAGGAATGTCAAATCTTTCTTTTGCACGAGATGAGGCGAAGGTTCGTGCTAGGTTTGTCTGCATAAATAACTAGGGTTACGTGATTAGGAAGGCGAAGACGAACGGCCTTCTCGTGACACATAATCTCAGCATGGTAGAGGCTTAACCAGTCCATGCCAATAATCACATTGAAACTCCTAATGGACACAGGCATTAAGTCTATTCGAAAGACGTGTTGGTTCAGGGTTAGGGTACATCCAATGTAGATTTCCCCCGTGGATTCGGTTTTCCCATTGGCCATTTCCACCGTAAAGGTTTCATTGAGCTTCTGGGGTGGTTGTTTTAATAAATGCTTAAACTTATTGCTTACGAAACTTCACTCCGCTCCGGTGTCAAATAGGATGCATGCATAAGTGTGGTTTAGGGGAAACGTACCGGTAACGACTGCGGGATCCTGAATTGCTTCCCCCTGACCCATTGCCAGCACTCTTCTCGTTCCTCCATTCCCGGGATTGTTGTTGTTAAGGCAATCTCGGCGGAAATGCCCAGTCCTCCCACACCCATAGCAGGTGTGGCTAGGCCCTGCATTGTTGCCGCCGGTGTTGATGTTGTTGTTGTTGCGGGTGTTGTTGTTGTTGTTGTTGTTTCCCGGTTGTTGGTTCTGGGGAGGGTAAGTCCTGTAGTACCTCGCCGTGTGTCCCCTCCGATTGCAACTAGTGCACTGCAACTCCTTGCGTTCTCCATTATGATGGAAACCGCACTTGTTGCACTTGGGAAGATTACCGGAATAAGGTCTAGGATCATTTGGGGTAGCTAAGGCTGGAGCATGTGGTGTAGTTGGAACCTGCATGGTGGCAGTATTAACCGCCACTGTTTGCTGCTTCTTGGAAGTTTTGGAGCCTTGGCGCCCCTTCCTTTTGATGTTCTTCCCTTTCTTGCCATCACTTTCCTTCTTGGCCTCAGTCTCCACTGGCTTCTCACCCTTCTTGTTGTTGTGGTCATACAGCTTTTTCGCCAATCTTTTAGCACTGTCAAAAGTTTCGGGGTTTGCGGCTATCACGTTCCCTTGGATCGGTGAGGTTAGTCCCCAGATGAATCGCTCAATCTTCTTTCCTTCCGAGGTGATCATACCCAGGCATAACAGATACAGTTCACTAAATCTCGATATATAGGCATTGATATTCGCATTCTGCACAGTGAGGTTCCATAGCTCTTGCTCCATTTTCTGAATCTCACCTCGTGGGCAATATTCAGCCATCAGCATTTCTTTCATTTCCAACCACGGCATGGAGTTGGCTACAGGGATAGTCATGGCTTCTACGTGTCCATTCCACCAAGTGAGCGCTTGATCAACAAAAGTGCAGGCTGTGAATTTCACCTTCATCTCCTCAGGACAATCGCATATCTCGAATACCGATTCCACCTTCTCGATCCATCGCTTCAGAGTGATCACCCCTCCAGTGCCGTTAAAGGTTCGTGGTTTGGCATTTGTGAAGTCCTTGTAGGTACATGTTTTGGTGGCTCCTTGATTCATTCCGTTGTTCAAACTCCGGACCCCTTGCCCGTTGACTCCTCCATTGTTCCCCTGATGAATTTGTGCCATCGCTGCAGTGACCGCAGCAGAGACTGCTGCCTGGAATGCGGCTGAGTCAACTTCGGGTGGGGTTGGTCCAGGGTTTCCGCGAGTAGGTCGGTGAGGCATATTTCTGTCATGAAACGGAAAGATGTTGAGTGTACGTGGCTTCCGTGTGGTGTTGATCCTACTGACTAGGTGTATGGTACGAACTTAAGTACTTCTATCAGTTAGCATGCAATCATAAATTCTCAACACATAGCAATTTGCAATATCATAATAGAACACGTAAAAAAAATTTCACTAATATTATCCGTATTTAATACATGAAAATTTTGCTCGTAAGAGCATACATGAGTGACACTAGTTCGACAGCATAACGGCTCTATGAGTAGTGTAGTCACTTAAACATAGAGTCGGGGTACATAGCATATTTCCTAATGACCTAGTAAGATAAGTCTATCTCTAGCACTCCGTGGTGCGTCCTACATAGTGGCGGGGTCATATGCCGAAATGTTGAGCTAGTAACTGAGCCGTCTCCGTCATGTCTCCAATAACCTCATCCCTCTCATGCTCAGCTCACACTGCACATGCCTCCATGGCGTACAACTGTTGCCGCAGGGTGGCGATCTCAGCTTCGGGAGAGCGATTCTCCCTTGGGGGGTTCATTGGTGGGGCGGGGTGGTCTGGTTGCGCCTCGTTCACACACGATGTGGCGCGATCCTTGTCCAGGTCTTGTCCTTCCTTGATGTCATCGTCGGTCTCCCCGAACTCGTAGTCGGTGTCTATGTATTCATCAGGTCCGACGTCGTGTGCTTCCTCTGGATTCCCTTCTGGTTCATCTTCAAGCATCCCGTGAGCCACTAGGACTTGATGAAACTAGTTACCCGGCTGCTCTCCCTCCATGAAGACTGAGGGAAGGTATAAACTATCGTTACTCCTATGACTCTACAACTATGATATATACTAAACAAACGTCCTTCTCTTTTGGTGATATAGGGGTTTGTTTTTAGGTTCCCTAGCTCGCGATCTCATCAGAACATGTGTTAGTTATACCTTGGAGGGAATGTAGTTGATATGGCTACATCCACTTCTTGATATCACTAAAAACAGTCCTGAGTTAACCGGGATACTAGCGTTATCTTGTTTGGTTCGGCGTTATGTTGTTATTCCTAATGCGAGAAGGGGTGTTTTACTGTTATGTTTTACTTTTTTTGTTCAGAGTTGGGTTAGTCCCTCTTTTGGTTTATAGTTGCATATCAATGTGTGGTTAGACATGCTAGTTCACTATAAACAGAGCTCTGATACCAACCTGTCACACCCCCGAACCAGACGGCGGAAACGTCCGAGGGCTGTTGTGACGCAATTGAATACCATCAGAGTGAATATACATGAAACATAACATCATTCATCACCATGCATTGAAATAGTACAACTGGTAGTGTTTACATTTAGTACATTGTTTCATAATATTTCATTCCCAAAAAGTAGATTGTTCGATACTAGTTAAACAAACAACAAGACATCACTGAGTACATTTTTCCCTTCGATTTACCTGTAACCTGAGAACACAAGTATTTTGAAAAACGTCAACATTTGAAATGTTGGTGAGTTCATAAGTAATGTTTGAAATATAATGTTTTGTATTGTTTTGAAAACCACCAGAAAATCCGATATTTTCTGAAAAGAGTATCGTATAAAAAGTGTGAAGATCCGTAAGTATGCTTGTTTGTTTCTATAAAAAAATTTGTTAGACTTGGTATGCATCTTGTAGGTGTATGAAATGAAAAACCCTAGGAAAACCCGATGTTTTCCTAATACTTTGAATTACGCGTTTTATATTTTGTTATACCGTTGTGACATGTGTATTCGATAATTCCAGGTGACGTTGGATTAATTATGGATTGTGATTTTATAAACACGCATTAATGAAAACGACTAGTTTACAACTATACAAATGATCCCTTAGGCGTCGTCCGTACTATTCACTTAATCCAATCACCCTAACTTCTCATAGCCCCACAACCGAGGAGAAAAGAGGGTGCGAAGCCCTTGCAAATTCCATAAGTCGTTCAAGGCTATCGTGAATGCGAAAGGCCCTTGGCCCGACTCGCATTGGTGAATTCTCGACTTTGCTAGCAGTACCAAAAGACCCTTGGGGCCCAACAGCACAAAAGCCATTGAAAGTCCTTTTACATGGAATTAGGTCATATAAGACCCAACGACATGTAAGCGAGTTTCCTTCGGGCCTAAAGATCATGTCATTGGGCTAGCTAGGCCCAACAAGCACGATTTGAAACTTTCGGGCCCAAAGATGGTGTATCGACGTCTGGTGAATTCCCACGTGTGTATTGACTTCCCGTAATTTCAGCGTGTGTAATGAAGTATCGTCGTGTATAGATTTTTGATTCATTATTAATTCGAGACCGAATCAATTCGTTTGGTAACGATTTTTGGTGTTGAAGGTGTATTATGTTTCGTCGGTAGTCGTGGTACTAGTATTTCATCATAACGGATTTATTGTTTAAAACATTAGAATTTTTACTTCTTGCAGCCCCTTTTTTTTGGATAAATTTACACTTTTGACCATTTGTATAAAAGAATTTCCATTTTAGTCCTTAAACCAGTTTTCTTGAAACTTTAGTATCAAAACTTGTTGAAAAGGTATTTTTCAGCTTAGATTTCTTTGAAAAACAGTTTTAGTCCCTCAGAATCAAGTTTTCTCGGCTGAAACCTCTATTTTTCGCAATTTTTACACTTTTGGCCTAAAATAGAAATTTTTTGCATCTTTGGTCCCTTTTAAATATGAAAGGTATTTTTAACCCTTGAAATGGACTTGGAGCACTGGTAGTCCCCTGTTTTACAGAAAAGTACAGTTTCAGCCCCACTAATTTGAAAATCTCACAAATTCGGCTTTATTGGGCCGAAAAGTTCATTTTTTGCCCATTATGCTTAAAAATTCACATTTTAATCCTTCAAAAGAGTAAATTTCCATAAAATACATTTTTGAAACTGTTTTGACTCATTTCAACCATCAGAATTTGCATTTTGTCATTTTGGGCCGTTTGAATTTATATTTTCGACATTTTGAGCCCAAAAATGGGTTTTTAAGCCCAAATAGTTCATATTAACCAACTTGGTTACTTTTCTAGAATTGATTTGTGTAAAATATCATAAGTTATACTTATTTCATTCAACACATTTTAGATCTCGATTTCTAAGCTCTTTTTGACTAGATCCAACACCACAATCACATAAGGACATATATATAAGCATAGAAATCACACAAAGCATACATATACTCATAGATCTACACATTTGCTTGTATTCTCCCCCCAAAAAACTTATAAAAACTGAAAAATAGGGGGTATGAAGCTCACCTTTTCTTGTGGTTTCGATTTGAAGAAGAAAAGAGAAGAGTTTGTTGCTATTTCGGCCCTAGCAACCTTTCCTTGGAAGATCTCGAATTTAAGGAGCTTCTAAGGTGCAAGATCACAAGATTGAATGAATTTAGAAGAGATTTTGATGAAATGAAGGGAGTTAGATCATAAGTTAGCCATTAACTTACCTTAGATGATGAATTACTTTATGAAGATCCTTAGACTTCAAGCCAAATTTTCGAGATTTTTGATGAAGAAGAGTGGATGATTCTTGAGTAATTTAGAGAGAGTTTTGTGAGGTGTGTGTGTTCATCTGTTGCTCTCGGCCGAAGGAAAAAGAGGGAGAGGGAGAGAGAAGATTGATAAGATAGTGCATGGATACGTGGGTTATTTGCATGGATAACCCCCATGTAAAAATGAGGTGGCAAGGCCTAAGTCAACTCTTCCCCATGGATTGGGCTTGGGCCGAGATTTGGAGAGGAAAAAGGAGATTTTTGGTCTTTATTGTCCCTAAGCCCATATTATAGTTAGGTTGAATGATTGTTGGCCCTATAAAATATAAGTGTGATTTTTATACTTTGTTAGGCTAGTTTAGGTTAATTATGGTTCATAATGGTTCATGATATTTAATTTATTCCATTCTAGGCCCAATATGGCCCAAAATGTTGGAATAAATGAAAGTGGGTCCAATTAGAGCCCATTTAAGGATTCTAAGCCCAAGATGGTCAAATTGGAAGCTTATTGGTCCATTGGGCCAAATAAGGAAGTCCTAGACCAAAATGGACCTAAACAAGAACTTCTAGGGTTCCCAATTGCTTGTTGAGTATTTTGTAATGCTTGTATGGTGTATTTGATTGCAAATTTTGTTGTCATAAAGTAAGCATCATACATGCTCTTAAGACTTGATTCAAAATTTTACTTACGTGTTGTAGTTACGAGGCACAAAATTTCTAGTCGTGACATCATCCCCCCCGTTAGGGGGAATTTCGTCCTGAAATTCTGTTTGAAAGCTAGATTTGAGAATGCTAGAATAGGTGAGGGTACTTTTGCTTCATTTCATATTCGCGTTCCCACGTGAATTCTTGCCCACGCTTCGCGTTCCACTGTACTTTCACGATCGAGATGTGACTTTGCTTAGTACGCTTCACCTCCCTGTCCATGATTTCAACCGGTTCTTCAACGAACAGGAGATTCTCGTTGATTTCGATCTCGTCAAGGGTAATGACGAGGGTCTCATCCGATAGGCACTTCTTTAGATTAGAGACATGGAACACGGGGTGCACACTGTTTAGCTCTGCGGGTAGTTGTAGTTTATACGCCACTGGACCTATTCGGGCGACGATCTCGAAAGGTCCAATGTATCGTGGGTTCAGTTTTCCCTGTTTTCCGAAACGAATAACTCCTTTTGAGGGTGAGACTTTTATGATTTGAGGGTGAGGCTTTCACCGTTTATCGGCGTAGCTCTTTTGTCGGTCGCGCGATGCTTGTAATCGAGCTCTGATTTGAACGATCTTTTCCGTGGTTTCAAGAATGATCTCCGGTCCCGTTAGCGCCTTGACCGATGTATGTGCTTTTGCTAGTTGGGTGTCACCCACCTCAGCCCAACATAATGGTGATCTACACTTACGCCCATATAGTGCTTCGAAAGGAGCGACCTTGATGCTCGAATGGTAACTATTGTTATACGATAATTCGACTAAAGGTAAATGGGTATCCCAAGACTTCCCAAAGTCTATCACACATGTTTGAATGGTTCGTTCGCTTTGACCATCCGTTTGTGGATGATAAGCGATACTCATGTCGAGATGAGTTCCCAGTGCTTTCCGGAGTGATTTCCAAAAACGTGAAGTGAACCTACTGTCTCTATTCGAGATAATAGACATTGGTACTCCGTGGAGTCTCACGATTTCTCGAATGTATAAACGCATCAATCTCTCCATCTTGTAGGATTGTTTTATTGGCAGGAAATGGGCAGATTTTGTCAGTCGGTCGACTATTACCTATATGGTGTCTAGTCCATCCAACGTCTTGGGTAGCTTGGTCACGAAATCCATAGAAACCCCTTCCCATTTCCACTCAGGGATTACCGGTTGCTGTAATAACCCTGAGGGCTTCTGGTACTCCACCTTTACCTTGGCACAAGTAAGGCACTTACTAACATAGGTGGCAATTTCCGCCTTCATGGTAGGCCACCAATTGTGTTGTTTAATATCCAAATACATCTTGTCCGAGCCGGGATGAATGGAGTATCGCGTCTTGTGGGCTTCCTTCATAACCACCTCCCTAAGTCCTCCGAGTTTAGGGACCCAAATACGGTTCATGAAACAATATACTCCGCCCTCTTTTGCCTCTAGATTCTTCTCCATTCCGCGTAATGCTTCGCTTGCTCTGTTTTCCGTCTTCATGGCCTCTGACTGGGCTACTCCAATCTGAGTGGTTAAGTGAGATTGGATGGTTATTGAGAGAGTTTTCGCACGACGATTAGAGTACTCCTTTCGGCTCAATGCGTCAGCTACCACGTTGGCCTTGCCCGGATGGTACTTGATTTCACACTCGTAATCGTTTAATAATTCGACCCATCTTCGTTGCCTCATATTCAGCTCTTTTTGATTCAAGATATGCTGGAGACTTTTGTGGTCCGTGAAGATGGTGCATTTCGTACCATAAAGGTAATGCCTCCAAATCTTCAGAGCAAAGACCACGGCCCCCAATTCTAGATCATGGGTTGTATAATTCACTTCGTGTGTTTTTAGTTGGCGGGATGCGTAAGCTATCACCCTTCCACGCTGCATGAGAACACAACCTAAGCCCTGATTTGACGCGTCACAGTAGACCACGAAATCTTATGTTCCCTCCGGTAGAGATAGTACCGGGGCACTACAGAGGGCTTGCTTCAGGATTCGGAATGCAACCTCTTGTTTATCCGTCCATTTGAATGGTACGCCCTTTTGCGTAAGTGAGGTAAGCAGCTTGGCGATCTTAGAGAAGTTTTGAATAAACCTCCTATAGTAGCCTGCTAGACCTAAGAATTGACGAATTTATGTGGGTGTTGTCGGGACGGCCCATCCTTCGACGGTTTTGACCTTGGAAGGATCCACATGAATTCCTTCTTATCTAACAACATGACCTAGGAAGTTCACACTACGGAGCCAAAACTCACACTTGGAGAGTTTTACGTATAGCCTTTCCGATCGCAGAGTTTCTAGAATTTGTCGGAGATGTTGACCATGCTCTTCCTCGCTTCGGGAATAGACGAGAATGTCATCAATGAAGACAGTGACAAAGTTGTCGAGGAATGGTCGACAGATTCGGTTCATCAGATCCATAAATGCGGCAGGAGCATTCATTAGACATAAGGACATTACGACAAATTCATAATGTCCGTAATGAGTTCGGAAAGCGGTTTTAGGAATATCCTCTTCCCGGACATTGAGTTGATGGTATCCGGACCGTAGATCTATCTTAGAAAAGTAACTAGCTCCTTGGAGTTGGTCAAATAGATCATCGATTCGTGGGAGTGGATAGCGATTTTTGACAGTGAGTTTATTTAACTCTCTGTAATCGATGCACATCCTAAAAGATACGTCCTTCTTTTTGACAAACAGGACCGGAGCTCCCCATGGTGAGTAACTAGGTCGGATGAATCCCTTGTCCAGGAGTTCGCTGAGTTGACTGGACAATTCCTGCATTTCAGCAGGAGCTAGCCGATAGTGCGATTTAGCGAGAGGGGTTGCTCCTAGAATGAGGTCAATTCTGAATTCAACTTGCCTTTCTGGGGTACTCCAGGAAGATCTTCAGGAAATACGTATGGAAATTCACGTGCTACTGGAATGTCTTGAATGTTAGTCTCTTCCTTGGTTTTATCCACTACGTGAGCCAGGAATGTCAAATCTTTCTTTTGCACGAGATGAGGCGAAGGTTCGTGCTAGGTTTGTCTGCATAAATAACTAGGGTTACGTGATTAGGAAGGCGAAGAAGAACGGCCTTCTCGTGACACATAATCTCAGCATGGTAGAGGCTTAACCAGTCCATGCCAATAATCACATTGAAACTCCTAATGGACACAGGCATTAAGTCTATTCGAAAGACGTGTTGGTTCAGGGTTAGGGTACATCCAATGTAGATTTCCCCCGTGGATTCGGTTTTCCCATTGGCCATTTCCACCGTAAAGGTTTCATTGAGCTTCTGGGGTGGTTGTTTTAATAAATGCTTAAACTTATTGCTTACGAAACTTCACTCCGCTCCGGTGTCAAATAGGATGCATGCATAAGTGTGGTTTAGGGGAAACGTACCGGTAACGACTGCGGGATCCTGAATTGCTTCCCCCTGACCCATTGCCAGCACTCTTCTCGTTCCTCCATTCCCGGGATTGTTGTTGTTAGGGCAATCTCGGCGGAAATGCCCAGTCCTCCCACACCCATAGCAGGTGTGGCTAGGCCCTGCATTGTTGCCGCCGGTGTTGATGTTGTTGTTGTTGCGGGTGTTGTTGTTGTTGTTTTTGTTTCCCGGTTGTTGGTTCTGGGGAGGGTAAGTCCTGTAGTACCTCGCCGTGTGTCCCCTCCTATTGCAACTAGTGCACTGCAACTCCTTGCATTCTCCATTATGATGGAAACCGCACTTGTTGCACTTGGGAAGATTACCGGAATAAGGTCTAGGATCATTTGGGGTAGCTAAGGCTGGAGCATGTGGTGTAGTTGGAACCTGCATGGTGGCAGCATTAACCGCCACTGTTTGCTGCTTCTTGGAAGTTTTGGAGCCTTGGCGCCCCTTCCTTTTGATGTTCTTCCCTTTCTTGCCATCACTTTCCTTCTTGGCCTCAGTCTCCACTGGCTTCTCACCCTTCTTTGTTGTTGTGGTCATACAGCTTTTTCGCCAATCTTTTAGCACTGTCAAAAGTTTCGGGGTTTGCGGCTATCACGTTCCCTTGGATCGGTGAGGTTAGTCCCCAGATGAATCGCTCAATCTTCTTTCCTTCCGAGGTGATCATACCCAGGCATAACAGATACAGTTCACTAAATCTCGATATATAGGCATTGATATTCGCATTCTGCACAGTGAGGTTCCATAGCTCTTGCTCCATTTTCTGAATCTCACCTCGTGGGCAATATTCAGCCATCAGCATTTCTTTCATTTCCAACCACGGCATGGAGTTGGCTACAGGGATAGTCATGGCTTCTACGTGTCCATTCCACCAAGTGAGCGCTTGATCAACAAAAGTGCAGGCTGTGAATTTCACCTTCATCTCCTCAGGACAATCGCATATCTCGAATACCGATTCCACCTTCTCGATCCATCGCTTCAGAGTGATCACCCCTCCAGTGCCGTTAAAGGTTCGTGGTTTGGCATTTGTGAAGTCCTTGTAGGTACATGTTTTGGTGGCTCCTTGATTCATTCCGTTGTTCAAACTCCCGACCCCTTGCCCGTTGACTCCTCCATTGTTCCCCTGATGAATTTGTGCCATCGCTGCAGTGACCGCAGCAGAGACTGCTGCCTGGAATGTGGCTGAGTCAACTTCGGGTGGGGTTGGTCCAGGGTTTCCGCGAGTAGGTCGGTGAGGCATATTTCTGTCATGAAACGGAAAGATGTTGAGTGTACGTGGCTTCCGTGTGGTGTTGATCCTACTGACTAGGTGTATGGTACGAACTTAAGTACTTCTATCAGTTAGCATGCAATCATAAATTCTCCACACATAGCAATTTGCAATATCATAATAGAACACGTAAAAAAAATTTCACTAATATTATCCGTATTTAATACATGAAAATTTTGCTCGTAAGAGCATACATGAGTGACACTAGTTCGACAGCATAACGGCTCTATGAGTAGTGTAGTCACTTAAACATAGAGTCGGGGTACATAGCATATTTCCTAATGACCTAGTAAGATAAGTCTATCTCTAGCACTCCGTGGTGCGTCCTACATAGTGGCGGGGTCATATGCCGAAATGTTGAGCTAGTAACTGAGCCGTCTCCGTCATGTCTCCAATAACCTCATCCCTCTCATGCTCAGCTCACACTGCACATGCCTCCATGGCGTACAACTGTTGCCGCAGGGCGGCGATCTCAGCTTCGGGAGAGCGATTCTCCCTTGGGGGGTTCATTGGTGGGGCGGGGTGGTCTGGTTGCGCCTCGTTCACACACGATGTGGCGCGATCCTTGTTCAGGTCTTGTCCTTCCTTGATGTCATCGTCGGTCTCCCCGAACTCGTAGTCGGTGTCTATGTATTCATCAGGTCTGACGTCGTGTGCTTCCTCTGGATTCCCTTCTGGTTCATCTTCAAGCATCCCGTGAGCCACTAGGACTTGATGAAACTGGATACCCGGCTGCTCTCCCTCCATGAAGACTGAGGGAAGGTATAAACTATCGTTACTCCTATGACTCTACAACTATGATATATACTAAACAAACGTCCTTCTCTTTTGGTGATATAGGGGTTTGTTTTTAGGTTCCCTAGCTCGCGATCTCATCAGAACATGTGTTAGTTATACCTTGGAGGGAATGTAGTTGATATGGCTACATCCACTTCTTGATATCACTAAAAACAGTCCTGAGTTAACCGGGATACTAGCGTTATCTTGTTTGGTTCGGCGTTATGTTGTTATTCCTAATGCGAGAAGGGGTGTTTTACTGTTATGTTTTACTTTTTTTGTTCAGAGTTGGGTTAGTCCCTCTTTTGGTTTATAGTTGCATATCAATGTGTGGTTAGACATGCTAGTTCACTATAAACAGAGCTCTGATACCAACCTGTCACACCCCCGAACCAGACGGCGGAAACGTCCGAGGGCTGTTGTGACGCAATTGAATACCATCAGAGTGAATATACATGAAACATAACATCATTCATCACCATGCATTGAAATAGTACAACTGGTAGTGTTTACATTTAGTACATTGTTTCATAATATTTCATTCCCAAAAAGTAGATTGTTCGATACTAGTTAAACAAACAACAAGACATCACTGAGTACATTTTTCCCTTCGATTTACCTGTAACCTGAGAACACAAGTATTTTGAAAAACGTCAACATTTGAAATGTTGGTGAGTTCATAAGTAATGTTTGAAATATAATGTTTTGTATTGTTTTGAAAACCACCAGAAAATCCGATATTTTCTGAAAAGAGTATCGTATAAAAAGTGTGAAGATCCGTAAGTATGCTTGTTTGTTTCTATAAAAAAATTTGTTAGACTTGGTATGCATCTTGTAGGTGTATGAAATGAAAAACCCTAGGAAAACCCGATGTTTTCCTAATACTTTGAATTACGCGTTTTATATTTTGTTATACCGTTGTGACATGTGTATTCGATAATTCCAGGTGACGTTGGATTAATTATGGATTGTGATTTTATAAACACGCATTAATGAAAACGACTAGTTTACAACTATACAAATGATCCCTTAGGCGTCGTCCGTACTATTCACTTAATCCAATCACCCTAACTTCTCATAGCCCCACAACCGAGGAGAAAAGAGGGTGCGAAGCCCCTGCAAATTCCATAAGTCGTTCAAGGCTATCGTGAATGCGAAAGGCCCTTGGCCCGACTCGCATTGGTGAATTCTCGACTTTGCTAGCAGTACCAAAAGACCCTTGGGGCCCAACAGCACAAAAGCCATTGAAAGTCCTTTTACATGGAATTAGGTCATATAAGACCCAGCGACATGTAAGCGAGTTTCCTTCGGGCCTAAAGATCATGTCATTGGGCTAGCTAGGCCCAACAAGCACGATTTGAAACTTTCGGGCCCAAAGATGGTGTATCGACGTCTGGTGAATTCCCACGTGTGTATTGACTTCCCGTAATTTCAGTGTGTGTATTGTAGTATCGTCGTGTATAGATTTTTGATTCATTATTAATTCGAGACCGAATCAATTCGTTTGGTAACGATTTTTGGTGTTGAAGGTGTATTATGTTTCGTCGGTAGTCGTGGTACTAGTATTTCATCATAACGGATTTATTGTTTAAAACATTAGAATTTTTACTTTTTGCAGCCCCTTTTTTTTGGATAAATTTACACTTTTGACCCTTTGTATAAAAGAATTTCCATTTTAGTCCTTAAACCAGTTTTCTTGACACTTTAGTATCAAAACTAGTTGAAAAGGTATTTTCCAGCTCAGATTTCATTGAAAAACAGTTTTAGTCCCTCAAAATGAAGTTTTCTCGGCTGAAACCTCTATTTTTTGCAATTTTTACACTTTTGGCCCAAAATAGAAAATTTTTGCATCTTTGGTCCCTTTTAAATATGAAAGATATTTTTAACCCTTGAAATGGACTTGGAGCACTAGTAGTCCCCTGTTTTACAGAAAAGTATAGTTTCAGCCCCTCTAATTTGAAAATTTCGCAAATTGGGCTTTATTGGGCCGAAAAGTTCATTTTTTGCCCATTATGCTTAAAAATTCACATTTTAATCCTTCAAAAGAGTAAATTTCCATAAAATACATTTTTGAAATAGTTTTGACTCATTTCAACCATCAGAATTTGCATTTTGTCATTTTGGGCCGTTTGAATTTATATTTTCGACATTTTGAGCCCAAAAATGGGTTTTTATGCCCAAATAGTTCATATTAACCAACTCGGTTACTTTTCTAGAATTGATTTGTGTAAAATATCATAAGTTATACTTATTTCATTCAACACATTGTAGATCTCGATTTCTAAGCTCTTTTTGACTAGATCCAACACCACAATCACATAAGGACATATATATATATAAGCATAGAAATCACACAAAGCATACATATACTCATAGATCTACACATTTGCTTGTATTCTCCCCCCAAAAAACTTATAAAAACTGAAAAATAGGGGGTATGAAGCTGACCTTTTCTTGTGGTTTCGATTTGAAGAAGAAAAGAGAAGAGTTTGTTGCTATTTCGGCCCTAGCAACCTTTCCTTGGAAGATCTCGAATTTAAGGAGCTTCTAAGGTGCAAGATCACAAGATTGAATGAATTTAGAAGAGATTTTGATGAAATGAAGGGAGTTAGATCATAAGTTAACCATTAACTTACCTTAGATGATGAATTACTTTATGAAGATCCTTAGACTTCAAGCCAAATTTTCGAGATTTTGGATGAAGAAGAGTGGATTGATAAGATAGTGCATGGATACTTGGGTTATTTGCATGGATAACCCCCATGTAAAAATGAGGTGGCAAGGCCTAAGTCAACTCTTCCCCATGAATTGGGCTTGGGCCGAGATTTGGAAAGGAAAAAGGAGATTTTTGGGCTTTATTGCCCTAAGCCCATATTAGATTTAGGTTAAATGATTGTTGGCCCTATAAAATATAAGTATGATTTTTATACTTTGTTAGGCTAGTTTAGGTTAATTATGGTTCATAATGGTTCATAATATTTAATTTATTCCATTCTAGGCCCAATATGGCCCAAAATGTTGGAATAAATGAAAGTGGGTCCAATTAGAGCCCGTTTAAGGATTCTAAGCCCAAGATGGTCAAATTGGAAGCTTATTGGTCCATTGGGCCCAATAAGGAAGTCCTAGACCAAAATGGACCTAAACAAGAACTTCTAGGGTTCCCAATTGCTTGTTGAGTATTTTGTAATGCTTGTATGGTGTATTTGATTGCAAATTTTGTTGTCATAAAGTAAGCATCATACATGCTCTTAAGAATTCAATCAAAATTTTACTTATGTGTTGTAGTTACAAGGCACAAAATTTCTAGTCGTGACATATACTACCGGAAGCACAGGACTCACACTTGGATCAGGGAAAGTCACAAGGTTACCAAGAAGCTAGTAATTGATACCGTTTTATTCAAGTATGTCGTTACCATCGTTTCGGTAATGACTAAGAAGATGATTGTTATTCCAACCCTAGTATCATATCAAATTATGTCCGAGTACGATGAGTATGTTACGTGGTTCAGAGAACCAAGTTCGATGTAGCATCTGACTTAAACCAGCAGATTGAAATGAAAGCCTATCAAGGTGATCAGTAGAAGTATCGTGATAATTGTTAAAGAATCTGGTAGCTAGAGATACTAAGTTTTAAGATGTGATTATATCACATTAGAACATGAAGGAAGGCATAGTATGTTATGGAATTTAACTGTAAGAGACCTGAGTCTAAACATTGCAACGTACGATGAGAGGTCATTAGAACGTGACCCATCGGTCTATTGAGGAAACCAGACAACTTATCTCAAGTTTGTTAAGAAGAAGAAGGATTCTCCAGTAATAATCGAGATTGTGACTTGAAGGTCATAATTTGGAGTCTAACGTGAGATAAGGAGCATGTGCAAGACCGAGCACAACCTGCAGTCATGGAATCCAAGAGTTAAATACTCGTTCGAAGCAACATAGAAGTTACGATTATTACCTAGGATGAAGAGATAACATATGGAGTCATTATACAGCCCTGTTTCATTGATGATTGCAGGACGTAATCATCCTAAGGGGGAGATAATTGTAACGCCCACAGATCCGGGCTAGTCAATTCATAGAAAATATACATAAAAAATGAGTTTTTGATGAAAGATTATTTAGAATGAGTGATATTAACCAAGGTGTAATATATGTTACAAGGGTTCCATACATATAAAGAACGCCGAAATCCGAGTTATAACGACGAAGTTATGGCTCGTCGAAGTTTTACGACAGAACCGGCATGACACTGCGCGACGTATTAGTGAATGTATGATAAAGTGATTTTTAGCTTTAGTGATCTGAACGAAAGTCGTAGTGTTCGTTAAAACGAGAGCGTACATAAAATGAATGCCCAAATCTGACTTCGTATGCGGAAGTTATGATTTTTCGAAGTTTCGGCTTAGCAGTGCACAGCCCGAAGTTTGAATATTAGATCGAGCGATTTTAGCCAACGCAACCTAAACGAGAATTGAAGATCTCGTTAATAGTAGCGTAACAGTAAAAAGACAGACGAAAACGGACGTCGGATGAAGAAGTTATGGATTTTTAACGAACCAATCCTATCACGACCTGTTAAAAATATAACTTTAAAAATAGAGTCAAAATTAGCCGATGGAATCAAAAGTAAAGTCGTAGAGTGCGGTCCCGCCTACGCGTGGATATAAAGAACGTCAAAAACGGAGCATGTATGCAAAAGTTACGAACTCTAGAAGTCGAGTGTGCAATTTGAAAAACCTGATGCAAACTAGATGACGTGACAACATTTGGGCCGTCACTTGTTGACCATGAATCAGCCTTTGGATTCGGACATCTGGCTTGCAAACGCAGCGCGTACATGTAGAACGCCCAGCATCCAAAGAAAGCCTTGTGTTTGAAGGGAACGTTGTGCGTACTTCTTATCCTTCATGCGGTCCGAAACTAAGCCACGTCGCCCCATCTGAGGAGCGCCACCTGTTGTTCTAATCCGAGCTTACGCCCAGCGTAGCCGAGGACTACGCTCAACGTATGTTCGAGGCTAGCACCTATAAATTGAATGCGAAGGCTGCCGAGGAAATCACTCCAAATCCTTCTTCCTTCTCTCTCTACTTTCTCTCACTACCCCCTACACCCTAAGGAACCCCTAGCACCCAAAGGAAGCCCCTAGGCTCCCGGAGTCCCGAGAAAAAGGGTCTTTCGGTTCGGAAACACTGCTCCTAGCAAAGCCCGGTTTTCAATAAAAACCCGATGTAAGTGAGCTGCCCCTACACTAATTTAATATAGCTTATTTTTCATTATAGTAATGTTATTAGGACCTTATAATGAGTATTTAGGCTATTATTATGGGTTATACATTGTAGTTATAATATCTTTTTAACCACTGGCAGTACGGGGAATCTGGTTTAAAGGGCAGCATAGGGTTGTTGGATTTCAATAGTGCTATATGCCAAAATGGTTCTGCCCTATGGTGTTTTATGTCTGGCCCCTGTCTGTACATAGTAGGTGAAGAGTATTATTTAACGCCTATATAATAGTAACAATAGCTAGACTATTAATTAGTCTCGTTAAATGTTAAACTAAACTCTAGTGGTAATGATACTAGGTTTTGTCAAAGGAAAATTGTGTTAAGAGTAACGAAGTACTGGCCGAGTGCCGAGTCACCACCTTATCAGGTGAGTGCATAGTTACTTTCAAATTACACATAGATATGAAGTATTTAATATAAACTACATGTTATGTGTACATATTATCTAAATACTTGTTGTCTATGCTAGATGAACGTTTTTATACATGTTTTAAATGATTTAAACTGTATATGCATTTTATATCTACAAATATGTTGGGTATAACCTGGGTAGATGAATGATGAGAGATAAAAGATGATGTGAGTAAACATTGGCACCTATAGACTTAGTGCCTAATAAACAATATCGGTAGCTATGGACTTAGTGCTTATTGAATAAACGTTGGTAGCTATGGACTTAGTACCTAATGGATAAATGTTGGTAGTTATGGACTTAGTACCTGATAGATAAACATTGGTAGCTATGGACTTAGTAACTATTAAATAAACGTTGGTAGCTATTGATTTAGTACCCGATGAATGAACTTTAGCAGCTACGGAATTAGTGCTTTATGAATGAGCATTGGAAGCTATGGACTTAGTTCCTGTCTTATAACCCTGGAAGCAAGAGACTTCGGAATGAACGAATGCAGGACAGATAACTCTTAGGGTAGACTCCTAAGAGTAAGGAAGATAATGGGGATGGGTAATTGGGTTGATTGTTTGATTGTTTAAACATAATAACTATAGTATTATGGGTTGAAAACCCTATGTACTCACCAGGTTTCGAAACCTGACCCGCTCAGTTCATTTGTATCACAGGTGTCGATATGATGCTACTTTACACTGAGGTATTTAAAAGATATATAGATCACTAATGTAAATGAATGTAAGTTCTGTTTATGCTTATGTTTCTGTATTGGCGATGACATCCCAATTGTTTTAAAATGAATAAAGATACATTTCTTCGGAAATGCTTTGATAACGCATTTATCATGTTTTTCTGGGAACAAATTCCGCAACATATTTCTTCAAAAGATACTCTGGTTTTCAAAATAAAGCATAGAAAAATCGGTCTTTTCTTGCCGTGAAAATGGGGATGTCATAGATAATCATCACCTGTCTTGTTTAAGTTTATTGATTGAAGAAAGAATTATAGAGATAAGCATGATAACAAGATTACAAATGGTAAAGTGATACTAAATTAGTAAGGTGTCCGAGAATTGTCCCTGTTGTTTGTGGTTTTCAGGTGTATCTATAGTCTAGGTTAAGTAACTAAATGTCTGATATTTCCAGGATCCTGCTGAGCGGGTATTTACAACGTGCTTTGACTTGGTATTTCCGAGTCTTAAGCCTGGATAGACTAATTCTTCGTTGTGAATGAGTCCTCTCTTGACTATTTCTTCACATGTGTTAAGTAAAAATGAAAAACAAATGTTATAGATTAGGAAATAATAATAACGGTAATAGTTGGGATCCTAAGATAATCGAGGATCCTGGATATCTAAAGAAGTTTGAGGATCCTAAATTCTTTGAGGATCCTAGCCCTAACACCAATTATCCTCTTTCTAATCATTCAAAAGTATTTCAAAATAAAACCAGTTATCAAAGTACAATCCCAAAATCATATAGTTGCGGTAACATGGGTGGATGCGCTAGGATCAAGCCGGGCCCTTCCCTTTCGAAACGGAAGTACAATCTCAAACGGAAGTACCTCCCAACCTTCCAGTCCGTATCATACATAACATACATAACACATACATATCACATAACAGCATATGGCACATTCATCTCATAGCATACAAAACCTTCCAGTCACACATAGGTACCCTTCCAGGTACAGTATAGTGAGAAGACTCACCTCGGTATCTCGGATAGTCTCGTACTCGAATCACACTTGTCTAGCCCCCGCCTAAACACATAACAATACTCTCAAATAAATAACGGCTCTTAAAGGCTAGATTAAATCCCTTCTATAATTTCCACAGAAGAGTAAAAGACCATTTTACCTCTCCCTGACCCAAAAGTCCAAAGGTTGACCAAAACTCTAAAAGTCAACGAAAGTCAACAGGGGGCAGTACGCGGCGCGTACCTTCTCTTTACGTTGGGCGTACGCCAACGAACCACAATCGGGGCCTCAACCCCTTACGTTGCGCGAACTGAGAGTTACGCCCAACGTAAGTCCCAGTTCAGCCATTTCATAGATTTTGGTCTTAAACGGTTAAGACACTCCTTCAACTTCCAGATCTGACTCTCTTAAAACCTCTTATTCTATAAAGTCGGAACCTTTAATCCTTTACATGGATGTAAAGGTCCCTACACCCTCAAACCCCTTTCCTTCCTCCTCCAATGGTCTAGATCTCATGCATGGCTCAATATTTACGTCCAAGATTGCATTTTTATGAACATACAACACTTATAGTCCTGAAATATGATAGATCTAGGCCAATGGAGACCATTTGCTCATAAAGTCTCCATCTTCGGACCAAAAACCCTAGAAATTGGTCCAAGAAGCGCACAACATAAATGAAAAGGCAAGTTTTGAGCTTTTTACCTCAGGAAGAAACTCCAACCTCTGAAAAGCTCGGATCTACTCTTTCCTACAAGCTTCTAGCCTCCAAAATGACCTCTTCTTTCCTTCAACCACCTTGAAGGGGACTCTCTATTAGGGTTTTTCTCTCTGAAATGAAGGTTGGGGTCGAAGCCATAGCATTCCTTTTATAGTGCTCAAGCCCCAAATTTGGGTTTACATATGGGCTCGTTACGCCCACTATAACCCTGGGTACGCCCAGCGAACCCAAGCGAGTCCGCGTCCAAAATAAGCGCGCGAGTACGCGCAGCGTACTCCTCAGTACGCCCAGCGTACTCATTAGTATAACATTTTACTTAAGGGACTTATCTTGACAACTTTGGAAAAATAGAAGGGTTATATAGCTTTACCTCAGTTTCGTGATGTTACAATTCTCCCCCAGTAGAACCAGACTTCACCCTCGAAGTCTCATGTCGAAAACAACTCCGGATGCTGCTCCCACATCTCCGACTCCGGCTCCCAAGTCAGCTCGGACCCTCTCCGATGCTGCCACTGAACTTGAACTAGGTGCACCTCCTTGTTTCTTAGAACCTTGATCTTCCGATCGAAAATTGTGATTGGCCTCTCGACATAATTTAGACTCGCGTCCACGTGGATATCCTCCAGCGGCACCACTAACGACTCATCGGTTATACACTTCCTCAGCTGAGACACATGGAAGGTATCATGAATCTGGCTCAACTCCGCAGGTAGCTCCAAACGATATGCTACTCTGCCCACCCTTGCGACTACCCTAAACGGCCCAATATACCGGGGCCCCAGCTTTCCCCTCTTCCTGAAACGAATCACTCCTTTCCAAGGAGACACTTTCAGGAGTACAAAATCCCTAACCTGAAACTCAAGCTCTGATCGACGCCTATCCGCGTAACTCTTCTGATGACTTTGGGTCGTCGGCCATCTCTGTCTAACCTATTTTATCTGCTCTGTCGTCTGAAGCACTATCTCAGTGCTGCCCATCACTCGCTGCCCTACCTCTCCCCAACAAATGGGAGTCCGACACCTCCTCCTATACAACAGCTCAAAAGGAGGCATACCAATGCTCGAATGGTGGTTGTTGTTATAAGAAAACTCAGCCAAACGCAGATACATGTCCCAACTTCCTCCGAAGTCCAACACACATTCCCGAAGCATGTCTTCGAGCGTCTGAATCGTCCACTCACTATGTCCGCCCGTCTGTGAATGGTAAGCGGTACTGAAATGCAGCCTCGTGCCCAATTCCTCGTGGAACTTCTTCCAGAACCTAGAAGTAAAACGTACATCCTAATCTGATACAATCGAGATCGGCACTCCATGCCGCGATACCACCTCCCTCACATACAACTCTGCCAACCTCTCAGCAGAAGAGCTCTCGCTGATAGCAAGAAAGTGAGCGCTCTTCGTCAATCGGTCAACGATCACACAAATTTCATCGACACCCCTCGCGGTCCTTGGCAACTTAGTGATGAGATCCATGGAAATCTATTCCCACTTCCATTGGGGAACCTCAAGTGGCTGCAACAACCCTACGGTCGCTGGTGCTCAGCCTTAGCCCTGCGACAGGTTAAGCACCTCTCAACAAACCATGCTACATCCTTCTTGACGGGATTAAAACAACTTTTAATCTATGAAGATCGATTAGATCTTTGAACAAGTATATGAATATTAAACAGCAAACACACAATAATAAGAATGAAACAGCTTGAATCAAACGTGTCGAATGATTAAATAAAATCCTTAGAAGAGCTCGATTAAGAACATCAACTGTAAAGGATTAGAAGATTACAAGAACAATTACAGGAAATATAATACTCTTGATGAATTGCTAAATCGATAATCTCTGCAATCTTAAATCTGAAATCTTAACCTAATATGCATGCAAGCATTAACTTAAATACGATACATAAAAGACTCTCGGTTGGACAGGCCCAAACCGGAGAATACAAGGCTAATCTAACGAGCCCAAAAGACGCAACATCAAAACTATCTTCAGCCCAACAATCTCCCCCTTTGCATCAATTTTGGAGCGAGACTTTCACTTCTTACTTGGGCCGGCAGCTAAAGCTGGTACCTTCTTCTTCACGGTACTAAACAGACACTTGGTTATGGAGAGGATGGTCTGTCTAAACCGGATGTACCAATTGATCATATCATTGAAGTACTTGATGTCATCAGCCGAATTGTCCTTACACCGCTTGATGATTGATAAGACGTGTTCCAAGCAGGCTGTGGTGTAAAGGTGCTTGTCAGCTAAAGCGAATAGACATTTCTGTCCTTCGGCTCTGGTGAACATCACTGAGTTTCGCCTCGGATCTATCTTACCCATTTGCATTGTGTTTAGATCACTGGCCGCTCCCACTGGTGCTACTTTCGGTTTCTTCTTGAAAACAGTGGCGACCTCCTGATCCATTTGGGCAACCTCCATGATGTAGCAAGCCAACATCCTTTTGACATGGTCTAAGATGGGACCATATTCGGCTTCGTTTGTCAGCAGGATATTGTACAAGAATATCCAGTCATGAGGATTCAGATTCGGCAGATCCGCCAGGGTGATGATGTGAGCAGTTCTTGCAGATCCACGAATAAGCTTGAACTTAACATTCGTGAATTTCCCCAAGGCAAAAGGCTTCAGCACCCGAACATTAACAATCTTCTGGGCGCTCCATGTAAGGTATTGAGGGCGAGCGGCCTCCAGGTAGAAGTCAATGAGCTCCCTGTCAAGCTCATCGTTCGGATGCGGGACTTCAAAGATGTTAGAGAAGGCGTGGAAGATGAGCGCCTTTCGAGTCAGCGGCATATCGAACTGCGAATCGATAGTGTTGTTGCAGTCGAACGATATCACCGGCTTGAGCCATAGTATGCTTGGAGTCTCTATGGCCTCTTTTATCAAACGATCCCTGGTCCAGGCAGGGAAGAGCAACTTTTGGCTCTCAAGGAGATCGTGGGCTTCTTTTTGCTTTCGTTCGGCTTCTTCAGCCTCATGCGCCACACGACTGGCATCGTCTTCAGCATTGCGACTGTTTTTCCGTTTCAACATGTCGGCAATGGTCTCCTTGTCTTCATCTTCATCTTCATCTTCATCTCCTCCCTCAGCTATGTTTTTACCCTTGTTCTTCACACCCGAACCCGAGGCATGACCAGTTGGGGGTGGTTCGGTTGTGTGAGTAGCTTTGGAGGAAGGAGGTGGTTTCGATCCTTTCTTCTCATCTCCCCCTTGTTTCGGAATGGACACGAAACTCGGTAGGCCTTCAATTTTGCTTAAAAGGTCCATGGCCGGGGAGAGCTTTTCAGCGAGGATACGCCTTACTGAGTGGTTAAGGATGGGGTCGTGTGCTTCCAGGATGTTTGAGAGAGCTGCGTGGACATCCGAAACACACGTCTTTATGACCTCCCTCTCGGATCGAAGAGCTTCCAATTGTTCTTGAGAGTTGGAAAGTTCTGTGCTCTTGACCTTTAGGGCGGTTGTTTTACTCGCCAAAACGTCCATCAGAGAGTTCTCAGCTGCAAGATCCTCTTGTAGCTTTGCCAAGCGGGCATCAATGGAGGCACGAAGTGCCGAGTTGTCGTCGCTAAGAGTTTGTCTAAGAGTAGCGAACGAAGTCAACTCCGTCGAGACAAACTTGGCCAATTGCTGAACAATCGGTTCCAGAGTTGTCTTTGTGGCGTCGGCGCTTTCCTGCAAGGACTTCAGCAGGTCAGAAGCGTCGGAGAATAGTTTATCGACTTTTTCGGTCGCTGCCTCACAAGCTCGGGTGGAGGCGTCTATCGCAGCAGTTGCTGAGGCCACTGAATCATGTTGAGCCCTGGAGAAGGCATCAACTATCTTCTGAAGGGCAGTTTAAAACAAAGATGACTGCTGGTTGGAAGAGGAGGCGAGAAGTTGATCAATCTCCTCGTTAAGCTCACGAAGATGCTTCTTTGTCACTGGAGCATCATCCTCCTCATCACTCTGAACTTGAAACGGACTATAGTAGACCGAGTCAAAATTCATGTGATCACCACCAAGGTATTGATCGTCGCCATCGGAGGCGTCTTCTGGAGATTGAGGTGGTGGTGAAGCTGTGGGTGTTATGGGTTTGGTTGGTTGAGGTTGAGTGGGTGGGGGTTCGTTTCGGGTGGTGGTGATGTATGGGTTTCGGTTTGTGGAGGTTCGGTTACAGGAGGGGTTTCGGTTACAGGTGGTGTTTCGGTTGATATGGTGAAGATGGGTGGGGGTATAGGGAATGAGGTTGGGGGTATAGTGGGGTTTATGGTGGGAATGGAAATAGGTATTGATGGTGGAGGTGAAGGAACTGGGGATTGATGAAGTTCCATCTCCGGGGTTGGGGATCGAGGGGGTGTGTTGCCTCGTTGAGGAGATTCGTCTCCTTGTGATCCCTCAACTTCCACCTTCGGATTCGCTTGAAGAGGAGGGAATAAGGAGCTTTCGCTTCGGTTGGGTTTTCCTCCTTTTCGGTTGTGGGGACGGAGCAGCCTTCTGTTGTTTTCGCTTCTTGGGAGAAGGTCCCTTTGGAGCTTTGGACACTTGCTTCCCCTTGTCTGCCTTTTTGCCCCTGGCCACCGGTTTATCGGCATCATGAATCGATCGCAGCATGTCCGGTGTCAGTTCCCTCGGACCAGTTTGGCGAAACTCCTTGATCGTTCTGATCAGTCTGCTATCAGCGGGCACAGCAGCATACATCGACTCCGGGATAGAGCCAATGAATGTAAATTTTGATGCATCGGATACGATGATCTTCTTGGTATGAAACGTACCAATAGAAGACATCGGTGCACCGTCGGCTGTTGGAACGTTAAACTTGTCCATGGCCCATCTTGTGATCAAGATCCAGAACCGAGCCAGCGACACCTCGGAGTGTCGGGAAGAGGAAGAGAGGCTCTGAATCAGTTGTTGCCAAAGGACAAACCCATAGTCCAGATTTATCCCATTGTACACCCCATACATAATCGATAGGAAAAGACGACTGGCCCCGTCCGATCCTGAGCTCCTCTCTGACAGTCCCTTGAAGAGAACTATAAATAACCCATTCCACTGAGGCGGTAGGCAGGATTTCTTGAACTTGGCGACGGAGGTGAGAACCTCGGTGTAGCCCATGCTGTAAAACATGTTGTACAGCATACCAACCGGAATCGTCTCCGGGTGAACTCGCGACGGGTCAGCAGCAAACCCCAACATCGTGCAAAAACGGGGGCGAGAAATCGACGTCTTGTGTTCTGCCAATTCGAAGAATACCCTGTCAACAGCCTTGTCGTAGTAATCCGTCGCGTAGACCTGAGATAAGGCCACCATTGGCACCGTTTCAATCCGTGACAGTGCAGGAGCAAGCTGGGAGTACTTGAGACACTCGATGACCAGCGACATGTAGGAGTCATACGCCAGTGGATTCAGATCAATGACCAGGCATTGCTGAGGTCGGATGGGAAGAATCTGAGAAGTTGCATGAACAGATGAAGATTCAGCCATTGTTGCAGGTTTGGAGAAGAAGATGACCGGGAGAGAGTTTGGAAGTATTTTTGCTTTGGAAATTATGGGGGCAGTAAAGAGGTAAAAGGTGGTGTTGATGGGTTTTTATAGTAGGTGATAGGAGAGAGAAAAATCGTTTCAAATCTCTTATGGAAATACAAAACGGGTTTTTGGAGTGACTGATTTGTGACAGTTGGGACGTGCGATGATCACGTAGGAGAGAGAGTGTCAGATTCCTAGGATCACGCCGCCCAATAAGCGCCGGTTCAGAGAGAGGAACCGTTTCCATTTCCACATGCGCCATTAATGCCAGATGGATGACGCTTCAATATCGCACACGCGTCCATAAGTGTCAGAAAAGGCGCGGCCGTTTCAAATTCACGTGCCCTCCTTTTTACCGTCGTTTGAATTTCTATCCATTTAACTTCCGCCGAGTCAGCAACTTTTTGTCTTATCCCCTTTTAAACAGCTGTTATCAATTAAAGACCCACGTGGCTAATTTTTTACCACAACTTCATTTGTAACCATCCAGTAATTATCCAGCCTGTAAAATAATTAGTAACGGAATTTTTGAAAATCAAGGATTTTCGTGCAAAGAGTGTAAAAGATAAAGAAATAAAGCAACACTTTTTAGGATGATCTGTGATGTCAATAATGACACGAAACTGATGATCCCGGGCACAAATCTCTTCCTTCAAGGTTAAGAGAGACCCCGAAGTGTTAGTGTGGAATCCCGTTGAATTACGATCAAACATTTATTAATAAATGTTGAAAGGCTTCTTTTAATAATGCTACTTAAGGGTGGCTTCGCTTTGATTTCAACAATTCAATTCTTGATATAAGAACAAATGTGAACAAAGTACTTGTGAGACCAGTGTAGTCTGTTGAACAAGTAGGTTGGATTTGATTTTGTAGTGGCTTGGATTAATATGAAATCTCAGATAAAAAATTTAAAACTGGATCCCTTGGGAAGAAATGTTATGGTGTGTAACAATTTCATTGGAATCACGCAAAAAAAATGAGATTCCATGAAGGTACATTCGTCAATTCATTGGTGAAAACTTGATCAAGTTAATTGGTCACCGTCAAATCGTTGGTATTGAATGTTGGGTTTCACTCAGCTCGTAGTGGCACGAAACTAAGATCATAAACACAGATGTTGTGTAACCATAAACCTCAGTGGTAGTTTCTGAGAGCCTCAAGGGTTACAGTGGTGAAACGAATGTAATGGAGAAATGTAGTGGGGATGGTGAAAGAAAACATAGTACCTCAGCTGCGAAAATAAGGACCAAGCAGGAGACTCTGAACTCATGTGAGAAGAGAGTGAGGTAGCTCATGATTAGAATAAATGAGTTAGCCTTATTGGGAAGACAAGGTTTGTGTGTACCAGGTCATGAAGGCTTTTATTCAAAATCTTATGAGGCTTGGGACATATACAGCAGCATGCTTCTAGGGACACTTAAGTAAGCCATCAAATATATATCCCCATAAACGAATGAGCACACGAAAATAAAAGAAAAGAAATATGTTTGGATTTTTGATATTTAAAAAGATAAAATAAGATAAAAAAAAGAAAAAAAACTTTGGAAAAAAAATGAAAAACCGAACCCGAAGGTTCGGTTGGTTTCGGTTCCATAGAATTTTGAAAAACCGAACCCGAACCTTCGATTGGTTTCAGTTCCACAAAATTTTGAAAAACCGAACCCGAACCTTCGGTTGGTTTCGGTTCCACAAAATTTTAAAAAACCGAACCCGAACCCGAACCTTCTGGAGGTTTCAGTTATGGAAAATTTTGAAGAAACCAAGGAGTTTAGATATGCAATTTGGAAAAACTTCTTACACAAAGAAAAACAAATTTTGCACAAGAAATATACAACACAGAAAAACTACCTTTGAAGTAATGAGCGAGTGAGATGGTTGAACCGAACCCGAACGTTCGGTTGGTTTCGCTTCTTACGTTTTAGGTGGAGAGGTAGTGTGAGGAACTGACTCTGATTCCATCATTCCTAGCCCTTGCAATATTTTATTGAACGATGCTTCTGGAAGAGCTTTGGTAAAGACGTCAGCCAGTTGATCAGTGGTTCTTACGAAGTGAACTTCGACATTTCCATCTTCCACATGATCTTTGATGAAGTGATACCTCAGTGCTATGTGTTTGGTTTTGGAGTGTTGCACTGGGTTATGACAGATCCTAATTGCACTATCAGAGTCACAATATAGAGGGATCTTCTTCATATTGAGTCCATAGTCACGAAGTTGACTCTGGATCCAAATCACTTGGGATGTGCAGGATGCAGCGGCAATGTATTCCGCTTCGGCAGTAGACAGCGACACACACATTTGTTTCTTGGATTGCCAGCTGACCAACTTCCCATCAAGAAATTGACAGCCACCAGTTGTGCTTTTGCGGTCGAGTCCACATCCTCCAAGGTCAGCATCAGAATAGGCTTGAACGAAGAAGCCTGAATTGGATGGATACCATAGACCTAAGGAGGCGGTTCGCTTGAGATAGCGTAGGATGTTCTTCACTGCCAGCATGTGAGGTTCGCGTGGGTTAGCCTGAAATCGAGCACAATAACACACAGAAAACATAATATCAGGCCTGCTAGCAGTTAGATACATTAACGAGCCTATCATTTGACGATAGAGGGTGATATCGACAGCCGGTTTATCTAGTGAAGGGGTAAGTTTGGTGCCGAATGCCATTGGGACTTTGACTTTTGAGTCTCCCATCATTCCAAACTTCGCTAGGAGAGTCTTCGTGTAAGCTTCCTGATTGATAAAGATGCCTTCGGGTCCCTGTCTAATATTTAAACCAAGGAAAAAGTTAATAGGACCCATTGAGCTCATTTCAAACTTAGTCTCCATGAACTTTCGGAATTCAGCTGTTAAGCTGGGATTCGTGGAGCCAAAGATGATGTCATCGACATAAATTTGAACTATCATAAGGTGGTTACCTTCCTTTTTGCGAAAGAAGGTCGGGTCAACCGAACCTTGTTTGAATTTGGACATCTTTAAAAATTTTGTAAGCGTTTCATACCAGGCTCTCGGAGCTTGTTTGAGGCCGTACACAGCTTTATCCAGAATATAGCAATGATTTGGATACTTTTCGTTCACGAACCCAGGAGGTTGCTCCACATACACAGTTTCTTCGAGTTCTCCATTGAGAAATGCACATTTGACGTCCATTTGGAAAACCTCAAAGTTTTTGTGAGCAGCATAGGCCAGAAATATTCTAACTGATTCTAGCCTAGCTACTGGAGCGAATGTCTCTTCGTAATCTATTCCTTCCTCCTGACAGTATCCCTTGACCACCAGACGAGCCTTGTTCCTTATGACATTACCTTCCTTGTCCATTTTGTTTCTAAAAACCCATTTAAGACCAACAACCGAAGCATCTGGAGGAGTTGGAATGAGGCGCCAGACTTTGTTCCTTTCAAACTCGTTCAGTTCGTCTTGCATTGCTTGAACCCAATCAGAGTGATCGAGGGCAGTGTTCACTGTCTTCGGTTCAACTTTTGATACGAATGAGTTAAACATACAAAACTCAACCTTTGAAAATAAGGATGTCTGTTTTGCCTTCAGTTGAGATCGGGTCAGAACCTTTTCAGATACATCACCAATTACTTGAGAGATGGGATGATCTCTGGTCCATTTGGTAAGAGGAGGGTAATTTGGATCGAAGGTTGGATCTAGTTCAGCGTTGATCATCTCTTCTGGCTCAGATTGGCTATCGAAATCAAGTGTCATATCATCATGCTCCCCCTCAATTGATGAGTCTTGAGAAACATGAGATTCAGGGGTTTCTTGTGGTGCTTGACTTTCAGGCGTTGAAGCACCTTCGTTTGGAGGGGCATCTTCGGTTGGAGAGGTACCTTCGGTTGGAGTAGTAGAGCTAGGCTCCCCCTGGACTTGTGAGCTTGGCTCCCCCTCGACTGAAGCATTGTTGGTTGGAGATTCAACAGTAGGCGTTTCTCCTTCATGCATTCTTCTTGCAGCATCTTCGACAATCTGCTTCATATGATCTATTTTGTTGTCAGCTGCACCTGCTTCTGAGAGAGAAGCTTTTTCCGGTTCGTCAAAGAGTTCCAGAAAATTCTCGTACAAATTGGCGATTGAGACTGTGACTTGGCCAGTTTGAGGAAAGATTTCCCTGGCAGTGTCATCTATGGCCTGTAGCTTCTTGACATAGCTATCATCAAAGGTCACATAGTATGTCTCTTCAATCCTTCTTGAACGTTTGTTTAGGACCCTGTACGCCTTGGATGTGAGTGAGTAACCCAGAAAAATTCCCTCGTCGGCTTTGACATCAAACTTGTTGCGGTGTTCTTTAGAGTTAAAGATGAAACACCTTGAGCCAAACACGTGGAAAAATTTCACATTGGGCTTCCTGTTGTTTAATATCTCATATGGTGTGAGCGTGAATCGCTTGTTGAGATAGGACCTGTTTTGTGTATAACAAGCAGCAAAAATAGCGTCAGCCCAAAAATAAAGAGGTAAGGAAGCGAAACTTAGCATAGTTCGGGCAGCTTCACACAAGGATCGGTTTCGTCTTTCGACTATTCCGTTCTGTTGTGGTGTGTAAGGAGCTGAGAAATTGTGACTAATTCCCTTTTCTGCAAGAAACTCTTCAAACTCCCTGTTCTTGAATTCGAGACCATTGTCGCTCCTTATGTTACGAACGACCTTCTTGAGCTGGACTTCAATTTGCTTGATAAACACTTTCAGCTTTTGAGTCGCTTCAGATTTGAGCTTTAGAAAGAACACCCATGTAAATCGTGAAAAGTCATCAACAATAACAAGAATATACTTGCTACCACCGATGCTTTCTATAGATGAAGGACCACACAAATCGATATGAAGCAATTCGAGTGGTTCAACAACTTTTGTGTTGATTACAGATGGGTGACTTTGACGACTCTGCTTTCCCATTTCGCATGCAGCACATAAATGCTCTCTGTCGAACTTGAGCAATGGAAGACCCCTAACGTGACCTCCAGTGACAAGGCGGTTGATATCTTTGAAATTGAGATGAGAGAGTCTTCTGTGCCACAACCAGCTTTCGTCGGATTGGGCTTTTGATAGCAGACATATGGCTGGATTTCCTTTGATGGGTTTCATGTTCAGAGGAAACATTTCACCCTTTCTTTCTGACTTCAGAATCACTTTCTTTGTCTTTTTCTCTATGATTTCAGAACCTTCATCATCGAATGAAACTTTGAGACCTGTACCTCCAACAAGCTGAGATACACTGATGAGGTTGTGTTGAAGTCCTTCCACATAGGCCACCTTTCTTATGGTAAAATCACCATTCGTTATCATCCCATATCCCTTTATGGTGCCGAAAGAGTTATTTCCAAACTTAACGTTGCCACCATTTGCAAGAGATCTGTATTCCCTGAGCTCCTCTTTCCTCCCTGTCATGTGACGTGAGCAGCCACTGTCGATGTACCATTCTTCGTCAAACTGCTCGTCACTTATAACCTGCAAAAATTAAGCAGATTTAGGAACCCAAAGTTTCTTGGGTCCATGTGAGCTTTTCATGGGAACGGGAATAGTAAGAGAGATGTCAACTAGATATGTTCGTTTTATTAGAGTTGTTTCATCTTTCTTTTTAATGGTAAAAACTTTTATTTTGTTAGGATTAGGTGTGTTCGGTTTGGACTCTGGTTTGGATTCATCCACCTTCTGCTTTCCCTTCCGTTCAGCTGATGAATGAGGTTTTTGAGGACAAGCGGGATTAGCTTTGGAACAAGATGGAGATGAATGAGTGGAAGTAGAAGAACGAGAAGAATTAGAGCGAGAGAAGTTAGATGGGGAGGACTTCCTGGCTGATGACTCTAGGTGACCCTTTTGCTTTTGATCATTGGAGGGGCTAACCTTCGAGTCTTGTTCTCTTTTGACTTCAGAACCGAACCTTTGCCTTCGGTTGGTATCTTCTTGTGAACCGAACCTTGGCTTTCGGTTGGTATTTTCTTGCGAACCGAACCTTGGCTTTCGGTTGGTATCTTCTTGTGAACCGAACCTTGGCTTTCTTACAGGATTGTTTTCATACTTCAGATTCTTGTCTTTGTGTGAATAGTATGCATTCTGGGAGTGCCAGAATTGCTTCCTTTCAGAAAGGTTTTTCCTGTATCTTTGGTTCCTTTCTATCTTCTTATCCCTCATCTACTTAGGTTGATGATGAACGTTCGCTTTCGTTTTTGTTGTCACCTTGGCTGGTTCCTTTTGAACTTCAGGAGTTTTTTCCTTGAGCAGAGGGAGCAGAGGGAATACCTGAAGAAGATTCAGTTTGCCCTGAGGAAGTGGAAGGAATATCTGATGAAGTTTCACTTTGAGCTGTTGGTGTTGAAGGAATGTCTTCTTTTGTTGAACAATCAACCTCTTGAGGAATATCTTTTGTACCACTTGTGCTTGGTTTACTGAAATTATCAGGCTTGTTCAAGGGTTCAGGTATGTATCTCCCTTTCTTCATCCAGGAGGTTCTTTCAGATAGGCCAACGGTTTCGTTTCCATTATCAATAGGAGCTTCCCAGAAGTACTCATCACAGCCATCAGCATTGTCTTCGTTGACAATAGCCGTGAGTTCAGCTGTTTGATGTTCGGTAACTCCAGTCACCTTGTATACCTGATTCGGAGTGGTCCTGACCTTTTGATACACAACAGCTTTTTCTACTAGTTTCGGGGACTTTTGTTGGGACAATCTAGCGAATTCCACAGAGTTTTCAGAAATAAGATTTTTGTGGTTTTCAGTTTCTCTTTTAACAAATTCTGAGCAGTCAACCGTATCCTCTACAGAAATTTCACTCATGTTTTCGTCCTCGTTAAGCTCAGATGCATTTTCAACATCGATTTTATTTTCTGAGCTTACGTTGGTTTTTAGAGAGTCAAACTTTTGTATGGTATTGGTTCTCAGTTTAAGTCTGTCATTTTTGTCCAAAAGATTTTTGAGCATGTCCTTGTGGTCTTTGGATTTGATGAAGGACTCAATTTTGTCCAGTCCAATCATATAGGTTGGGTTGATATTTTCAGACGATATCACACTCTCACAATTGTAGGCTTCGGCATCAATTTCATCCTCCTTAAATTCTAGGAAGGGCAAAATCATGCGATGGATCTTTTTGCCTATCTCACAGTCCAAGTGAAGTTGAGTAATATTGGAATATAAACGTTTAGCTATTAAACAAAAAACATTTCGTTGTTTTAACAATTTCAAATTGTCCCTCTGCAAATAAATGTTTTCGTCTTTAACTTTAACTAATTCCGACTCTTTTAATTCAATCCACATACGCCGCTCCTCACTCTTCGACGCCACCCTGCTTAATTGATCAGTCAGGTTAGAATTGGTGACTCGAGTTTGAGTTAAGCTACTATCTAAATGAGAAATTCTTGTATTAACATTTTTTAGTTCTTTCTCATATGAGGATGATGGTACTTTAGATGAAATAAAAACAGATTGTACCTTCTTTATCAGTTCATCGAGCTCATTGAACTGTTGGCTGAGTGGTTTGGACGTAAAGCACATATCCTCCTGCATCTTCGGTCCATTGCTTCCTCCATCGGTATTGTGTCCCCTCATTTGAGATATGCCAGACACCATGAAGCATTTTCCACCACTGCTTTCCTCCTTAGCCATATAAGCCTTTCCATGAGTAGGCTTCCTCACTTCTTCGTCTTCTGAGTCAGTAGACCAAACTTCTGTGCTACCGAACTCATCGTCATTAACCGAACCCTGCACAATAAGAGCATTAATAGAAGGGTTAGTGGTAGACTTCTTCTTTCTCAACTCATCCAATCTCTTCTGCAGCACGGCTTCCTCATCCTTTCCATCGTCCTTTTCAGCCATCTTCTTAAGAACACAGTCCTTAGCATAGTGGTTCTTGCCCCCACAGTAGAAGCAACTTACTCCGGAATCGCCATCTGCTTTCGGTTCCTTCTTGGGCTCCTCAGCCTTCGGTTCATTGTTTGCCTTTTCAGAGCTGTAACTCCCCTGCCAGTTTCGGTTTTTGTTGCTGGGGAATCTCTTCTTTATGAATCTCTTGGGATTGGATACCATCATGGCATAATCCTCAGTTGTGAGGTCATACTCTTCCAAGTTGAGCTCTTCATCTTCCATCACAGCTTTACTTTTAGATAGGAGGGCCAACGAACCAAGACTAGAAACAACGTTCTTCTCTTGAACCACAATCTTCTCTTGGGACTTTAGAATACCCACCAGTTTCGCCAAAGAGTATGATTTAAACTGTTCATGGGCTTTGACTGTGGAAACTACTGCTCTCCATTCAGATCTTAGTCCGTTCAAGAAAGTAACCTTTTGTTCGATGAGCTTCCTTTTAATGTCGTGTTTGATCATCTTGCTGAGAAGATGATTGAAGCGATCAAACGTCTGGGTCACAGTTTCTTCGGCCCCTTGCCTGAATTCTCCAAACTCAGATAGAAGCAAGGTTTGGATTGAATGTTCAAGATCTTCGTCTGTGGAATACAGTTCGCGAAGTCTATCCCATACTTCCTTCGCCGTAGTGCATGAGCTGACCAGTCTGAATGTGTCGGACTGAAGGGCGAATCTGATCAACCTTAGCGCCTTAATATTGCACTGGAATTTGTCTTTTTCATCTTGCACAATATTCGTCACGTCCTTAAGCAGATCATTGTACTCTTTTTGCGTCTTAATGATTCTGGATGTCGCAGAATGAGAAAATGGTCCATTGATGATGGCTTCCCATATGAGAAAACCATTGTCCTCCGATCCAATCACGTAATCTTCAAAATGATGCGCCCATACTTCATAGTCATGGGTGTATAAGATTGGAATCTTTGTCGTCGAACCAATGTTGTTGGAAATATTAATAGGGTTTGATTGCGTTGCGTCCATAATGATCGTAAAACCTGTTCAAAGATCAGACTTGTAATAAAGCAGATTAGGGCAAAACAATAAATACTAAGATACGTCAATTAAGATGACGGCTCAATAAATATCGATGATTGCGGAAAACCCTAATTGAAATCTTTTTCACAGAAAAGATGTGTATCGATTACACAGCCTCCTGCTCTGATACCAATTGATGGGATTAGAACAACTTTTAATCTATGAAGATCGATTAGATCTTTGAACAAGTATATGAATATTAAACAGCAAACACACAATAATAAGAATGAAACAGCTTGAATCAAACGTGTCGAATGATTAAATAAAATCCTTAGAAGAGCTCGATTAAGAACATCAACTGTAAAGGATTAGAAGATTACAAGAACAATTACAGGAAATATAATACTCTTGATGAATTGCTAAATCGATAATCTCTGCAATCTTAAATCTGAAATCTTAACCTAATATGCATGCAAGCATTAACTTAAATACGATACATAAAAGACTCTCGGTTGGACAGGCCCAAACCGGAGAATACAAGGCTAATCTAACGAGCCCAAAAGACGCAACATCAAAACTATCTTCAGCCCAACACTTCTTCATACATGGCCACCAATAATCATTCTTCAAATCCAAGTACATCTTAGTGGCCCCAGGGTGGATTGAAAATCTCGATTTATGCGCCTCCTCCATCAAGGTGGTGCGCGCTCCTCCTGCATACGACACCCAAATCCGGCCCTGAAGGGTCATCAACCCGTGACTATCGGTAATGAACTCCGGCACCTGCCCAATCACCCGCTCACTCTTGCGATTCTCCGGTCTCACGGCCTCTGTCTGGGCCTCCTGAATGGTGTCCAACACCGGCGTCATCACTATCAACCACATACAAATATCCCGAATCAGGGCGCTATCCGCCCTACGGCTCAGGGTATCAGCTACGACATTGGCCTTGCCCGGGTGGTACAGGATCTCACAATCGTAATCCTTTACCACATCCAGCCATCTCCTCTGGCGCATATTCAGATTGGGCTGGTCCATCAAATACTTCAAACTCTTGTGGTCCGTGTAGATGGTACACCGAACCCCATACAAATAGTGACGCTAGATCTTGAGGGCGAACACCACTGCCCCCATCTCCAAATCGTGGGTGGGATACCTCGTCTCATGAGGCTTCAGCTGCCTTGACACATACGCTATCACATGCCCCCTCTACATAAGTACTGCACCCATCCCCGATATCGATGCGTCACAATACACCACAAAATCCTCCATCCCTTCCGGGAGTATTAGCACCGGGGCCTCGCACAATCTCTGACAAAGTGTCTCAAACGAGGTCTGCTGCTCCGGACCCCATGAAAAAGCAACACCCTTCCGGGTCAACCTGGGGAGAGGCACGGCGATCTTGGAGAAATCCCTGATAAATCTCCGATAATAGCCGGCCAATCCTAGGAAACTTCTAATCTCACTAGGTGATCTCAGCACCTCCCATCTCATAACCGCCTAAATCTTGGCCGGATCGACCAAAATCTCATCCTGGTTAACGAGGTCTCCCAAGAACTGGACCTCTCGTAACCAAAAATCACACTTGTCGAATTTGGCGAAAAGCCTCTCCGATCTCAATACCCCGAGAATCTCCCTTAGATGCTCCTCATGCTGCTCTCTAGATCTCGAGTACACCAAAATATCATCAATGAGCACGATCACCGACCGATCCAACATCGGCCTGCACGCCCTGTTCATGAGATCCATGAATGCTGCCAGTGCATTGGTGAGCCCAAAAGGTATCACCACGAACTCGTAATGCCCATAACAAGTTCTGAACGTCGTCTTCTAGATATCTTCATCCCGAACCCTCATCTGATTATATCCCAACCTCAGATCTATCTTGGAGAACCAAGACGCCCCCTGTAACTAATCGAACAGATCGTCGATCCTTGGTAACGGATAACGGTTCATGACCGTCAACATGTTCAACTCCCGGTAATCAATGCACATCCGGTGTGAACCATCCTTTTTCTTGACAAAAAGGATCGGCGCTCCCCAAGGTGAGCTATTTGGTCTAATAAACCCTTTCCCCAGCAGCTCCTGAAGCTGTGAGGATAACTCCTGCATCTCTGGCGGCACAAGGCGATAATGCGCCTTGGCAATAGGTGCTTCCCCCGGAACCTAGTCGATACGGAACTCTACTTGCCTCTCGAGAGGCACACCTGGCAATTCCTCGGGAAAGACATCCGGGAACTCGCACACTATCGGAACCTCATCGATTGAATTTGTCCTCCCAGCGGCCACTCGTGTGTCCATCACATAGGCTACAAACCCGCTGTAGTCGTGCTGCAAACTCTGTCTCGCTCTGGCAGCCGAACAAAACGTTGACCCGCATTGGTTACCCTCATCATACACCGTAAGTACTCCCCCACTAGGGTCTCGTATCATCACCAACTAACGCCCGCAGTCTATAACAGCTCCAAATCGACTCATCCAATCCATGCCCACTATAAAACATACGTCCCCCATCGCAATCGGGACCAGATCTATCGGGAACTCCACACCGAAGATCTCGAGTATACACCCTCAGATCACCTCCGTAGCATACACCGCTCACTTGTTAGCTATAGAAACTCGCGAAGGTCGACTCAATGCCTCTTGTTGGATACTGATGTGCTGACTCAATGCCAAGGAAACAAATGACCGACTCGCACCCGAGTCAAATAACACCAAAGCAGGTACAGAATTCACAAGAAAAGTACCTACGCATATCATAATATAAGCACAACACCTCGAACTCAACATAAATAAAAGAAAGAATACATACCAGCCACGACATCGGGCGCCGCACGGACCTCCTCTGCTGACAATTGGAAGGCTCTCCCGCGAGCCTTCGGTGCATCGGCCTTCACCAGCCGAACCTCAGTAGCGCGCACGGTGGCAGGGGCAGATCCCTGCTGTGCTCCATGTGCTGTCCCTCGCAGCTGCGGACACTCGGCCTTCCGATGCCCCATCTGGTTGCAACGAATGCAAACCATGAATCCCTTGGGGTAATCCTATGCTATATGCCCCTCCTTGCCACATTTGTAGCAAGAACCAGATCAACAAACCCCATCGTGCCCATTGCCGCACTTTCCGCAAGTGCGACCCTTCTGGCCTCCAGATCTGGAATCGGCGGGCTTTGCTGTAACGCCTGTGTTTCCGGGCTTGCCATTTTTAGCAAGATAATAGTCTAGGTTAACCTTTGTAACCCATTTTGAAATAATAAGAATGTATTATTTGAGTATTATGTGTTTTGTGCTTAATTGCTTAATTATGTGGTTTGATTAATTAATAATAAAAATAAGCGTCGAAATTTAAGTGTAAAATAAACTTAATATCTTTGGTTAATGTTGTAGTAGTTGAAACGAGGTTTCCGAATATATATAGAACGCCCAAATCTGACTTCGTATGAGGAAGTTATGATTTATCGAAGTTTCGACTTAGCGGTGTGCAACCTGAAATACTCGAATTGAGATCGAGCGGTTTTTAGCCGAAGCAATCTAAATGAGAATCGAAGATCTCATTGTTGGTATCGAAGCGATAAAAAGTTAGGCGAGAACGGACGTCAAACGAAGAAGTTATGAATTTATAACGAAGTTTTTCTATCGCGGCCTATTAAAAATAAATAATAAAAATAAAGTCAAAATTAGCCGACGGAGTCTAAACGAAAGTTGTAGAGCGTTGTCTCACCTTTCCGTGGATATAAAGAACGCCGAAAACGGAGTTCATATGCAGAAGTTATGAACTTCCGAAGTTTATTAATCATTTTGTATTTAAATTTAATTATAAATTCGGAGGTATTATCCGAAGACAAGTCACCAGTCTGATCCGACGTATGCCCCGCGTACTCCGGAAGTGTCGACACTTCGGATGACGCATGCAGTGACGATTTCGGAGGCTAGTACGCCCCGCGTACGCCTGTACGCCCCGCGTACTCCGAGGCTCCAGCCTCTATAAAAGGGATCCGAAGGCAGCCGGCTATTTTGCTAATTTCTTCTCTTCTCTTTCCCGTTTTTCATCGTTTTGCGTGCCAGAAATACCCCGAAGCCCCGGTATCATACTCTAGCCCCGAGGCAAGTCCCGAGATCCCGAAGATCCCGAGAAGTGCGGTTCCCGAGTCGAAGCTCTGCCTGCGAGAAGTTTGATTTTTGAGGAGATCTTCCAGATCTGCTGTGGATTACTACTTCTGCAAGTCGTAGTGCTGTCCGATCATCTTCTGATCAAGTGAGTGTATACTACCTTTCATAAACACGATAATAATACAAGTGCGGTTTGAGTGTATTAAGTAAATTGTGGTTTATATGTGCGAGGGTATAGTTACTTTCTTCTAACGAGTAACTATGAAGTATTTTATATGATATACTTGTTATGTGTATATTTTGTGATTGTATGTGTGAATGGATATTCACTTTATTCTATCTCATAGATCTGAATTGTTTTCTATGGAATACGTGTTATGTGGTATGCCTCATCGGTTATGTGGAATATATATTGAATAAAAATGATATACAGGTTTAAACTATGTATGAAAATATATATCCTTATCTACTAATATGTTGGGTAGAACATGGGTAGATAGTTGGTGTGTAATAAAAGATGAGAGGCCTCGATGTTGTTGTTGTTGTTGATCTAGTTATTCAGCGGAGTATGGATAACGACCACGGACTCTTTCGAGACAGTCCAGTGGAACGCTAGCAGGTTCATAACCTGTAGGTGTTGTGAACGATGTGTTCACCGGTGTACTCTATCCCCCTCATGGTTGCCTTTAGGATATCTATTGTTGAGGAAACCCCTTCGCAGTGATGTCCGTCCCGATGAAAATCCTAGATTAGGTCCCTTGAGATAGTTGTTTTTTTAGGGACGTAAAGTGAGGATAACGGGAATGGGTAATCGGGATAGTGATTGGTTGGTGAAATTAAATATAATTTATTTATTGTGGGTTGAAAACCCTATATGCTCACCAGGCTCCCAAGCCTGACCCACTCAGTTTTATTTGTATTACAGGAAGTGGCACAAGGGCGTAAGATGGATGGATCATCTTGTTGTTTTGTTTACAAGTTTGTATATGTATATATTTGTTGAATGACTTGTAATGTTTATCATTTATGCTTTATGGTCTGTATCGGAACATGACATCCCGAGTTTTGATTATATAATGAAATGCATCTCTTGATGAAATGCTTTGATAAATATTATTTTATCATGTTTTGTTTTGGGAACAAATTCCGCAACTCTTTCAAATCAAAAGGATTTACTCTGAAATTATTTAAAAGCATAAATGAAAATCGGTCTTTTCTGGCCGAGATTTTGGGGATGTCACAGTTGGTATCAGAGCATTAGTTTAAGCGAACTAGGAATTTGTAGGATTTCTAGACTTAAACTTAGAATGCTAAGTGGAATGTTGAGATGTGTGTCTGTTGGATTTTAGACACGAGCACTAGTTTATTTTAGGAAAGTTGCCTAAAATGCTTTTATGTGCTAAATGTTATATGTTGCCATATATGATATTAATTGTTAGGATCTACGGTCTGTTGCCGACCGGATCTGGAAACCTTATGTGTGTAGGATTCTAAGCGTATGTCTACGATATTAGAACTAGCATGTAAACGTTTCGGAGTGATAAGGATGATTTGAATACCTATCGTGAATAAGGATCTAATTACACCTTATTCGGTGTGTAGATCAAAATGGTGAGAACAAGGAGTGGCGTTGGAAACGCGGATGAAAACAGGAATCAACCGCCAGTGATTGAGCAGATACCTGTTGTAGCAGCAGCACCAGAACCAATAACAATGGTTGCGGTGCAAGCCATGATTCGGGCTATGCTAGCCGAACAAAGGGAGGAGATGCAACAGATGTTGCATGATAATAGGGATGAACCTATCATACCTATTGAGGAACCCGAATTGATTCCCAAGCAATCGGAGGAAGGGAACAATAGTCGCATGATGAGTCAAGTTGGGACTCAAGGAGAACGAAGGAACGATCCAGAAAGGAGAAGCAACAAGGATGGGCGAATGTACAAGAATTTCTTGGGCGCCAAACCGCCAAGTCTTTCTGGGAGCCTGAAGCCTGTTGAGATAATGGATTGGATCTCCGAAATGGAGATGGTATTTGAAAGTTGCGACTGTAGCAACAAACAGAAGACCGTATTTGCGGTTAGACGACTGAAGACTGGAGTCTTGAGTTGGTGGAAGTTGTTGGCAGATACTATGCAACGAGGAGAAACCCTGAAAATGTCATGGGAGGAGTTCTTGGAACAGTTAAGGGTGTAGTATTGTTCGGAGATAGATCTGATTGATCTGAACAATGAGTTTCAAAACTTAAAGAAGGGGAAGATGAGCATAGATGACTATGCTACTGCATTTACTGAGAAGATGAAGTTGTTTCCGTACCTAGTGCCAACGGAACTCTCCAAGATTGAGAGGTTTGCTAACGGACTGCCTGCCGACTTTGGTCCGACAGTCAAGATGGCAACTACTCTGAAAATGGTTGTTCGTGCAGCTAAGAATGTGGAGGCCCAGCAGAAGGAAAGGGGTCTGGAAAGGATAGATGTTGGAGAAAAGAGGAAGTTCGATGGAACTTCAGGGTCCAACAAGAAAAACAAGTTCTCGAAGTCTGGTTCGAGGGGAGGTGGAGGTAAAGCGAAATGGTGCGACAAATGTAAGAAGAAGCATCATGGAAGATGTGAGGTGGCGAACACATGCTACAAGTGTGGAAAGCCAGGGCACTATGCCAATGAGTGTACCCTCACAAAGAAAGTTTGCTATGGTTGTGGTGAGGAGGGTCATATGTCGAGGGACTGCCCGAAGAAGAAGGAGGCAGCTAGACCCAACATTCCGCCAAAGCCAAAGGCGAGGGCATTCCAGATGACACTGGAAGCTGCTAAAGATGAAGCTGATGTCGCTTCAGGTACCTTTCTCGTTAACGAATTGCCTGCCCAAATTTTATTTGATTCTGGAGCCAACTACTCCTTTATATCGCATGAATTTGGTAGAAAGCTAGCTTTGCCTGTTGTTAGACTAGATAATGCCTTATTAGTCGATGTTGCTAGTGGCAAGTTTGTACCTGTTAGCTATCGCATGAAAAACATCTTAATTGACTTGAATGGGAATAAGTTCCACGAGGAATTATTGCCTATCGAACTTAATGGTTTCGACATCGTATTGGGAATGGATTGGCTTAGCGCCAACGACGCCGAAATTTTATGCAAGAAGAAAATAGTCAAAGTAAACCCGCCTGGGAAAGATTCATTTATGGTGTATGGAGATAAACGCAGAGTGAATTCTGGAATCATTTCATTGATGAAAGCCAGAAAATGTTTGACCAAGGGGTGTACATCATATTTAGCATTCGTGATTGATGCTAAGAAGGAAAAGAATGTGATGCAGAATATTCCAGTGGTGTGTGATTATCCGGAAGTATTTCCCGAAGATCTTCCTGGATTACCACCAGATCGACAAGTGGAATTCTGTATTGACTTGTTGCGAGGAACGACGCCAATTGAAAAAGCACCTTATCGATTAGCACCGACGGAGATGAAGGAGCTAATGATGCAACTTCAGGAGTTATTGGACAAAGGTTTCATTAGACCTAGTTCATCACCCTGGGGAGCTCCGGTGTTATTCGTGAAGAAGAAAGATGGAAGTATGAGAATGTGCATTGATTACCGAGAGCTGAACAAGGCAACAATAAAGAATAGATATTCATTGCCTAGGATTGATGACATGTTTGATCAATTGCAAGGTTCGAGCTATTTCTCGAAGATCGATCTAAGGTCAGGATATCATCAGCTAAAAGTAAGAGAGCAAGATATCGAGAAGACTGCATTCAGAACTAGATATGGACACTACGAGTTCTTGGTTATGTCGTTTGGACTAACCAATACTCCGGCAGCATTCATGGATTTGATGAATAGGGTTTGTAATCCTTTCCTTGATAAATCCGTGATAGTGTTCATAGACGACATTCTGATTTACTCGAAAAGCCAGGAGGAGCATGGCAGACACTTGCGAGAAGTGTTGGAAGTTTTGAAGAAGGAGAAGCTGTATGCTAAGTTCTCTAAATGTGATTTTTGGATTCGTGAAGTCCAATTCTTGGGTCACGTGGTCAACCAAGAAGGGATAATGGTTGATCCAGCGAAGATCGAAGCTGTGACGAAGTGGGAACAACCGAAAAGTCCCACGGAGATCCGAAGCTTTTTAGGATTAGCCGGATATTACCGAAGGTTTATCCAAGGCTTTTCTTCGATTGCTACTCCGTTGACAGCTTTGACCCACAAAGGAGATACTTATGCTTGGGGTGAGAAGCATAAGGAAGCATTTGAGAAGCTAAAGGAGAAGCTATGCGAGGCACTGATACTTTCTCTACCCGATGGAGTTGAAGACTTCGCTGTCTATAGCGATGCGTCTGGTGTTGGATTGGGTTGTGTTTTGACCCAAAGAGAAAAGGTGATAGCATATGCGTCTCGACAGCTGAAAGAGCATGAAGAGAATTACCCGACTCATGATTTGGAGTTGGCAGCGGTAGTTTTCGCTCTGAAAATATGGAGGCATTACCTCTATGGCACGAAGTGCAAACTTTTCACTGATCATAAGAGTCTTCAATATCTCTTTAATCAGAAAGAATTGAATATGAGGCAACGACGCTGGCTAGAATTACTTAAAGACTACGACTGCGAGATACTTTACCACCCCGGTAAAGCTAATGTTGTTGCTGATGCTCTCAGTCAGAAAGTCAATCTTGAAAGGAAAAGGCCAAGAGCGTTGAGAATAGAAGTTTTCTCGACTATTTTGGAAAGTATAAAGAAAGCACAAAGCGAAGCTTCTGAGAAGAATGACCGAAAGGAAGAACGTTTGGGCAAAACGTTGGTGTTCGGTGTAAACAGTCATGGACTGAAGGTGTTCCAAGATCGGATTTGGATACCTAAGACAGGAGGAGTCAGAGATCTTCTGATGGAAGAAGCTCACAAGACCATGTACTCGATTCATCCGGGTAGCACTAAAATGTATAGGGACCTGAAACCCTACTACTGGTGGCCGACGATGAAGCTTGATGTTGCAAAGTATGTGGCCGAGTGTGTGACTTGTGCGAGAGTCAAGACACAACATCAGAAACCGTACGGGAGTTTAGAACCTTTGCATGTGCCTATGGGTAAGTGGGAAGACATTGCTATGGATTTTGTCACTAAACTGCCCAGAACAAAGAATGGTCACGACATGATTTGGGTGGTCGTTGATCGATTCACTAAGAGTGCGCATTTCATAGCGGCCAAGGAGAAATGGTCTATGGAGAAACTTGCGAATTCTTACGTGAAGGAAATTGTGAGGCTTCACGGTGTTCCATTAATGATTGTGTCGGATCATGATAGCCGTTTCACATCGAGGTTTTGGAAAAGTCTACAAGAGGAATTGGGTACCAAGTTGTGTTTAAGTACAGCTTACCATCCGCAGACTGATGGTCAGAGCGAACGAACGATACAAACACTTGAAGATATGCTGAGAGCATGTACTCTGGAATTCCTAGGTAATTGGGATGAACATTTACCATTGGTAGAATTTTCCTATAATAATAGTTTCCACTCGAGCATTAAGATGGCACCGTACCAAGCTTTGTATGGACAGAAGTGTCGTACGCTGTCTTGTTGGCTTGAGGCTGGGGAAAAGCAGTTTATGGGACCGGAGTTGGTTCATCAAACTGCTGAAAAGTTGAAAATAATTAGGGAAAGAATGTTAGCGGCTCAGGATCGTCAAAAGAGCTATGCTAACAAGAAGCGAAGACCGATAACTTTTGAGGTTGGGGATTCGGTTTTGCTTAAAGTCTCGCCGTGGAAGGGACTTATAAGATTTGGAAAAAGGGGAAAGTTGAGTCCAAGGTTTATTGGACCGTTTAAAGTTCTTCAGAGGATTGGGAACCAAGCTTACAAGCTCGAATTACCGGAAGAACTGAATGGAATTCATAACACTTTTCATGTGTGTTATTTGAGGAAGTTCACAGGAGAAGTTCCCGACATAATTCCAATCTCTGAATTGAGAATTGATGAGAACAAAAGGTTGGTTGAAGAACCAGAGGCAATTGTTGACTGAAAGACTAAGAAATTGCGACGCAAGATGGTTGGGTTAGTGCTTGTCCGATGGAAACACACGAATGGGCCGAATCTCACCTGGGAGACGGAGAGTGACATGATGGGTCGCTATCCGCATTTGTTTGTTGATGTGTGATTCCGGGGACGGAATCATTCTAAGGTGGAGAGAATTGTAACGCCTGTGTTTCCGGGCTTGCCATTTTTAGCAATATAATAGTCTAGGTTAACCTTTGTAACCCATTTTGAAATAATAAGAATGTATTATTTGAGTATTATGTGTTTTGTGCTTAATTGCTTAATTATGTGGTTTGATTAATTAAGAATAAAAATAAGCGTCGAAATTTAAGTGTAAAATAAACTTAATATCTTTGGTTAATGTTGTAGTAGTTGAAACGAGGTTTCCGAATATATATAGAACGCCCAAATCTGACTTCGTATGAGGAAGTTATGATTTATCGAAGTTTAGACTTAGCGGTGTGCAGCCTGAAATACTCGAATTGAGATCGAGCGGTATTTAGCCGAAGCAATCTAAATGAGAATCGAAGATCTCATTGTTGGTATCGAAGCGATAAAAATTTAGGCGAGAACGGACGTCAAACGAAGAAGTTATGAATTTATAACGAAGTTTTTCTATCGCGGCCTATTAAAAATAAATAATAAAAATAAAGTCAAAATTAGCCGACGGAGTCTAAACGAAAGTTGTAGAGCGTAGTCTCACCTTTCCGTGGATATAAAGAACGTCGAAAACGGAGTTCGTATGAAGAAGTTATGAACTTCCGAAGTTTATTAATCATTTTGTATTTAAATTTAATTATAAATTCGGAGGTATTATCCGAAGACGAGTCACCAGTCTGATCCGACGTACGCCCCGCGTACGCGAGTACGCCCCGCGTACTCCGGAAGTGTCGACACTTCGGATGACGCATGCAGTGACGATTTCGGAGGCTAGTACGCCCCGCGTACTCCGAGGCTCCAGCCTCTATAAAAGGGATCCGAAGGCAGCCGGCTATTTTGCCAATTTCTTCTCTTCTCTCTCCCGTTTTTCATCGTTTTGCGTGCCAGAAATACCCCGAAGCCCCGGTATCATACTCTAGCCCCGAGGCAAGTCCCGAGATCCCGAAGATCCCGAGAAGTGCGGTTCCCGAGTCGAAGCTCTGCCTGCGAGAAGTTTGATTTTTGAGGAGATCTTCCAGATCTGCTGTGGATTACTACTTCTGCAAGTCGTAGTGCTGTCCGATCATCTACTGATCAAGTGAGTGTATACTACCTTTCATAAACACGATAATAATACAAGTGCGGTTTGAGTGTATTAAGTAAATTGTGGTTTATATGTGCGAGGGTATAGTTACTTTCTTCTAACGAGTAACTATGAAGTATTTTATATGATATACTTGTTATGTGTATATTTGTATGCGTGAATGGATATTCACTTTATTCTATCTCATAGATCTGAATTGTTTTCTATGGAATACGTGTTATGTGGTATGCCTCATCGGTTATGTGGAATATATATTGAATAAAAATGATATACAGGTTTAAACTATGTATGAAAATATATATCCTTATCTACTAATATGTTGGGTAGAACATGGGTAGATAGTTGGTGTGTAATAAAAGATGAGAGGCCTCGATGTTGTTGTTGTTGTTGATCTAGTTATTCAGCGGAGTATGGATAACGACCACAGACTCTTTCTAGATAGTCCAGTGGAACGCTAGCAGGTTCATAACCTGTAGGTGTTGTGAACGATGTGTTCACCGGTGTACTCTATCCCCCTCATGGTTGCCTTTAGGATATCTATTGTTGAGGAAACCCCTTCGCAGTGATGTCCGTCCCGATGAAAATCCTAGATTAGGTCCCTTGAGATAGTTGTTGTTTTAGGGACGTAAAGTGAGGATAACGGGAATGGGTAATCGGGATAGTGATTGGTTGGTGAAATTAAATATAATTTATTTATTGTGGGTTGAAAACCCTATATGCTCACCAGGCTCCCAAGCCTGACCCACTCAGTTTTATTTGTATTACAGGAAGTGGCACAAGGGCGTAAGATGGATGGATCATCTTGTTGTTTTGTTTACAAGTCTGTATATGTATATATTTGTTGAATGACTTGTAATGTTTATCGTTTATGCTTTATGGTCTGTATCGGAACATGACATCCCGAGTTTTGATTATATAATGAAATGCATCTCTTGATGAAATGCTTTGATAAATATTATTTTATCATGTTTTGTTTTGGGAACAAATTCCGCAACTCTTTCAAATCAAAAGGATTTACTCTGAAATTATTTAAAAGCATAAATGAAAATCGGTCTTTTCTAGCCGAGATTTTGGGGATGTCACATTTGCCCGCTTGGCTATCGACTGAGACTGTGTCGGCCGCCTATCTATCCCCTGAGACTCGACCTCCTCCATGGCCTGAGTCTCCAACTCAATCTCCCTCTTCCGGGCATTTTCCTGAAGCTCAACAAATTTCTGGTATGTCGAGTTCGATACGAGCTCACAAATATCCCTCCTCAAAATGCCCAAATATCGGCTCATGTGTGCCTGTTTGGTAGACACCTGCTCAGGGCAGAACATCGCCCTCTCATGAAACTTCCTGGTAATCACAGTAACCTAATCAGTACCCTGCTTGAGGGTCAAGAACTCCTGAGCCAACCGCTCCCTCTCCATAGGGGGAACATACTCATCTTTGAACATGGTGGTGAACCTCTCCTAGGTCACCTCTGAAATATCCGCAAGAGTGAAGCTCGCTGTCACGAACTTTCACCAATCCTTCGCTCCCAAGTAAAGTTGGTTCAGCGCGAACCATACCCTCAAATGCTCTGGACATGAGCACGTGTAGAAACATCCCTCTATATCAGAAATCCATCTCATCACAGCGATCGGATCCTACGTCCCATCAAACTCTGGTGGCTTCGTGTTGCTGAACTCCTGAAACAACAACGAGTCACCTCCCTGAGGCCTGGCAGTAGCAACGGCGGCAGTAGCTGCAGCAGCCGCAGCCTCAGTCACTACTTCGTACCGCTCATCAAAAGTCACAATCAATGTGGTCTTTATAGACCCGAACATATCTGGAATCTTGGCTCGGATAGCCGCCGCCACCTCCTCATGAATCATCTGGCAGAGCTTCTCACCACTCACCCCGTTGGTCTCTAGTCTGTGGCGCGTCCCAACCATGATATTTCTCTGAAATCCAACATAAAAATATCAGAGACCCTGCTTGAGCATACTCACACTCGATAACACATCCCTACTTGTTCCCTAGAACCCCAAGGATTCTTACTTGGACTGCACACTGATACGGTGTCTTCGGTAGTACGGGCCCTTATACTACCACCCACACCGCATCGGTATTCACCCCAAGTCCTCCTCCTTGGATCCCAGATCCTAAGTACTCTACATCTCGCTAGTATAGGCTACCCTTCGGTTGATCTCTCATAAGCTCCTCTCTGCTATCTATTCACTCTCAAGCAGCAGAAATTTCCCTACGCTAAGGCATCACAAATCAGGCCACTTTAATCCTAATATGAATACCTAGCCTAATCTAACACGCATATCATATCATAACATATCTCATAACACTTAATGTAAGGGTATTTTGGGAAATCACCGTTCGGGCGCTGGCTGATCGTACGCACAGCTCTGCTCTGCTTTTACAAAAACCTTTTTCTCTTGAAAACATTTTTGTGAAAGTTTAATTTTGAAATCTATCCTCAGTTTGAGTTCAGATACGCCCGAAGGTGTACCCGAATCCCTCAAACCAAGGCTCTAATACAAACTTGTAATGACGTAAATTTCAAAACAATTTTTCACATTTTAAAAACACACTTCCATTCATAATAGTCATAAAATTTTCATTGTATCATATCACAATCCATAACATTACATCCTAAGATCATATTATATAAAACTCCCCATGTGTGTACTGATCAAGCCGGCGCCTTCCGGTAATCCTCACTGGTACCTGAAACACATAACACAACACTTGTAAGCATAAATGCTTAGTGAGTTCCCCAAAATACCACATACCACACATACGCCTTTCTAGGCCATAACTCTGTAGGATCTTCCGATCCAAGTGTCTCAGGGGACTTCCGTCCTGAATCCCAGTAGACCTTCCGGTCCTACCGGTATCGACCTTCTGGTCCGTAACCTCCCGACCTTCTAGTCCGTATCATACATAACATACATAACACATACATATCACATAACAGCATATGGCACATACATCTCATAGCATACAAGACCTTCCGGTCACACATATGTACCCTTCCAGGTACAGTATAGTGAGAAGACTCACATCGGTATCTCGGATAGTCTCGCATTCGAATCACACTGGTCTAGTCCCCGCCTAAACACATAACAATACTCTCAAATAAATAACGGCGCTTAAAGGCTAGATTAAATCCATTCAACAATTTCCATAGAAGGGTAAAAGACCATTTTACCCCTCCCTGACCCAAAAGTCCAAAGGTTGACCAAAACCATAAAAGTCAACGAAAGTCAACAGGAGGCAGTACACGATGCGTACCTTCTCTGTACGCGGGGCGTACGCCAACGAACCACATTCGGGGCCTCAACCCCTTATGCTGCCCGTATTGAGAGTTATGCCCAACGTAAGTCCCAGTTCAGCCATTTCATGGATTTTGGTCTTAAACGGTTAAGACACTCCTTCAACTTCCAGATCTGACTCTCTTACAACCTCTTATTCTATAAAGTCGTAACCTTTAAGCCTTTGCATGGCTGTGAAGGTCCCTACACCCTAAAACCTCTTTCCTTCCTCCCCTAATGGTCTAGATCTCATGCATGGCTCAATATTTACGTCCAAGATTGCATTTTTATGAACATACAACACTTATAGTCCTAAAATATGATAGATCTAGGCCAATGGAGACCATTTGATCACAAAGTCTCCATCTTGGGACCAAAATCCCTAGAAATTGGTCCAAGAAGCACACAACATAAAGGACAAGGCAAGTTTTGAGCTTTTTACCTCAGGAAGAAACTCCAACCTCTGAAAAGCTCGGATCTACTTTTTCCTACAAGCTTCTAGCCTCCAAAATGACCTCTTCTTTTCTTCCACCACCATGAAATGACACTTAGAAGCTTAGAACACCTACACACTAGCTAAAAACGAAAAGGGACTCTCTATTAGGGTTTTTCTCTCTGAATGGAGGCTGAGGTCGAAGCCATAGCATTCCTTTTATAGTTCTCAAGCCCCATATTAGGGTTTACATCTGGGCTCGCTACGCCCAGCGTAACCCTGGGTACACCCAACGTACCTAGGCGAGTCTGCGTCCAAAATAAGTGCGCGAGTACGCGCAGTGTACTCACAAGTCTAACATTTTACTTAAGGTACTTATCTTGACAACTTTGGAAAAATAAAAGGGTTAAATAGCTTTCCCTGAGTTTCGAGGTGTTACATAATGCTTAGTAAGTTCTCTAGAGCATACCCCACACAATCCACGTAACCACATATATCATATTAGCTATAAAAGCTACATATACCACAAGCCATGCATACAAACATATAGGGATGTCGTGGGCTCCTCCCTGGGTCTTACTCCAGGATGACATGGGCTCCTCCACATGGTCTTACACCTAACTGCTATTCGCTCCCCCATGGTCTTTAATTGGAGAGCCACGGGCTCCCCTACATGGTCTGACATTCGAGTGCCATGGGCTCCCCCCATGGTCTTTACCTGAAAAGCCATGGGCTCCCCCACATGGTCTTACATCTAAGAGTCATGGGCTCTCCCCATGGTCTTTACCTAAAAAGCCATGGGCTTCCCCACATGGTCTTATATCCAAGCGCCATGGGATCCCTCATGGTCTTTCATGCAAATATACCACATATACAACTAGAATACCACCTAGCATATAACCAACTAACATGCCACATAGCACTACATCAACTAGTGTACCATATATCATAAAATGGGCCAGCCTTGGTGACTTAGACCCATTGGTATGGTGTGGACACTCGCCTCTCAAGAGTGTTGAACTGATAAGATGTGATAAGTCCCAACCCGCAGCTCCAACTCAACTACATAGAACCATCATGTGACACTTTTACAAAATCCCAAAATGTCAAGATACTCTCAAAGTCAAACTTGGTCAACCATGGTCGAAGTCAAGGTCAACAGTCTATGTTAACCCAACTCGTCGAGTGCATCTAGCAACTCGTCGTGTTCTTTCAGAGTCAAGAAAACTAGGATAAACCCACGCCAACTTGCCAAGTTGTCTTGTCAACTCGTCGATTTCACTCAGTATCCAAAAAAGCAGGGTAACTCGATCCAACTCGTCGATTTGGCTAAGCAACTCATCGAGTTATTCCAACCATTCTCATATTCAATCCTTTCCATTCGAATCCAAACCCCAAACTACAGATCCAGACTCCTAGGGCTAAAATACCATGTAAAGTTACAAGCTATATGAGCATGCAAGGCCTCAAAAGGTTAAAACACTAAAAATAAGGCTCATACAAGGTTTAGGGCATGGAAAAGGGCCTAGACTGGATAAAGTGGGCAAATTTATGTCCATGGAGTCCTAGAGGTGTCAAGATCTGAAACCATATCCTCATGACAAGTTCAAACCCGAGAATGACACCCTTATGCACTAAAAGTGACAATATACTTTCACAAGATGAGATCTAAAGCAAATAGCGGTCAAGGTAGCAACTTTATACCTCAAGATGGTGGCCAAAGTATAGTATAGACAAAATTGCAAAAATGGTCCTTGTGGTTGTCAAAATGATGTGCTTTTGGTCCAAAACGAAAAGTTGGTGCACCACTGGTCCAAAATGGAATCTTTTTAGTGATTTTGGTCCCTATCCACTTAAAAAGACAATTATACCCTTTATATTTGTTTTTCTTATTTTATGTAATTAAAAATTAGAGAATAACTCTCTCTCTCTCTCTCTCATGAAGAATACAAATCATCATCTTCTACCCCTTTATCTTCTTCGTGATTTCCAGGGTTTTTGATTTCTGCAACAACATTAACAGAAACACACACACACAAGATGAACATATTTGCAAACGATCTTGATTTCTAGAAACAAGCTAGACACAAGGACAAACGCACATACATACATACGATTTCAGAACCCAAATCGTGTTTGTGTTTGTTCAAAATGCTTTATTGATCTTCACTCATGGGTTCTCATCTTCTAGATCTAAGAAGTGAGGAGGTTAAGAGCTCAAGATGTCCAATTCAAGAACCAAACTGCTAGACGATTTCAACAAGTTGTGCGCAAGTTATATATGTTGGAGATTTTCGAACAAATTACGTCCTTAATACTGCCGACGAAAATGAATCAGTGTCGCCGTAGCCGTCTCCGATGATGGAAGATGTTAGGCGTCATCCCCGGCCTCATTCCCCCAAAATCCACCGGTGAAAATCCCCATTTTTCAGTGGATCGATCCACAACATGTGTATGAAAATAGAAGATGCAAAAATGTTTGATTTCCCACTTCTCTGCCATCAAATCGTCAGCCACCACCAGATGCAAACTACGATTTGGTTCCCGATCTTGTTTCCACTTCTTTCTTCCTTAGATTTCATTAGATCCACCACTTTGATTATCTGGAAACTGATTTGAGTTTTGTTATTGATTTTGGTTTAGTTTTCTCTCCATTACCCTTCTAGCTTTCCCTTGAACTGATAGTCGGTGAGGAAGAAGATGATGTGGTGGTTGGTGTGATCTACAAAGTGGATGGACGGAAGGTGTTTCCGAGGGAGCAATTTAAGCTGCAACAGTCATGCAGGGGAGGGATTTCGGCAGTGGTGCTCGAACGGAGAAGGTGAGGTATGCGAGGGGTGGCACCGGTGATGGTGGGGACTACCCACCACAGCAGCGGCAGCGAGCGATGGTTGCATATCAGTTCTGCTGCTTCTGTCTTTCCAATGATTGACGAGGAAGAGAAACAGTAGCAACAATGGATGGTGGTGGAGATGTTCAAGGTTGGGCTTGGTCAACCAAAATAGTGGCGACAGTGGGTGGTGTTGGGTAGTAGGAAGTGGTGGAGTGTGACCGGAGCAAGGCGGAGGAGGTTCGGTAGTCACTGATCGTCGGTGAATCAAGAACTTAAAAGAGTAGGTTGTAATGTTGTATGAAGTCAGATATGAGAGAGAGAGAGAGGTTATTTTCTTTTTACTTTTTAATGAAAATAATAATAAAATGTTAAAAATAAATAAAAAAGAATTATCAAAGGGCATATTCGTCATTTCAGGTTGGGTCGGGACTAAAAACACACAAAATGTCAACGATAGGGACCAAAATCACACAAAATATCTAAAATTGGACCGGTGGTACACCAACATTTCATTTTGGACCAAAACTATAGAATTTTGCCAACCACAGGGACCATTTTTGCAATTTTGTCTATAGTATATGTCGGATCTACTGCCTCTCTCTTTACGCCAACCTCTTCAAGCTCCAAATTCCTTCACAACCACACCAAAATCACTCTTCAAAGCTCTTTTATACACTCAAGAAGATATAAGGCTCGATCTAGGGTTTCTCTGTGCTGTAAGGGTGATGAAGGAGGCCACAAATGAGCCATAAGTTCTTTAAATATGGTACAACCCCCTGAAAATTAGGGTTTTGCTTTCCAGCGCCTACTCGTCGAGTTGAAGCCTTCCAACTCATCGAGTAGACCCTAAATCCTGCATCCAATAACATATCTACTCAATGAGTTGGAGCTCCCCAACTCACCGACTTCCAGTCCAAAACCCTAAATTGTTGAGAAATAAATGATACCTGAATCAAGCATTACATCTTCGTTCCAACACCGTTTTCGACGATCTTTTGATCCATGGAAAGGTATTGAAGAGCCCCACAATATTATCTAGATATATTGGACTAAAAATGTAACATCCCACAAATAACACCATAAAATTTTTCATTTTAAGATTAATAAAGCATCGAACCATATTGCAGTCATAAAACTAATATTATCAGATGTATCGATACATATCAAAGTAAATTATAAAATGCGGAAACATGTGGTGTGTGCTCTGTAATCATCCCGAGCTCTTTCATTTGAAAACTGAAGTACCTGAAACATAAACTGAAAACCGTAAGCACAAAGCTTAATGAGTTCCCCAACATACGACATACCATACATAATAAATCACATACCGGGCCCCCGCCCTCCATCGGTCCCCACCCGGTATCGAGTCCCACTCGGCATCGGGCCCCGCCCGGCATCAAGCCCCGCTCGGTATAAAGATATGTTATTCTTAGGCCTCGTCGGTCATCGTTCCCCGCCCACTATACACATATACACATAAAAATGCTAACACATATAATGATCATAAAACAATATCATATAATACAATCATCAAGCCTCGCTCAGCATCAAGTTGTACCATGTAATCATAAAAACACATACAAATAACAAGCATAGAGGATACTCTTCAGGCCCGCTAGGAATCGGGTCCCTCCTATCATTGAGCCCCGCTCAGTAAACATAACATATAACACATGAAAGAGTCACGCAGACAACAAGCATACTAAGCATAAAAACCATAGGCCGGCATTGGTGCCTTCGACCCGCTAAACATAATGGGGAAATTCACCTCGCATTGTCGAATCTCGCAGAAAGAATCCCTGGGTGCTGGCCCGATAACAAAATCCTTGCGCTTTAAATCACAAAGTAAACATCCAATCAATAATCGGTTCCTGACCTACACTGAGAGTCCAATCTAGGGTAAAAGACCCTTTTTCCCTTTCCATAACCAAGCCCAAAGCCCAAGTTCCAACATAAACACCCAAAGCCCAACTATGCCCAATTTTCCAAATTGGACCCCCTAAACTCTTTATAGGCCTAAAATCAAAAGAAGCACAAAAGGAAGTCTAATGGCCCAACAAGGCCCAAACTAAGAGAACCCAACAATGACCTAAACCTCAAAAGCCAAAAACGATCCACTGGGGAGTATGCCCAGCGTACTTAAGATGTACACCCTGCATACTCGACCAAGATGCACAATGTACAACTTCCTGCAACATAATCCTTGAATTACATTGAGCATACACCCAACGTACTAGTCAGAAGTCCAAAACCCTCATTAGCTCTTAATGGGTTAAGTCCAGGTGTCCAAAACATTGATCTGGTCCCTATGCAAGGTCTTAACCAATAAAGTTTCCAACTTTTCTTACAAATATGTCTTAATGAGACTCAACACTTTAAAAGGAACCTAATTAGAGCTTAATACATGCATGTACCAAAATCTATCATAAAGTTTCCATTTTTATGAACAAAGAACCTTATTGGAGCTTAGATCTAACATCCACTACTTCTAGAGTATATCATAAGCTCACCTTTTTATCAACAGACTTAATAATGCCAAAGAAACTCCATATAGAAGATCCAATCAAAAAGATCATCAAGGTTAAATCTTTTTACCTTAGGAAGCTTGCAAACGGAAAGATATTCCTGGATCTAGAAGCTCAATCCAGATCACCAAATGACTCTCTTCTTCTTCTTCACAAAACATAACTCAAGCACATTCGAAGCTCAAAATCACAAAATTGCACTTAGGGTTCGATTCTAGGGCTAAAAATGGATGTTGGCTAAAGGTATTAGGGTTTGGTGAAGAGAAAATGAGCTTAAACAGGAACAAAGGCCCTAAAATAGGGTTTGCATGAATCAAAAGTACGCCCTGCGTACTGCCATTACGCTTAGCGTACTCCTCACAAGAGTCACGATCCTTCTTCATCGTATGCCCAACATAAACCGAGGTACACCCCGTGTACTGAACTTGGCACGAGTACGACCCACATACTCCTTATGTACGCCCCGCGTACTAGGGTTAGCTTCAAACCTTACAACCTTCCGAAGGCCATAACTTCTTCGTTATAAGTTCATTTCCGACGATCCTTATATACACGAAGAGCTAACGAGAAGCTCTATGCTTCTATCAACTCACACTTGCCTTAAAATTTCCCAAACAAAAATCCAATCTCCATAAAAACCCAATCTGACACTTTACCGAAATACACCCTTGGCTCCAAAACACAGCCGAACACCCAGATCATCTAAATTACGCCACCCACATCCAAATGGGTCCAGATCTCATTCCCTCAAAGGTCCTAAGCCTAAAAATACATGATCTTTAGTTAGTACCCCTTAGTAGGAATGATTCGGAATGGGACATTACAACTCCCTCCCCCCCCCCCCCACTTAAATTAGACTTTGTCCTCGTAATCATTCTTACCATCCTAGGAATGCCAGAAATCCTGAGAAACAAGACCACAACCCTAAGCATACCACAGCCTTCCCAAGGCAGCCAAAACCAACCATAGTAGAGCTCTCCAAACCGAAGATGAACGAATCCTTTCTCAGCCTAAAACAATCCCATGAAAAATAACCATGGCTACCCAACCTAAAATCTGAAGTCTCGAATTGGTCTGACTCCCTGAAAGACCGCCATACTAAACAAATGCAAATTCCATTCTACCTATCCCTCAACCGACTACTCAACTTTTGATAACCGGAGGTTCCCACTAGAAAACAGAATCACTGACCATATGTTGTTGCCGACAATTTTTCACTTGACCAAAGGGATACATATTGCTTCGAGCAAGTACTGGGTTATAAACCTTCTAATGTTGAGCAAATCACTGCTTCCTTTAACTGTCAAACTAACATACCGTTGCTGAAATTCCAAAACCCTATACTTGTCTGACCCCCACACAGATAGAACTAACCCAAACCACAACCACAAGAATATGATTTCCCATCAAGACTGAAACCATCCTTTAACCCTAAACCCTTCAACTGATACCCTTAGCTTACATATTCCTTAATTCATATCCCACTGAAATGAAGACCTTGCACACAAACACCTGTGATTCCCAATGCGAGTTCCCCCCAAGAACTAACTCGATACCTAACTCATAACCCGAGATCCAAGGATCTACATATGCATTTTCCTCGAAACTTTCTTATTCTCGGCAACGCCCCCCCCCCCCCCTCAACACACATACACACACACACACACAAAATTGGGGTATAAAGATTCCCAAACCATCGCTAAGACTATCAGTCTCACACCTGCTTTAGCTACCTAGTTCTCAAGAGCCGTAATGATAAGAATATCTTGGCCTAAGCATCCATTTGCGCCACTCACTGACCACACACACAATCTTGCACCCACGATCCAAAACCTTGACCCAAATTTCTCTACCAGGTCCCACCTGCATTTCCATATACACACGGTCCTCGCCCACGGGTCCCACCCAAACTCTACCATTGAGCAGCATCGCCCACGGGTCTCACCCACCTAGAGCTACACAGACCCGAATCTGCCTCATACCCCCGATCTCCCTCAACCTAAAATAGGGAAATTCCCCCCGATAATCCTGACCGTCATGCTTAGAGCACGAACTAATTCCCCCTTTATATTCACAACTACCTCCAACGATAGTCCACCTCAAACTGGTGAACGCTACGATCCCATCGCAGTTTTACAACACTTCAAACTAACCATGGTTACCACTCATGGCCTCAACCTACCCAAACCATCACAAACTCACTCATCCTGAGTCGAAACCTGCACCCAACTGTATTCAATCAAGTGTTAGGGTCATACTTCGAACCCCAAAGCCTTCATCATACAAAAACAAGCAGTGAGGCTCTAACACAACCCTCAACCTGAATCCATCCATAATATTGTTATACACCAAAAACAAGACGTCGACTAGCTATTGGAAGTTTCCTAAACTCCCAACTTACACAACTTCAATCCAGACGACCATTCGGTTCGTCTCTCCTCCTGACCGAGATGTGAAACTTGCCCAGTTCCACACCCAATCCAACTCCCAGAAGTTCTGATCAATTATCCCCCACTTGGGTTCGTCGAAACTCTCCAATCCCACAAAATTTGATGGATTCCTAACCCATCTTATCTTCATATAACATGAATCGACTATGAACTGTGCTTACCAATACTAGCGTTCCATTACTAGCCAAACTCGACGATCACCCGGCTACTGAAATCCAGAAAATACTCCCGAAATCTTAGCAAGACCGATAATTCCAATCACCTCCCATGATGTTGCACCAAATCCTTAAGTCCTTTACTGGTGACTAAACAAAAACATTACCCTTACTCTGAACTAGTGAATCTTCACCCCAACATCCATCCTCAATGTATCACTGAATTCTAACCATCTACAACCCATTCAATAATAGAATTCCCCCGACACTTCCGACGACCCAACAACTCATGCAACTGTCACCACCATCTTCTTGCTACCGCTTCTTCCCTAGAAATGGTAGTGGTTCAAACCCAAGGTTTTTCCATGGACAATTGATGATCATACTAGACAGATGCTACCACGAATGAAATTTGTTTTCATTGGAGAACGAACCAACTAATCTGACCATAATCCTTCCAAACAATGCCCCTAAATTGACCCCACCAACAAAGTTGAACAACAACCAAACAAACTGAAACCCTCTCCACAAGATACGGCTCACTAAAGACTCTTGGCATACAGAATAACATATAACAATTCTTGGTGAAATAACCCAAGCAATAGAAGAGAACCAAACCAGAGATAATGCTTACCCAAGCCAAAACAAAATTCCAAAGCAATATAAATTCTAATAATAACCAAGAAGAAAGCAATAGATAACATACCCGCAATAGCACCTGATGGAACCCTGGTCTCCCCATACTTGCACTGCAATACTCGGCTCCTTCCATCCCAGGTGCTCCAAATAAATCTCCTGCTCTGGGTTACCCCGACCATCCTGTCAATTTCTTGAACAACTGACGTCCGACCCTTGAACCTCGCAGCCAATCTATCAGTGACACGCCCAATGATGTCGGGTAACTCCCTGCGTAATGCTAGCAAAACCTCCGAGGTATCTAATCATGGGATCTACCCTCCTGAAAACAAGGTTCACAACCCACCTCCAATCCCAAATGACGGGAACTAGAAATAGGATCCTCCTTCCTGAAGGATTCTAGGTATCCACAAGCCTTGGGCTCCACTTGAGCCCCTATCTGCCCTGCTACAATCTCGGCCTGAAAGGCCCTGAGAAGACCATCCAAGAGCTCCAAAATCCCTTCATTGACTAAGCTAAGGATCATCGAAGTCCATTCCAAAATACCATGGGTAATATGCGATGAGATGAACTCCCCATCCACTCATCAATCGGCTCAGTACCTGCACCTGAACCTGAACGAGAACCAGAACCTCCTCAGTCAAAACAGTTTATGGTAATGATCCTAATCCAACTCTGGCCAAAATCCCGAAAATATGCCAACAGACAAGCCAACTCGTCGAGTTAATCAATGGACTCGTCGAGTCCCACAACGAACTCGTCGAGTTCATCTGGCAGAATCTAGATTTCGACTTGCTTCAGCTTCGAACAATTAACCATGGCATCAAATACAAAAGAAAAACACCTAATCTCTGATATCACCGATAGGTTTTGAGCACTACATCATTCCTATGGTGTACATGCAACCCTAATGCTTTGGATCTAGGTTTTTCTCAAGTTATACATGCAAATAATCATCCAAAGCATAAACCCTAAGAACTAGCATACAATTTTGAAAACTGATATAATTTAGGGTTACAATATTACCTTGCTTGTTATGTAGCAATAACAAGAACTCCTTGACCTTTGAAAGCTTAGTGCCCCAAGTGTTGCACCTCTAATGGAGTCACAAACACTCTTGCAAAGGATGACTTAGGAGATAGCTGGAGGAATTTGGCCAGGGCTTCATATAAAACTCATAAAGCCGAAAATCCTATGTAGAGGGTATATTTATAGCTGAGGTTATTAGGGTTTTCAGGTGGAAACCCTAATTTCCTTGCTTAGGCATTAAGCAATCCATAGACCCCATATGATATAGCCCTTGGATGAAAACTCTATGGGCTTCCCATAGATTTTCGTCCACCTCTTATCAATAAGGTCCATTAGCCCAAACTACAACTATTACTGATTAACATAATCAAACCCTCTATTATTAATCAGTTCCTTTAATCCCAAAATTAATACTAAATTAATTTCTGATTAATCACTAATTAATAATATGATTTCCAAATAATATATTAATCATATATTAAGAAAACCATTTTGAGTATAATTTATTATTCATATAATAAATCCTACTCTTTCTCTCCAATTTTCATCCTATCAAGTTACATGAGTGAAGGCAACCCAAAAGGATCATGCTCATAATCAAATCAAGTACATACCAAAAATAGTTATGGGCTTAGACACTTAATCCAACAGTCTCCCACTTGGATAAGTCTAATAACCTTTATTGCAAGTACGACTTCAAAATCTGATTAGCAATCGTAGCTTTCAAAAGCCGTTGTCGAACTCTGGTCTTATCAGTAACGCGTCCTTAAGATAAGGGATCATATATTTCTCCATTCTACAAGATATCGTATGGACATGAGACATGGATTATAATCATTCTCTCTATCCAAGTTTTGTTTCCCGATTTCCGATTTATGACAACCCACTAATTGTACAAATCAAATCAGTCCACGCTGGGCCAAGCGCTTAAGGTTGTCATCACTAAATCATGGAGGGGCCCAAAGATATCGCTTTTATCCCCTTAGGGTAAAAGGAATGGACAAACTTCGACTCATATGCTAGTACTATTTACTCATCAAATCACACACAACAATACATTTTATAACATCAAGTTACTGATGTATTTACGTATTATCAATGTGCAACCGACTCGTAAACAACAACTATATGTCTTCGTTTCAAGAATATAAGATATTATCATCTCACAATCACTCGTGATAAAATCCATGAAGTGATTCATGTGAGCGTAGGTTTAATCCAATACTCAAATCTTATTATAGGAGTAGTCATGAATACTATAGCAAACGTTTTCTATGTCTAAACAATTAGACAATCTATAGTCGGATTCATGACATAATTACCTCATTACTTATTTCCAAAGCATGATTGACTATGGATGTTTAAATAACCTAGTTACTCAGGAAGTAAAACATGTGAAGTGAAACACAAGGATAATCTAATCCAATATGGTCCCAACACTTTAAGTATAAATAAAACACTTATTATTTAATCACCATATTGATTACACATTATTCATTGTATAATGTTTCAACTAATCATCTTAATACTTGAATTAAAACAATAGTTATCCCATGCTCCAAGCATGCACACTATGTTTATCTATGGTCTTTTCTTTGTGAAATAGATCAATTAAACACATTTCTAATGATGCTCATTTCACAATTCCAAATCCTTATCATAAGTGTAAGAATACCAGATTCTTCCCACTATTAGAATTTATTAGATTCTAATCTTTTATACAATTATCCTTTTGTAATGACAAAGCACCAAAGTTATAGAGACTTGGACAATGATATTACAAAACATTTCCACGAATTCTTCATATTCAAAGTACATTCCTTTAAACATTCTTCTTGCATAAAAGTTTCTAATCTTACATATAGATTCTTAATATCCAACTCCTATTATGGAAACATTTCCATAATTACCATATGACTATCTATTCTTAATATAATCCTATCTATTCAGAATTATATCAATATGGTCCATCTATTAATATTCTTCCATCTCGCCATAAGTAACCAATCTTTAGCGAACTTCTGATTGTCCTTCATAGTTGTTTAACATCTCTTCGTCACATCTTTCTCCAGTCCTTTTCCCTCTAAATTCCCTAGGGATTTGGAAAATTAGAACAAGTGAATATCATAACATATGCAATCGATCCTATACCCGAAGCATATGGGATACGATTCATAATGTCTTACATAAATACATGAACTAGACCAGTCATTTCAACATTACATTCATATATATATATATATATATATATATATACATATATATATATATATATATATATATATATATATATCCATGACTAAGTTCGATTAAACTTCGATTTAAACTTTTGGATTCGAAATGAAGTATAATTGCCCTCTCCCTTAAAACCTTCTATAGTGAAACAACTTTTCAAACTCTGCAACTTTGCAAATTAAAACTTTTTTTCCTATAACTAGCATTGCTAACTTGCAACACTTAACATAATGATTATGCTACCTCTAGCATAATAATTACATACTTACAAGCATAACACTTATGCTCCCACTAGCTTTGACATGTATTCAGAAACCAGCTGGACTTCTAGAAATCAATACTTATTGACTTTCTTACCAAAGTATAGATTCCCAATATGAGATGCTTCGATAAGCCTTTATCTATGCTTCTCAGACTCGTACACCTTTCAATAGACAGTCCACGTGTGTGTTCAAACTCTTCGAGAACTTATAACAGTAAGTCCCGAGTGTTCAAACTATTTGCCATTTCTCACAATTCGAACTATGAAAAGGGATGTCGTAATCATACTCGAATTTGAGAACGCAATTAACACAACTGCCAACTCTTTAACATCTACTAGTAAAAGCATTTCCTCACAATCATTTTCATGAAGGAGAGAAAACTTTTGCCACTTAGATTTTATGGTATATATGTTCCTATCCATATGAATTTATCATTTCTAACCACTATCATAAGACAAGGTTTATGACAAAATCAAACTTATATGGACTGAACTTGCTTAAACTTAATTTCTTTCCATCCGACAGCACAAGGGCCTACCAATGCTTCCAAGTTGTTGTGCAGCTCACTCATATCGATCAATGTATTTTTATTTATCAAGGTGCTTTGCCTTATGCAATAAAATGAGAACTCATATAACGCGCATGCATAGTCAACTTAATTGGAATGATGTGACATCCCCAAAATCTCGGCCAAAAAAGACCGATTTTCATTTATGCTTTTAAATAATTTCAGAGTAAATCCTTTTGATTTGAAAGAGTTGCAGAATTTGTTCCCAAAACAAAACATGATAAAATAATATTTATCAAAGCATTTCATCAAGAGATGCATTTTCATTATATAATCAAAACTCGGGATTTCATGTTCCGATATAGACCATAAAGCATAAACGATAACATTACAAGTCATTCAACAAATATATACATATGCAACTTGTAAACAAAACAACAAGATGATCCATCCATCTTACGCCCTTGTGCCACTTCCTGTAATACAAATAAAACTGAGTGGGTCAGGCTTGGGATCCTGGTGAGCATATAGGGTTTTCAACCCACAATAAATAAGTTATATTTAATTTCACCAACCAATCACTATCCCGATTACCCATTCCCGTTATCCTCACTTTACGTCCCTAAAACAACATCTATCTCAAGGGACCTAATCTAGGATTTTCATCGGGACGGACATCACTGCTAAGGGGTTTCCTCAACAATAGATATCCTAAAGGCAACCATGAGGGGGATAGAGTACACCGGTGAACACATCGTTCACAACACCTACAGGTTATGAACCTGCTAGCGTTCCACTGGACTGTCTAGAAAGAGTCCGTGGTCGTTATCCATACTCCGTTGAATAAGTAGATCAACAACAACAACAACAACATCGAGGCCTCTCATCTGTTTATTACACACCAACTATCTACCCAACATATTAGTAGATAAAAAATATATATTTTCATACATAGTTTAAAACCTGTATATCATTTTCATTCAATATATATTCCACATAACAGATGAGGCATACCACATAACACGTATTCCATAGAAAACAATTCAAATCTATGAGATAGAATAAAGTGAATATCCATTCACGCATACAATCACAAAATATACACATAACAAGTATAACGTATAAAATACTTCATAGTTACTCGTTAGAAGAAAGTAACTACACCCTCACACATATAAACCACAATTTACTTAATACACTCAAACCGTACTTGTATTATTATCGTGTTTATGAAAGGTAGTATACACTCACTTGATCAGAAGATGATCGGACAGCACTACGACTTGCAGAAGTAGTAATCCACAGCAGATCTGGAAGATCTCCACAAAAATCGAACTTCTCGCGGGCAGAGCTTCGACTCGGGAAATGCACTTCTCGGGATCTTCGGGATCTCGGGACTTGCCTCGGGGCTCGAGAATAATACCGGGGCTTCGGGGTATTTTTGGCACGCAAAATGATGCAAAACGGGAGAGAGAAGAGAGAAAATTGGCAAAATAGTCGGCTGCCCTCGCATCCTATTTATAGGAGGCTGGAGCCTCGGAGTACGCGGGGCGTACAGGCGTATGCAGGGCGTACTGGCCTCCGAAGTTGTCACTGCATGCGTCATCCGAAGTGTCGACACTCTTCGGAGTACGTGGGGCGTACGTCGGATCAGACTGCTGACTCCCCCTTCGGATAATGCCGGATTTTTCAATTAAAAATAAATACAAATTATTTATCAAACTTCGGAAATTCATATCTTCTTCATACGAACTCCGTTTTCGACGTTCTTTATATCCACGGAAAGGTGAGACTACGCTCTACAACTTTCGTTTAGACTCCGTCGGCAAATTTTGACTTTATTTTTATTATTTATTTTTAATAGGCTGTGACAGAAAAACTTCCTTATAAATTCATAACTTCTTCGTTTGACGTCCGTTCTCGCCTAACTTTTTATCGCTTCGATACCAACAACGAGACCTTCGGTCCTCGTTTAGATTGTTTCGGCTAAAAACTGCTCAATCTCAAATCGAGTATTTCAGGCTGCATACCGCTAAGTCGAAACTTCGATAAATCATAACTTCCTCATACGAAGTCAGATTTGGGCGTTCTATATATATTCGGAAACCTCGTTTCAACTACTACAACATTAACCAAAGATATTAAGTTCATTTTACACTTAAATTTTGACGCTTATTTTTATTCTTAATTAATCAGACCACATAATTAAGCAATTAAGCACAAAACACATAATACTCAAATAATACATTCTTATTATTTCAAAACGGGTTACAAAGGTTAACCTAGACTATTACATTGCTAAAAACGGAAATCCAGGAAACACAGGCGTTACAATTCTCTCCACTTTATAATGATTCCGTCCCCGGAATCACTCATCAGCAAACAAATGCGGATAGCGACCCATCATGTCACTCTCCGTCTCCCATGTGAGATTCGGCCCATTCGTGTGTTTCCATCGGACAAGCACTAACCCAACCATCTTGCGTTGCAATTTCTTAGTCTTTCGGTCAACAATTGCCTCTGGTTCCTCAATCAACCTTTTGTTCTCATCAATTCTCAATTCAGAAATTGGAATTATGTCGAGAACTTCTCCCGTGAACTTCCTCAAATAACAGACATGAAAAGTGTTATGAATTCCATTCAGTTCTTCTGGTAGTTCGAGCTTGTAAGCTTGGTTCCCAATCCTCTAAAGAACTTTAAACGGTCCAACAAACCTTGGACTCAACTTTCCTCTTTTACCAAATCTTATAAGTCCCTTCCACGGCGAGACTTTAAGCAAAACCGAATCCCCAACCTCAAAAGTCATCGGTCTTCGCTTCTTGTCAGCATAGCTCTTTTGACGATCCTGAGCCGCTAACATTCATTCCCTAATTGTTTTCAACTTTTCAGCAGTTTGATAGACTATCTCCGGTCCCATAAACTGCTTTTCCCCAGCCTCAAGCCAACAAGACGACATACGACACTTCTGTCCATACAAAGCTTGGTAAGGTGCCATCTTAATGCTCGAGTGGAAACTATTATTATAGGAAAATTCTACCAATGGTAAATGTTCATCCCAATTACCTAGGAATTCCAGAGTATATGCTCTCAGCATATCTTCAAGCGTTTGTATCGTTCATTCGCTCTGACCATCAGTCTGCAGATGGTAAGCTACACTTAAACACAACTTGGTACCCAATTCCTCTTGTAGACTTTTCCAAAACCTCGAGGTGAAACGGCTATCACGATCCGACACAATCGTTAAAGGAACACCGTTAAGCCTCACAATTTCCTTCACGTAAGAATTCGCAAGCTTTTCCATAGACCATTTCTCCTTGGCCGCTATGAAATGCGCACTCTTAGTGAATCGATCAACGACCACCCAAATCATGTCGTGACCATTCTTTGTTCTGGGCAGTTTAGTGACAAAATCCATAGCAATGTCTTCCCACTTACCGGGGTGGTAAAGTATCTCGCAGTCGTAGTCCTTAAGTAATTCTAGTCAGCGTCGTTGCCTCATATTCAATTCTTTCTGATTAAAGAGATATTGGAGACTCTTATGATCAGTGAAAAGTTTGCACTTCGTGCCATAGAGGTAATGCCTCCATATTTTCAGAGCGAAAACTACCGATGCCAACTCCAAATCATGAGTCGGGTAGTTCTTTTCATGATCTTTCAGCTGTCGAGACGCATATGCTATCACCTTTTCTCTTTGGGTCAGAACACAACCCAATCCAACCCCAGACGCATCGCTATAAACAACGAAGTCTTCAACTCCATCGGGTAGAGAAAGTATCGGTGCCTCGCATAGCTTCTTCTTTAGCTTCTCGAATGCTTCTTTATGCTTCTCACTCCAAGCATAAGTAGCTCCTTTGTGGGTCAAAGCTGTCAACGGAGTAGCAATCGAAGAAAAGCCTTGGATAAACCTTCGGTAATATCCGGCTAATCCTAAAAAGCTTCAAATCTCCGTGGGACTTTTCGGTTGTTCCCACTTCGTTACAGCTTCAATCTTTGCTGGATCAACCATTATGCCTTCTTGGTTGACCACGTGACCCAAGAATTGGACTTCATGAATCCAAAAATCACATTTGGAGAACTTTGCATACAGCTTCTCCTTCTTCAAAACTTCTAACACTTCTTGCAAGTGTCTGCCATGCTCCTCCTGGCTTTTCGAGTAAATCAGAATGTCGTCTATGAACACTATCACGGATTTATCAAGGAAAGGATTACAAACCCTATTCATTAAATCCATGAATGTTGCCGGAGCATTGGTTAGTCCAAACGACATAACAAAGAACTCGTAGTGTCCATATCTAGTTCTGAATGCAGTTTTCTCGATATCTTGCTCTCTTACTTTCAACTGATGATATCCTAACCTTAGATCGATCTTCGAGAAGTAGCTCGAACCTTGCAGTTGATCAAACAAGTCATCAATCATTGGCAACGGATATCTATTCTTTATTGTTGCCTTGTTCAGCTCTCGGTAATCAATGCACATTCTCATACTTCCATCTTTCTTCTTCACGAATAACACCGGAGCTCCCCAGGGTGATGAACTAGGTCTAATGAAACCTTTGTCCAATAACTCCTGAAGTTTCATCATTAGCTCCTTCATTTCCGTTGGTGCTAATTGATAAGGTGCTTTTGCAATCGGCGTCATTCCTGGCAACAAGTCAATACGGAATTCCACTTGTCGATCAGGCGGTAATCCAGGAAGATCTTCGGGAAATACTTCTGGATAATCACACACCACTGGAATATTCTGCATCACCTTCTTTTCCTTCTTAGCATCAATCACGAATGCTAAATATGATGTACACCCCTTGGTCAAACATTTTCTGGCTTTCATCGATGAAATGATTCCAGAATTTACTCTACGTTTATATCCATACACCATAAACGACTCTTTCCCAAGCGGGTTTACTTTGACTATTTTCTTCTTGCATAAAATTTCGGCGTCATTGGCGCTAAGCCAATCCATTCCCAAAACGATGTCGAAACCATTTAGTTCGATAGGCAATAATTCCTCATGGAACTTATTCCCATTCAGATCAATTAAGATGTTTTTCGTGCGATGGCTAGCAGGTACAAACTTGCCACTAGCAACTTCGACTAATAAGGCATTATTTAGTCTAACAACAGGCAAAGCTAGCTTTCTACCAAATCCATGCGATATAAAGGAGTAGTTGGCTCCAGAATCAAATAAAATTTGGGCAGGCAATTCGTTAACGAGAAAGGTACCTGAAGCGACATCAGCTTCATCTTTAGCAGCTTCCAGTGTCATCTGGAATGGTCTCGCCTTTGGCTTTGGCGGAATGTTGGGTCTAGCTGCCTCCTTCTTCTTTGGGTAGTCCCTCGACATGTGTCCCTCCTCACCACAACCATAGCAAACTTTCTTAGTGAGGGTACATTCATTGGCATAGTGCCCTGGCTTTCCACATTTGTAGCATGTGTTCGCCACCTCACATTTTCCATGATGCTTCTTCTTACATTTGTCCCACCATTTCGCTTCCTCTCCACTTCCCCTCGAACCAGACTTCGAGAACTTGTTTTTCTTGTTGGGCCCTGAAGTTCCATCGAACTTCCTCTTTTCACCAACATCTATTCTTTCCAGACCCTTTTCCTTCTGCTGGGCCTCCACATTCTTAGCTGCACGAACAGCCGTTTTTAGAGTGGTTGCCATCTTGACTGTCGGACCAAAGTCGGCAGGCAGTCCATTAGCAAACCTTTCAATCTTGGAGAGTTCCGTTGGCACTAGGTACGGAAACAACTTCATTTTCTCAGTAAATGCAGTAGCATAGTCATCTATGCTCATCTTCCCTTTCTTCAAGTTTTGGAACTCATTATTCAGATCAATCAGATCTATCTCTGAACAATACTGCACCCTTAGTTGTTCCAAGAACTCCTCCCATGACATTTTCAGGGCTTCTCCTCGTGGCATAGTATCTGCCAACAACTTCCACCAACTCAATACTCCATTCTTCAGTTGTCTAACCGCAAAGACGGTCTTCTGTTTGTTGCTACAGTCGCAACTCTCAAATACCATCTCCATTTCGGAGATCCAATCTATTATCTCAACAGGCTTCGGGCTCCCAGAAAGACTTGGCGGTTTGGCGCCCAAGAAATTCTTGTACATTCGCCCATCCTTGTTGCTTCTCCTTTCTGGATCGTTCCTTCGTTCTCCTTGAGTCCCAACTTGACTCATCATGCGACTATTGTTCCCTTCCTCCGATTGCTTGGGAATCAATTCGGTTTCCTCAATAGGTATGATAGGTTCATCCCTATTATCATGCAACATCTGTTGCATCTCCTCCCTTTGTTCGGCTAGCATAGCCCGAATCATGGCTTGCACCGCAGCCATTGTTATTGGTTCTGGTGCTGCTGCTAAAACAGGTATGTGCTCAAATACTGGCGGTTGATTCCTGTTTTCATCCGCGTTTCCAACGCCACTCCTTGTTCTCACCATTTTGATCTACACACCGAATAAGGTGAAATTAGATCCTCATTCACGATAGATATTCTCATCCTTATTACTCCGAAACGTTTACATGCTAGTTCTAATATCGTAGACGCATGCTTAGAATCCTACACACATAAGGTTTCTAGATCCGGTCGGCAACAGACCGTAGATCCGAACAAATAATATCATATATGGCAACATATAACATTTAGCACATAAAGCATTTTAGGCAAATTTCCTAAAATAAACTAGTGCTCGTGTCTAAAATCCAACAGACACACATCTCAAAATTCCACTTAGCATTCTAAGTTTAAGTCTAGAAATCCTACAAATTCCTAGTTCGCTTAAACTAATGCTCTGATACCAACTGTGACATCCCCAAAATCTCGGCCAAAAAAGACCGGTTTTCATTTATGCTTTTAAATAATTTCAGAGTAAATCCTTTTGATTTGAAAGAGTTGCGGAATTTGTTCCCAAAACAAAACATGATAAAATAATATTTATCAAAGCATTTCATCAAGAGATGCATTTTCATTATATAATCAAATCTCGGGATGTCATGTTCCGATACAGACCATAATGCATAAACGATAACATAACAAGTCATTCAACAAATATATACATATGCAGACTTGTAAACAAAACAACAAGATGATCCATCATCTTACGCCCGTGTGCCACTTCCTGTAATACAAATAAAACTGAGTGGGTCAGGCTTGGGAGCCTGGTGAGCATATAGGGTTTTCAACCCACAATAAATAAGTTATATTTAATTTCACCAACCAATCACTATCCCGATTACCCATTCCCGTTATCCTCACTTTACGTACCTAAAACAACATCTATCTCAAGGGACCTAATCTAGGATTTTCATCGGGACGGACATCACTGCTAAGGGGTTTCCTCAACAATAGATATCCTAAAGGCAACCATGAGGGGGATAGAGTACACCGGTGAACACATCGTTATAAATTCAGAAAAACTTCGTTATAAATTTTGACTTTATTTTTATTATTTGACCTAATCTAGGATTTTCATCGGGTCGGCAAATTTTGACTTTATTTTTATTATTTATTTTTAATAGGCTGTGACAGAAAAACTTCGTTATAAATTCATAACTTCTTCGTTTGACGTCCGTTCTCGCCTAACTTTTTATCGCTTCGATACCAACAACGAGACCTTCGGTCCTCGTTTAGATTGTTTCGGCTAAAAACCGCTCGATCTCAAATCGAGTATTTCAGGCTGCATACCGCTAAGTCGAAACTTCGATAAATCATAACTTCCTCATACGAAGACAGATTTGGGCGTTCTATATATATTCGGAAACCTCGTTTCAACTACTACAACATTAACCAAAGATATTAAGTTCATTTTACACTTAAATTTTGACGCTTATTTTTATTCGTAATTAATCAGACCACATAATTAAGCAATTAAGCACAAAATACATAATACTCAAATAATACATTCTTATTATTTCAAAACGGGTTACAAAGGTTAACCTAGACTATTACATTGCTAAAAACGGCAATCCCGGAAACACAAGCGTTTCAAATGCGCATAGGAATAAGAATATGTCAACATGATAGATTGCAAACCTCAAGTCATGTGTTAGCGATAAACAACGGGTTTATTATTGATTAGCTCGTAAAACTTTTCAAGATCAACAAGACTCCCACTGACTTCTTGACCTATAATATTCTCTTGTCAAGAAACATTCCTTGAGAAACAAATATTCAAGAGTTAGTGTCACACCCCCAAACCAAGGATGGCGGAAACGTCTGGGGGTGGAGGACTTCATGTATATTATCATAACAATAATGGCAATAATGATGAAAGTAAACACAACCAACATATATATAATTGAAAGACTTACATCATTGTATGAATTACATGTTTCAAAATCAATTACAATATGTTGACAAAATATGAAATGTTTGACGCCTTAACGTCCCATTCTCAGAAGCACTTCATTACCTGTTTAGTGATTTCCTGAGAATACAAGTTGTTTGAAAAAGTGTCAACACAAAGGTTGGTGAGTTCATAAGATTTTGATAGTAAGAGTTTGAAAATCGATCTTTGTAATGAGTTGCATGTTACCAAGAAAATACAATATTTTCCTTATAAAAGTTATGTGATCCTAAATACCAGGACTGAGAATGAACAAGTATTTTCCATAGTTAATGATATAAACGTGGTTTTAAATCGACATAAAACCCTTTTTGACATGAAGGCGCACAAGTATTTTTCCATACTCAAAGTAATTTATGTGAGCTAAATCGACATAACTCGCTAATTTAAAACTAGAACCCGTAAATCTTATGATTTGTTAATACCACATGTGAGCTATTATAACCATACTTGACATAGACGGCCTCGTAATACGACGTTCTTCAGGCGTCACCGTTAAATGACACTTGTCACCACAGACCTGCCGGTCTAGCTGTTGCAAGCAGCTCTGGTGTGGGTTTGTCAAACCCAATATAGATCTATACACAATTATCACGTTCTCCCTAAAAGAGACTCTGGTTACAATTTACAGGACTTTTTGACTTTGTTACTTTGGAAGTAACCCGAAGTGAATAACTCACAAATTTATTCATTAACAGATTCACGTGAACTAAACTGAAGACCTTTGAATAATAAGTTTGAGAAGTAAATGATACATAAACTATACCTATTATAGTTTATCCAAACGTTTGTAATGTATAAGCACTCTTTTATGAAAACACATTAGGGCTACGAATCCATAAACTATGTTTATTATAGCTTAATATATGTGTTCTAAATGAATGAAGAATCTTATCATGAATGACTAAATTTTAGTTTATGATGACAAACTAACAAGGAAACCCATCCAATATTTAGAACTTATTGTTATACCCTTTGCTCAACATAATACAAAGTGTTATGAAAGTTATAAGTTGTTAACTAGTTTTTAAACTTTCAACACTGCTTTAGAAAAATCATACGAAGTCTAAAACTGAATCTGTAAATTCTGAGAGTTCATAAAATGTATCTAGTTTATTCATAATGTTTATCATGATTTTTGATGACCTTCAACTTGTGTGAAAAAGTACATAACCACAGACTGGTCTGGATTGATGTTTGAAATGATAGGAAGTTTTGTAAAAATCACCATAAATTGCAGAAAACTCGTATGGAGATGTGCAAGTAGTCATTTTAAAGCTAAGAACTGGAACTACATGCACTTAAAACAGTTTTGAAAACTAAAATGTTTAAGTTGACCAAAACAGTCCGTGAATGGAGTCCAACTTTTCTGATGAAAGATGTAGGAAATGTTTAGTTATGTTCTTGGTGTTTTAACTTGTATTCTCCACCTTAAAACTTAAGAGAACATGATAATAGAGGTTTATGAACTCACCTTGAGTGATTTCAGTAGATGGATGATGGAGAAAAGAAGTGTTCAACTCAAGAACACTTTGGGAGATTGTTTGAAGATTCGAAGATCTAACATAAATATGATGGAGTTTGTGTAAGATATCTATGATTTGAGTAAAACGAAGTGAAATAATAATTTGGAGAATGAATATACTTACCAAGAGTGGGAGAAAACTTGGTAGGAGGCCCTTGAATCTCAAATTTTTGGTGAGAGGATTGAGAGAGAAAAGTGTTTAATCTTTGGTGAAATGGAAGCAAGTGAGTGAGAATGAGGAGATATGATGAATGTCCAGCTCTAAAAACATGGGAATAACTTGTGAGAGAGGTAAAAAGTTCAAGGAAGTGACAAGGTATGGTGGGGAGGTGTGTGGGTTAGTCATGGAGTGGGTATGGGGGTTGCTTGTGTCATAACACAAAGATAAGTCAACACTCAACCTTGTACTTCACCCACTCTTCTTGGATAAGGTTTTATCCTTAAAAACGTGATTAATCATTAATTAAGGCGTCTTGTATGTTAAAATAAATTTTTGGGTGAAAATCCCACGTTAAAATGATGAAAAACAAAGCTAAAATGAAGTCGTAGTCGAAAACCGGAAAGAATTGATCTTCCAGCGAGGCCTCTCGGTCCTGACCGGAGGTTCGGTCCTCCTGAGGCTGGGCGAAGGGCGAAATGAAGCGAAACATCAAGAAGCGAAGGTCATGCTCGGTCCGAAAGTAACAGAAGCGAAATAGACCGAAGGGCGAGCAGGAGTGAAATGGACCGAGGCTCGGGTTCGGGCCTTGTGCGAGGTTCGGTCCCAAGAGGACCCTTCGGGTTCGGTTCAGCAGCCTTCGGGCTCGGTTCAGGAGGGTTCGGTCCCTAAGAGGACGTTCGGCCCTAAGAGGGGTTTCGGGTCCTTAAGAGGGGTTTCGGTTCCTTAAGCCCTTTTTGTCTGTTTTTTCCCCGTTTTAAGCGGTTTTTGACCCGGTTAAGGGTCGGGATGGCCCGAAAGACTACAAAAAGTTTAAGGAACTTTTGAGAGAGATTTGGGAGATATTTCACATACTTAGAGAGATTTGGGAGAGATTTCAAAATAGAGAGAGATAGAGTGAAAACGATTGAGAGAGGTTTCATGTGTGACAATTGTGAGTGTTTGGCTCCGCAACGCAAGGTCCGTGAACCCCGTTAAGCTGTGTTTTAGGATCTTACACACTCCCGATGAGTATGAAACAATGATTTATTGTTTTTTCTCATTTTTTAGTACTAAGGCTAAGGAAAAATTAAACACACGAATTTTTCCAAGTGATGTTTTCTCATTAAAATAGTGAGTTATACAGTAATTACATAACACAAACCCTAATATACAAGGTTTAATTGAGTTGACCGGTTTGACTCGATCACTTTGTTCGACTTAGACTTGACCCGAATTTGACTATTGTCACAGTTAGTGAAGATTCTTATCAAGAGAAACACTTCATACAATTGGTCCTAGTTGGTCTTTGTTTTAGCCAAAACATCACAACTACCAATTCCAAATGTGCAAGAGTAAGAAAACATTTTTCTACTCCACATTTCATGAGGCGTTATAAACCTACTTAAAATATGTCACTCAAGACACAATCTCAAAGTATGACTCTAAGAATTGATTTTTGGAACGAAGTATGATTCACCTTCTTGATTTAACCATTTCAACAATTCTCGATTCCTCTTCTTAGTCATACTTATGCACTACGGTGTCCTTAGAGGATCAATTGTGATATGGTTTCATAATCAATAAGATGATCATAAAACACGATGCTAAACTACTCTCCTTTCCTTTCAGATTGGAGAAACTTTTATCTTTCCGCCTAATTTGTAACACCATAAATTTTCAAACGAATTTTTCATTTTTAAATTACATAATTTTCAAAACACATTTTATAAAAATCTCATTTATTAATTTTAAAAAAACACAACTCCATCTTTCTTTGATTAACAATCCAGGATCCTCGAAACATAATTGTTTCTCTAGTGTGTACAATCAAGTCGGTGCCTTCCCATGATCCTGAGAAAAACATGAAACACATAACACATAACACGGTAAGCATGAAGCATAGTGAGTTCCCCAAAATACCACATACAACACATTAGCCACTCGAGGCTGTAACTCTGTAAGACCCTCCGGTCTATCTGTCTCAGTGGAAACCTCCAGTCCCATGGCTCGTTGGACCCTCTGGTCCAGTCTCAATGAGGGCCCTCCGATCTCATAGCTCGTTGGACCCTCCTGTCTGGTCTCAGTGAAGACCCTCCGGTCTCATAGCTTGTTGGACCCTCTGGTCCAGTCTTAGTAACACATAACATAACATATATATCACACAGACAAAATGTATAACTCGAGTAAGCACATAAGACCCTCTGGTCACACATAAATACCACTCAAGGTAAAGTATCATGAGAAGACTCACCTGGCAAGCAGCAAGTAAATAACCTCGCACCCGAATCTCGAACTAGCCTCCGCCTAACAAAAGGGATGAATATCTCCAATTAATACTCTTTTACACGACCCTAATAATTGAAGGATATTCTTTATCTCTCTAACTCTTGAATTGGGTAAAAGACCATTTCATGTTGACCAAACCCCAGAGTCAACAGAAGTCAACTCGACTCAACAGTCCATGTTTGACCCGACTCGTCGAGTGCACTCCTGCAACTCGTCGAGCCCATCGTTTCCTTAGAAGTCTCAAGAAATTCCAGCTCGACTCGTCGAGTTGACTCCCAACTCGCTGAGTTATCACACAATCAACCCATCGGGACAAACCCTCACCGACTCTTCGAGTCAGGCCATGGACTCGGCGAGTCCCCTCGATCAGATTCCTCATTCAGGCGATTAAAGGCGAATCTATCACTCCAAACACTAGATCTACCATCCTAAGGGTCGATTGTCACGTAAAGCTTCAAGCTTTATATTCAAACATGACATATAAGACTCATAATGCCAAACATGCTCCAATAAGGGCTAGATGCACAAGAGCCTGCCTCCAGCTCAATAAAGCTCGGGTCTTTGGACTCACAAGGCCCCTTATAGTCTAGATCTGAGGTTCCAACCTCAATCAATGCACACATCACTCCATTACACAAGGTAGATGGAAGAAACCCCTAAAAATTTTCCTAAACAATATCTCATAAGGAAAATGATCAAGCAATAATATTTTTACCTTCAATTAAAGCAAAACTCTGAAGACTCTCTAGATCCAAAATCCTCCTCTTAATCCAAGCTATGATGCTCTCCACTTCTTCCTCTAAAAGGTCACAACATGCCCAAAATTATGTCTCATTTCTCTCTTTTAGCTCAAGAGGCAATCTAGGGTTTCTCTCAGTGAAGGTGAGCCACAAATGACGTATAAGCTCCCTTATATAGGCCCCAACCCCGGAAAATTAGGGTTTCTCTGCCCAGCACCTACTAGGCGAGTCATCTCTCTGACTCGTCGTGTCCACTCATAAATTCCAGCACGACAACTCGATCCTACTCGGCGAGTTGGACTCCCAACTCGTCGAGTCACTCCATAAACTTCAAAAATTAACCATACAATAATATACCTGGAATTCCGGATGTTACAATTCTCCCCCACTTGAATTAGATTTTGCCCTCGAAATCGCTCCTTAACCACACATAGATCGAACTCAAAAACCTGAAAGGATCTCATACTACACGGCTATGTTCCTCCAAAAGCACCTGAAACCAAACAGAAACTCCCGAACCCGGAAAAGGACAGACCCTCCTGCCGCCATGTTATCCCTTCTGACTCTTTAGAATCTGGAAACTCATGTGGTCTGTTTCTCTGCCATGCCGCCCTTACAAGATATCACCATGCTAGTTCTTCTTCGAATAACAGACCCATATAATTCACTGCCCCATTGATTCTCTTGTTGCAATTGTTAAAATCGAGTCATTGACCAAAAATTGGCCATCGATCATTCATACCAGATATACTAATAGATCCAGATCATATTCCAAAGGAACGAAAGGGTCCACATCCCACCAGAGATTCATCCACTATACTGTTATCAAAACCCACCTGAACAATGAACTCTCAACACCCTATCCTCAGACACAAGAAAATGATCATGCTCGCTCAAAAGTATCATCTGACATCCAATGGTCATAAGCCCCAGCTCCCTCTAAGATATCCTTTTCAACACTGGGCACCAGGTCAATCCCGGCCCCACAGTTGAACCTCCAAAGGTTACCCATTGCATGCCCCAAAACGTCTCGCCAACTTTCTTCTCACAACAACTATCTCGGCCCATTGTGACACACAAGTCACGAAGTTTCTTTGCCCCAAGTGAATACCACAATCCCAACTAAAATCGTCTCACCCTCGACCTTTATCGTCTACTACTCATTAGTTACATGTGCCTTGTGGTCCTCCCTATACAAACGAACTGACCCACTCAAGTCTAAGACATTAGATGACACCCAATACTCCTCAAAATGAAGCCCATCTCTGTACCCATAATCTCATTCGTCTGCTCAAATCACCACCCAATCCAGACTCAAACCCAAGCATCTAGCCCGACACATAATTGGAACCACTCGTCCTAATAAATCACTCAACTCATGACCCATGACTCGCAACCCCCGCATACACCACTTCTCCAATTCCCTTCGGTGGCAGTGACCACAACTCGACTCAGAATATAATGATTCCCGACAAATATGGAGACCTCAGTCTCACCCCTGGTTTGACCATCAGGATCCTACAGACTCAAATGTTGAGGCTACTCAAACCTAGGAACTCTCCTGAGTCATGCCCTGACTAGTGAATACTACGGCTCCCCGCAGATTCACAACACCCTCTTGCTCGCTTCTTGGTGAATACTACGGCTCCCTCACCACACCCTCTTGCTGATTGGTGAATACTACGGCTCCCCGTAGTATCACAACACCCTCTCGCTGACTGGTGAGTACTATGGATCCCCACAGTATCACCACACCCTCTCACTGACTAGTGAATACTATGGCTCCCTGCAGTATCACCACACCCTCTCACTGACTGGTGAGTACTATGTCTCCCTGCAGTATCACCACACCCTCTCTTATATCCCCACAATTTCATCCTCACATCTACACCACACTGCATTCACTAACTCATGCTCCGCGGCCAACATAGATAGGTGCGCACACTTACCCAAATTATGCCTCACTATTTCTGACGGCAACCGTCATAACAAAACACCTTTCCTCACTGCGATCCACATTCTTAAATACCTTCACTTGGTGTCAATTAGCCAAAGGGTTCCCACTGGAACCGTAGATACTTGATACACTACTTGCTGTCTCAAACTGAAGACTCAAAATAATCCGAAATTCAGGGCATTATACTCGGATACCTCAGTACACCATCACAGAACCTCGCGATGTCTTGCCTCAGCCACTAATCTCTTACTTACAGCGTCATACTCAGATATAGACACACATCCTTTCAGAATCTTACAACTGATCCTCTTCTCACACAACTCGCAACTTCGAAGTATTCCAACTCTCAATCGGAACACGGAGGAATCATTAATGACTCAGAACACATTGACGACCATATGAAACTCTCTCCTCTATTGTTCAAAACTCTTGCAAGAATACACATACCGACCCTGAAGTTGGCTGCCCAATCATCTCCTACCCATCCCAAAGAGCATATAACAATCCATACATTGAACCAGAAATTCTCAACCGCCGAAACTATCCTTACGAGCCTCCCACCTTGAATTTTTCATTACAATCCCGAGGAATTTCTAGCCACCACAAGATCTCCGACCAACGGCCACCTGTCATGGGGACACTCATCCTTTCTTGAACACGTACAACATGAACTCTCTCGTTTTGCACCTTGCCTCAACCCACAATAACCTTGGTTTCAAGTATTCGTACCGCAGGTCACTATATCCAGTCCACTAACCGCCTTTGAACAAATCCCTGATATTTTCAATAATATACCCAATTCTCCCCCACTCAGGGCCCGAACCATCACCATTTTGGTACACCAACAATCTATTTCACAGACTGTTTCACCAGGTACACCACACTTACTCTTGGAAAGTACCACATACACTCAATGATCTTTCCAATAGAGACCAAGCAACTCCAAACATCCTCAATCTCAGATAAATCATCGAAGACTTTCCATCGTATCATCCAAAATGTCCTACTGACACACTACCGGTCATCTCAATTGCCCCGTAGTAGTCATGACTCTCAATATGAGAATAATGAATTCTCACACTCCTTATCTTCGACTTCCCAACCAACGTCCCATTAGGATAATTATCATGAGAGCAGAATCCTCACTCCCACACTCGATATCCATCATAGACAATGAGACCCACCTCACCAATATACTCCTCTTGACCACCTGACGTTGCTGCTAACACATGCCCTACTATACTCAAATAGGGTATATCCTCATCCTTGACCATCTTAGTCATCACTGATGACCCTCTCATACTATAATACTACCTTAAGGTAGACATACTGCCCAGATACTCCGGTGAAAGATTTCAGCCAATGCTACCCCACAGGGTTTACCCCCAAGCTTAGAAACTGAAAGCCTCAATATATCTCCTGTTTCCCATAGGAAACGGAGATAGCACCACTCAGGTCACAGAAGGTGACATTTCTACTATCTGCCGATTGCTCAACTCAAACCGTAGTCCTCCATAAATCACCATCCCTATTCATCCCTGAGTCTTGCGACTCCAACTGGTATCTCATAAAAAATTCCTCATAAGTAACTTGATTTCCCTCTCAAGGTATGCTCCGTTGAAACTCATTCAACATGGCCCTCTGGCCCCATACTCTATCGTATTCAATATCAGTTTAATCACTCATGATAGAATAACTAGAAAAAGGCACAAGCACTATCTGCTACGAATCATGGTACTCAATCCATGTTATCTCTTCTCAATCTGTCTCAAATCATGGTACTCGAACCATGACATCACCTCTTGATCTGCTACAAATCATGGTACTCTAACCATGGCATCACCTCCTGATCTGCTACTTAAAACCTCAGGAGTGCTCCCTGCATCGAGTATGGGTCCTCTACTTTCAGTAGTATGGGCCCATACTACCTGCCACATCTACCCATACTTTCTACACGGACTATCCCAGAGTTCCTAAGTAGCTGCTCAACCTTCTCGATCACCAATCTCGACACGCGTGTTCGCTCCCCAGTGAAATACTCTACTCTATCAGTGTACTGATCTGACTAAGGTCGCTCCCTAGGCTCTTCCTAGGTTCTCACACTTCTCCGTTATCATCTGCTAAAGAACTCCTTATGATGTCAGCCATCTACCTCCTGAATATCGTTATATTCACTTAGTAGCTGAATCCCATCATCGAGAGTTCCACAAATCACGAAGCAAGCAGCATTCGGGCATCGAATAATCTCTATCAACACGTACAACCACTCTAGGTTACAACTCCACTTTCTATACTCATACTCAAATGGTATCACCGAACTCAAGCAACTCTACCCCTTGCGGGTATCTAACTACTCTCTCAATAGGCTCCTCAGATGCTTATCTAGGTATCTCTCCTAGATTACTCCTCTACTCGAAGATCTATTTCTAAAATATTCATGTTGGATACTCTTACTCAACACATACTCGAAAGCCCATCACATATAACAGCAATTCCTAGGTTAAGGCATCACAAATCAAGCCACTCTAGTCCTAAAATATGAAATGCCTAGCCTATCCTCTAGCATGCAGAATATCACAAAATATCTCATAACACAAAAGTAGGGTACTTTGGGAAATCACCGTTCGGGCTCTGGCTGATTGTACACGCCGCTCCTTCTCGTTTTCTCTTAGAAACTCTTGCTTGTTTTTAGAAAAATCATTTGCTTGAAATTTTTTCTAAAATCCTTAGTTTGAGTTCAGATATACCCGAAGGTGCATCTGAATCCGTCAAACCAAGGCCCTGATACCAACTTATAACACCGTAAATTTTCAAACGGATTTTTCATTTTTAAATTACATAATTCTCATAACACATTTTATAAAAATCTCATTTATTTAATTTTACAAAACACAACTCCAAGTTTGTTTGATTAATAATCCAGGATCCTCGAAACATAACTCTTTCTCTGGTGTGTACAATCAAGTCGGTGCCTTCCCGCGATCCTGAGAAAAACCTAAATCACATAACACATAACACGATGAGCACGAAACTTAGTGAGTTCCCAAAAATACCACATACAACACATTATCCACTCAATGTTGTAACTCTGTAAGACCCTCCGGTCTATGTGTCTTAGTGGAACCCTCCAGTCCCATGGCTCGTTGGACCCTCTGTTTCGGTCTCAATGAGGACCCTTCAGTCTCACAGCTCGTTGGACCCTCCGGTCTCATAGCTCGTTGGACCTTCCGGTGCGGTCTCAGTAACACATAACATAGCATATATATCACACAGAAAAAATGCATAACTCAAGTAATAACATAAGACCCTTTGGTCACACATAAATACCACTCAAGGTAAAGTATAGTGAGAAGACTCACCTGGCAAGCAGCAAGTAACTAACTTCGCACCCGAATCTCGAACTAGCCTCCACCTAACACAAGGGATGAATATCTCCAATTAATACTCTTTTACACGACCCTAATAATTGAAGGCTATTCTTCATCTCTCTAACCTTGAATTGGGTAAAAGACCATTTTACCCATCTATGGTCTCCATTACTCATGTTGACCAAACCCCAGAGTCAACAGAAGTCAACTCGAGTCAACAGTCCATGTTTGACCCAACTCGTCAAGTGAACTCCTGCGACTCATCGAGTCCCCTCATTTCCTCAGAAGTCTCAAGAAAGTCCAGCTCAACTCTTCGAGTTGACCCCTAAATCGCCAAGTTATCTCACAATTAACCCATCAGGACAAACCCTCACCGACTCGTCGAGTCAGGCTATGGACTCGGCGAGTCCCCTTGATCAAATTCCTCATTCAGACGATTTAAGGCAAATCTATCACTCCAAACACTAGATCTATCATCCTAAGAGTCTATTGTCACGTAAAGCTTCAAGCTTTACGTTCAAACATGGCATATAAGACTCATAATGCAAAAACATGCTCCAACAAGGGCTTAATGCACAATAGCTTGCCTCCAGCTCAATAAAGCTCGGGTCTTTGGACTCACAAGGCCCCATATATTCCCGATCTGAGGTTCCAACCTCAAACCATGCACACATCACTCCATTACACAAGGTAGATGGAAGAAACCCCCAAATTTTCCCTAAACAAGATCTCATAAGGAAAATGATCAAGCAAGAATCTTTTTACCTTCAACTGAAGCAAAACTCTGAAGAATCTCTGGATCTAAAATCCTCCTATTGATCCAAGCTATGATGCTCTCCAGTTCTTCCTCTAAAAGGTTAAAACATGCCCAAAATTATGTCTCATCTCTCTCTTTTAGCTCAAGAGGCAATCTAGGGTTTCTCTCAGTGAAGGTGAGCCACAAATGAGGCTATAAGCTCCCTTATATAGGCCCCAACCCCGTAAAATTAGGGTTTCTCTGCCCAGCACCTACTAGGTGAGTCAGCTCTCTAACTCGTCGATTCCACTCATTAATTCCAGCACGGCAACTCGATCCTACTCGGCGAGTTGGACTCCCAACTCGTCGAGTCACTCCATAAACTTCAAAATTTAACTATACAATAATATACCTAGAATTCCGGATGTTACATAATTGATTCTTCTTATTCGTTCTGCAATACATTGAAACTTTTTCAATGATTTAGAATTACACTAAGTTTTGTAAGCACAACTATATTTACTAAACTTTTAGTAAATCATGATGAATAGTCTTATCGTTCTTTATGATGGACTTGACTAGTTCACATCAATGCGTTTTAGATCCTTTAGTCATCCACTTGACCCACACACTTATGTGAACAAGGAATTAGTCTTAATTTTCCAAAGTCAAAGATTCTCGTTCATCACACAATTCAAGTCATATTATTCCAAGTTTCTGTCCAATTAAAACTTGGGTGATGAGAGTCTTCCCTTATTTGGTAATTTCTGACACTACCACAAATGATATTACATCCATTTACATTATTCATATATTATATGAACACCAATTTCCACTAATGCCATTACAAAGAAATATAAAATAAGACAAAATCAAAATTTTCTTTTATTTATAAAAATACAGAAAACTTGTCCTTACAATGCAAGTACAAATGAAAACTATTTCACTAAATATTCCTAAGCAATCTATCATAACTTCTAAGCAGCAGCTCAAAAATCCGATCATCGAACCATGCAATCGAAATCCATCTCTTCACGATCAGACTCAGCTCACTCTTCCTTTAAGCTTCCTTTCTTTTCTTTGATCCTAAAAAACATCAAAAATTCAATCTTATCACATCATGTATTAAGAATCTATAAATAGCAACTTAATAGAGCTAGATAGTGGACTTACCTGAAGCAGAGTCATACACTTTGACTTTAAGATCCTTGCGATCCTTCAGGTAAAAACGGAAGCTTCGCATCCAATTCCCCTTCTCTTGGTAATAGAAACAAACAAACTCTTTTGGAATGGTATAAGGGACTATCTCAGACTCGGCCTTTCTCTTTATCATTTGGTCAAACGGTTTGACCTTGGTCGACCCCTTTCCATTGGGAAGAGAAAACTTTTCTGGACTTCCAATGTTACCATTGTCAATGTTCATGGAAGTTAGGGAGATTGATCTTCCTGAGAAATTTGCTTGACCAGTGTGCCAAATCATTACTGATTCAGCAACAATTAGCAAATAGGTAAGATTAATAAGGTTCATGTCGAGGTCTGTCATATAGTAGTGTAGCACCAGATTCTTGGTACGTATTCTTTGTAATTAACTCTTTAAATAATTGCATTTTTGGCCTTGGACTCGGTAAGTTGAAGGACCAACTCGCCGAGTAGAAGCGTGATAAGACGTGGGGTTTAAGCTATGGACTCGGCGAGTCGGTCCCCAGACTCGGCGAGTAGACCCTGTTTGGACAAAAACCCTAATCCAAGGGTTTGCACCCTATTTAAACACTTTAACCCGGCCTCCTTCGTCCCGTTTACTCCCAGAGGACCCCCATAGCAAACCCTAGCCGTTGTTGAAGCAAACTAGAGCATTTGAAGTGAGTTTGGTGTTCTTGTGATCCAAGGAAGGAAGAGAAGCTTGAAGGAGCAAGAAATGACTAAAGGGGATCCAAATTTGTGCATCATTTGCAACTCATTCAAGGTAAAAAGTCTGTACATTGATCTTCCAAATGCTAGATCACATTTTATGTAGTTTTAGGGCTTTATGAGGCATTTTAGCTAGCCAACCATGAATGCAAGCATGGTTGGGGATGAGGATGCGGATCTAGGACCCTTGAGGGGTCACAAAGCAGAAAGGGGGTGCTTTTCCACCCAAGAAAGGCTCCATGCAACTCAAGGGCTTGTTTTAGGACCTTTTGAGCTTAAAGTCCCATGCAAGCACGTAAAGGTTGTAACTTTACATGCTAGAACGGTCCTAGGAGCATAGATCTATCCTTTGATCAAGAGTTGTACATCATAAATCGAAGATCTAGTGAGAATATGCGACAGACTCGGCGAGTCCAAGCTTGAGTCCCAAATCAATTGATGGTCAAAAGGACCTAGTTGAGTGTGGAAAGGTTTTAGGGAGTCCCGGGGAGTGGCCCAATGTTCTGGACTAAGCCATTCTTCTGGATATTCATGGGACTCGGCGAATGCAACAGCAGACTCGGCGAGTCCAATGCAATCTTCTTATGGATGAAGATGAACTCAACGAGTTGTTCATACAACTCGGCGAGTCAAGGACAGAACCTGTTTATCAGTTGAAGATGAACTTGACGAGTTTTTCATACAACTCGGCGAGTCGGATGAAGATTCTGTCGATGTTCATTTAGAAGGAAAACTCGTCGAGTCATCACCTAACTCGACGAGTAGAGACGGGTATAAGGACAAATGGAAGGATAGGGACTCAGCGAGTTGGCGAGCCAACTCAGCGAGTCAGGTCAACTGGTAGTTGACTTTGATTTTGACATGGACGAGGGTAAAATGGTCATTTTACCCTAAGAACAGTTAGCAGTGTATGACTAAGTGTTTTGTGAGAATTATAGCCGGGGGATTTCTGGAGCAGCAGCGACAGCAGTCAGAGGATTCCCACACAGATCAGCAACAACTTCGAGGTGAGTTACCTTCCAGTAGCGGTGGTTCTATGGCCACAATGCCGGCCCACCAGTAGGAGTTGTGTGTTAGATGATTGTCTTTGTGATATTCATCTAGGTTTGCTACTACCTGATATGTTATATGCTAGCATGATATGTTATATGTGATAGTAGTAGAGTTCGGCTGTTAGGACCGAAGGGTAGTCAGACACCCCAGATACGTTTGACAGTATGTGATGTTATGTTTATATGCTAGTATGATATGTTATACGAGCCAGAGGTAGTAGGAGGGGAACAGTCCCCGAGTTCGGTCATTAGGACCGAAGGGTAGTTCGGACACCCCAGTTATGTCTGATAATTTGATATGTTATGATATGCAATAGTAGTGGTAGTAGGGGGTGGAATAGTCCCCGAGGTTCAGTCATAAGACCGAAGGGTAGTCAGCACCCTAGAATGGCTTGACATGGGTAGTCAGCACCCCAGAATGCTTGACACGGGTAGGACAGCACCCCAGAACGGCCGCATGGGTAGGTCGGCACCCCAGAATGGTTGTACCAGGTAGGTCGGGCACCCCAGAATTACCTTGAAATATGTATGTTATATGATTGTATGGTGTGTGGTATGATGGGGGAACTCACTAAGCTTCGTGCTTAAAGTTTACAGTTTTGGTTTCAGGTACCTCTTCGTTGAAGGGGAAGGAGATGGCACGGTAGCGGGACACCATACACTCACACTGTTTTCCACCTTATGAACTTGTTATGGGATTTGTACTCTGATATTTAGTTGTTTTCATAATTTGGTTTTCAGACACGATGTATGTTATGAAATGGTTTGATCCGACAATGTTTTATTTACAAATGTTTTCCAAAGTATTGATTTAAAAACGAAATTTTTGGACGTGAAATTTGGGTCGTTACAAGTTGGTATCAGAGCTCTGGTTTGAGGGATTCGGACACATCTTCGGGGGTGTCTGAACTCAAATCGAGGGATTATAGGATTTCGAAAAAGAAAAAGTTTTCTAAAAGATTAAGTAAAGAGTATTAAGAAAGAACGAAGTGTGTGATGTGCACGACAGGCCGAGCTGAAGTAAGTATTCCCCAAAGTACCCATACAAGTTTATGTTATGTTTAACAGATTCAGTAGAACAGCATGCTAGAATAGGACTAAGGATCTAGGAGTGATGCCTTACGTGCCTGTTTTATGTGCTTCAGCTTATGAGAATTGCATGCTAGTATTGAGTAGACAGCAGTAGGATATCCTGTTTAGGTTATGCCTGATAGTATGAGTTTAGCATTGTATGCTAGTACAGTTTCTCTCTATGAGAACGGATTTGCTTGAGATTTTTCCCTTTTGTCTGAATGCTACTTGCTTTGTGCTTTGTGGGCCTTGAGTGATGGGAGTTAGCTATTAGGTGAATACGTTAAAGTCAGATGTGGCCAGGGTTGCACAATCTTGGAGGATTGGATTTGACCCTATTGCATAGCTCTTGTTTGAGTCCTAACCGTTGTAGGGATGAGTCCCTTACTCGAAGGATTATCTGAGCCTCGTTGCATGTGATTGTATGCAGATAATATCTAATTGGCATTACAAAGAGTCCTTCAGCAGCTGAGGACTGGTTTGGGTGGAGTCTGAGGTTCCCTAGGGTAAGCCTAGGATGAGAGTAGCATATATCAGCGGTGGTAAAGGGATTCGGTCGAGTCAAGGCAGTCCTTGAGGAAGGTACAGATAGATGTGGAAGGTAGTATGGCCTCGTACTACTGAAAGTAGAGGATCTGTACCCAAACTGAGGAAGGCCGAGACAAGACCGCGGAACTTTTAGTGGGTGTGATCCCTCAAGAGGTATCAATATCACTAACGGTTGTTGTTATGTATTGCAGAATGGTGGTACTACGTCCGAGGCCAGCAGTTGGCAGTTCAGGAGAGGGATCGGGTTCGGGATCAGGTTTCGAGCCAGTAGATGAGGGGCTACGCGAGTTCATCGCGTCAGAGATCACCAGAGGCATCCTTGAGTCGACCCCCATCATCTTCGGGTCGATCAAGGAAGGGATAGTAGAGCTGATGGAGGAACGCCTCGGGGCGTTCAGGAGAGACATGGCATCGGGCCAGTCAGGATCTCGCACACTGTCCTTTAAGGACTTCAGGGGCAGTAGTGCGCCGGATTTCCATGGGGCGAAGGAACCCATTGCTTCCAGACGATGGATTGCGGACATTGAGTCTGCACAGTTGACTAGCTTCTGCCCCGAGGGGTCGAAGGTGAGGTTTGCAGCAGGGTGTTTGAGAGACAGAGCTAGAGACTGGTGGGAATCTGTTGGTGACTCATTGGGAGCCTCGGCTATTGAGGCTATGACATGGCCGGCAAGGCAAGGCAGAGGCTCCAGTGGTGAGGAGCCGGGCATTTCAGCTGACTACCGAGGAGGCACACACCGCACCCGATGTGGTGACGGGTATGATTCTTTCCCTCTGATTTATTGATATGATGTTATGATATTGATATGTGCTATGTGTATATGTGTTTAGGATCGTTCCATGTGAACGGTATCCCAGTACAGGTGTTGTTTGACTCGGGTGCCACCCGATCGTTTGTTTCTCTTGCGCTTAGCAAGAAGTTCACTGAGTCTTTGGGCATGTTGGATTGCCCTTTAGAGGTAGAGATTGCCGATGATCGATCAGTGCGAGCATCAGCAGTGTTCGGAGATTGCGTTCTGAGGTTATTTGAGGAGCGCTACTTGGTGGATTTGGTTCCCATTTCGTTGCGTGGGAACAAGGTGATTATAGGCATGGATTGGTTGAGCCCTAATGGGGTGGTGATAGATTGTGCATAGCAGCTAGTGTAGATCAGGACCCCAAGTGGGGGAGAGATGGTGATCCATGGCAAGAGGCCACAACGTGGACCCACAGTATGTTCAGTAGCAAGAGCTAGGTGCTACCTTTAGCAGGGTTGCGCGGGATATGTCGCGTATGTTATGGATACCCGGGAGGCGGGTAAGGCGACGGTGAGTGAGCTTCCGGTGGTGCGAGACTACACAAATGTGTTCCCAGAGGAGCTTCCTGGGATACCTCCGGAGCGACAGGTAAAGTTCAGGATCGACATAGTCCCTGGTGCGGCTCCGATAGCCAAGGCACCGTATCAGTTGGCTCTTCCTGAGATGCAGGAGCTGGCTACACAGCTGCAGGAGCTGTTAGACAAGGGATTCATTAGACTGAGCAGTTCACCCTGGGGAGCCCCGATTCTGTTTGTGAAGAAGAAGGAAAAGTCGCATCGGATGTGTATAGATTATCGGGAGCTGAACAAGGTAACGGTGAAGAACCGTTACCCACTCCCGAAGATTGATGACCTCTTTGACCAGTTACAGGGAGCGTCTTGGTTCTCCAAGATCGATTTGCGTTCGGGTTACCACCAGATGAGGGTCAGAGAGGAGGATGTGCAGAAGACCGCGTTTCGGACGCGCTATGGCCACTACGAGTTTGTGGTGACGCCCTTCGGATTAACCAATGCCCCTACCGCGTTCATGGATCTCATGAATCGCATGTGTAGACCGATGTTAGACCGATCTGTGATAGTGTTTATTGATGACATCTTGGTTTACTCCAAGACGCAGGAGCAGCACGAGGAGCATCTGAGAGAAGTTTTGGAGAATTTGAGGAGGGAGAGCTTGTACGCCAAGTTCTCCAAGTGTGATTTTTGGTTGCGCGAGGTGCAATTCCTTGGGCACCTTGTCAACCAGAATGGTATTCTGGTCGACTCGGCCAAGGTAGAGTCCATGATGAGATGGGAAGTTCCGAAGTCTCCATCTGAGATTCGGAGTTACCTGGGATTAGCATTTTATTATCGGAGATTCATTCAGGACTTCTCCAAGATAGTCGTACCCCTGACACGGCTGACGAAGAAAATTGTGGTCTTCCGATGGGAGCCTGAGCAGCAGGCAGCGTTTGAGACTCTGAGACAGAGATTGTGTGAAGCGCCAATCTTAGCCCTGCCAGAGGGTGTAGAGGATTTTTTTGGTATACTGTGACGCGTCCATTTCAGGGTTAGGCGAGGTGCTGATGTAGAGAGGGCATGTAATTGCTTACGCTTCGAGGCAACTGAAGCCTCACGAGGCGAACTACCCGACGCACGATTTAAATTTGGGGCGGTTGTCTTCACCCTCAAGATTTGGCAACATTACCTTTATGGAGTCCGGTCTACCATTTACACGGACCACAAGAGTTTGAGGTACCTCATGGATCAGCCGAATCTGAATATGAGGCAGCATCGGTGTTTGGACGTGGTGAAGGATTATGACTGTGAGATCCTTTATCACCCAGGGAAGGCCAATGTGGTGGCAGATGCACTTAGCCGCAAGGCAGCGCCGATCAGAGGCGTGTGCATGAGGATGACAGTGGTGACTCCGCTGTTAGAGCAAATTCGAGAGGCTCAGCAGGAGGCTATGAAGGAGGAACATCGGAAGAGCGAGCGTATAGTGGGTCAGGTTTCCTCCTTCGATTATGATAGCCAAGGGTTATTTACACTACACCACAGGGTGTGGGTACCATATCACGGGGGTGTGCGCCAGGTTCTGATGGAGGAGGCGCACAAATCCTGATTCTTCATTCATCCCAGGGCGACGAAGATTTATAGAGATCTTCGTCTAGACTATTGGTGGCCCTGCATGAAACGGGATGTATCTTGGTACGTTGAGCAGTGCTTGACCTGCAGGAAGGTCAAGGCCGAGCACCAGACGCCACACGGCAAGATGCAGCCGTTAGATATCCCGTTGTGGAAATGGGAGGACATCACGATGGATTTTATCACCAAGCTTCCTAGGACCGCATGGGGAGTGGATTCTATATGGGTCATCGTGGATCGGTTGACCAAGAGTGCCCACTTCATACCGATCCAAGAGAGTATCTCGGCAGAGAAGTTGGCCGATATCTACATTCGAGAGGTGGTGGCGTGGCACGGTGTGCCAGTCTCCGTGATTTCAGACAGGGATGTACGGTTTACCTCCAGGTTTTGGAAGAAGTTCCATGACGAGCTAGGTACTCGTCTGCATTTTAGCACCGCTTTTCACTCGTAGACAGATGGTCAGAGTAAGCGGACCATCCAGACTTTGGAGGATATGTTGCGGGCGTGCGTGCTAGACTTCGGTGGTGGCTGGGATACTTATCTTCCTTTGGCTGAGTTCTCATACAACAACAGCTACCACGCGAGTATTGACCGTCCTCCCTTCAAGATGTTGTACGAGAGGATGTGCAGGACCCCGATATGTTGGGGTGAAGTTGGCCAAAGGGTCATGGGGAGCACAGAATTGGTGCTCAAGACGACCGAGAGGATTCAGCAGGTTTGGAGCAGGCTTCAGACTGCACAGAGTCGGCAGAAAAGTTATGCCGATAAGCGCCGTTCAGACCTAGAGTTCCAAGTCGGGGATATGGTTCTCCAGAAGGTGTCACCTTGGAAAGGCGTCATTCGATTCAGGAAGCGGGGCAAGTTGCGCCCAAGGTACATTGGACCATTCAGGGTTGTAGCCCGGGTGGGCAAGGTAGCGTACAGGCTGGATCTGCCAGCCGAACTCAGTCAGATCCACAGCACTTTCCTCGTCTCCCAGCTGCGGAAGTGCCTGGTGGACGACTCAGCGGTGGTACCCCTAGAGGATATTCAGGTTGATGACAGCTTGAATTACATTGAGAGGCCAATGGCAATCCTCGACCACAAGTCAAAGGATTTGAGGAACAAGAGGGTGGAACTCGTGCAGGTGCAATGGCAGCACCGGAAGGGGTCGGAGTGGACTTGGGAGCCAGTGGAAGGGATGATGGAGCACTACCTCGAGCTGTTTCAGGAATGAGCAGCAGACTTCAAGGACGAAGTCTGAAATAAGTGGGGGAGATTTGTAGCACCTGGTTCTTGGTACGTATTCTTTGTAATTAACTCTTTAAATAATTGCATTTTTGGCCTTGGACTCAGCGAGTTGAAGGACCAACTCGTCGAGTAGAAGCGGGATAAGATGCGGGGTTTAAGCTATGGACTCGGCGAGTAGACCCTGTCTGGACAAAAACCCTAATCCAAGGGTTTGCACCCTATTTAAACACTTTAACCCGGCCTCCTTCATCCCGTTTACTCCCAGAGGACCCCCATAGCAAACCCTAGCCGTTGTTGAAGAAAACTAGAGTATTTGAAGTGAGTTTGGTGTTCTTGTGATCCAAGGAAGGAAGAGAATCTTGAAGGAGCAAGAAAGGACTAAAGGGGATCCGAATTTGTGCATTATTTGCAGCTCATTCAAGGTAAAAAGTTTGTACCTTGATCTTCCAAATGCTAGATCCCATTTTGTGTAGTTTTAGGGCTTTATGAGGCATTTTAGCTAGCCAACCATGAATGCAAGCATGGTTGGGGATGAGGCTGTGGATCTAGGACCCTTGAGGGGTCACAAAGCAGAAAGGGGGTGCTTTTCCACCCAAGAAAGCCTCCATGAAACTCAAGGGCTTGTTTTAGGACCTTTTGAGCTTAAATTCCCATGCAAGCACGTAAAGGTCGTAACTTTACATGCTAGAACGGTCCTAGGAGCATACATCTATCCTTTGATCAAGAGTTGTACATCAGAAATCAAAGATCTAGTGAGAATATGTGACAGACTTGGCGAGTCCATCCTTGAACTCGGCGAGTCCAAGCTTGCGTCCCAAATCAATTAAGGGTCAAAAGGACCCAGTTGAGTGTGGAAAGGTTTTAGGGAGTCCCGGGGAGTGACCCAATTTTCTGGACTAAGACATTGTTCTGGATATTCATGGGACTCGGCGAGTGCATGAGCAGCCTCGGCGAGGATGAAGATGAACTCGAAGAGTTGTTCATACAACTCGGCGAGTCAAAGACAGGACTTGTTTATCAGTTGAAGATGAACTCGACGAGTTCTTCATACAACTCGGTGAGTCAGATGAAGATTCAGTCGATGTTCATTTAGAAGGAAAACTCGTCGAGTCATCGCCTAACTCGACGAGTAGAGACGGGTATAAGGACAAATGGAAGGATAGGGACTCGGCGAGTTGGCGAGCCAACTCAGCGAGTCAGGTCAATTGGTAGTTGACTTTGACTTTAACTTGGTCGGAGGTAAAATGGTCATTTTACCCTAAGAACAGTTAGCAGTGTATGACTAAGTGTTTTGTGGGAATTATAGCCGGGGGATTTCCGGAGCAGCAGCGACAGTAGTCAGAGGATTCCCACACAGATCAGCAGCTACTTCGAGGTGAGTTACCTTCCAGTAGCGGTGGGTCTACGGACACAATGTCGGCCCACTAGTAGGAGTTGTGTGTTATATGATTGTCTTTGTGATATTCATATAGGTTTGCTACTACGTGATATGTTATATGCTAGCATGATATGTTATATGTGTTAGTAGTAGAGTTCGGCTGTTAGGACCGAAGGGTAGTCAGGCACCCTAAATACGTTTGACAGTATGATCGGCTGTTATGTTTATATGCTAGTATGATCTGTTATATGAGCCAGAGGTAGTAGGAGGAAAACAGTCCCCGAGTTCGGTCGTTAGGACCGAAGGGTAGTTCGGACACCCCAGTTATGTCTGATAATTTGATATGTTATGATATGCGATAGTAGTGGTGGTAGGGGATGGAATAGTCCCCGAGGTTCGGTCATAGGACCGAAGCGTAGTCAGCACCCCAGAATGGCTTGACATGGGTAGTCAGCACCCCAGAATGGCTTGACACGGGTAGGACGGCACCCCAGAACGGTCGCATGGGTAGATCGGCACCCCAGAATGGCTGTACCGAGTAGGTCGGGCACCCCAGAATTTGCCTAGCAATATGTATGTTATATGATTGTATGGTATGTGGTACGATGGGGGAACTCACTAAGCTTTGTGCTTACAGTTTACAGTTTTGGTTTCAGGTACCTCTTCGTCGAACGGGAAGGAGCTGGCGCGGTAGCGGCACATCATACACGCACACTTTTTTCCGCCTTACGAACTTGTTCTGGGATTTGTACTCTGATATTTGGTTGTTTTCATAATTTGGTTTTCAAACACGATGTATGTTATGAAATGGTTTGACCAGACAATGTTTTATTTACAAATGTTTTCCAAAGTATTGCTTTAAAAACAAAATTTTTGGACGTGAAATTTGGGTCGTTACAAGTAGTCTTTTATGAACTCGCCATATAACTTAGGAAGCAATTGAAGAAACAAGTCAACATTCAGCTTCTTCAAGACAACGACACTTAACATTCCCAGCCTGTCAATGTATGACTTCATCTCCAAGATGTGTGCACACACATACCTTCCATTTTGGTGTTTGCTTGCCAATAAGGCTTGAGTGACCTTGAACTTTTGAAGTCAACGAACACATGGGTCTGGGAGAATTATTGGAGGTGGAGGAAAAGAAGTTCCACCAAAGCAAGAAGAAGGGATTGATCTTTCACCTTGATCATTATGTGGAATATTATGTTCATGAGGAAAGCTTTTTCCAAAAAGATAAGGAAGACCATAGTTGTTAGAACTAGACATCTACAAGGGGAGAAATTCAAGTTAGTTGATTTAATCCTTAATAAAACACCTAAATGAAATATTATGGCTAGGACCCAACACAATAGTTCACAATTCGGAAGAGGGATGCCGTAATCCAATTGTAAACTATTTGTCGGTAGGTAAATGACGATTTACCAATTCCACCATGAAAACGAAATTTTAAGTGATTTAGGTTTTAAATGAAACTCCTAGATCTTTTGAGATTCATTGAACTTTTAAATGGCATGTTTAATCTCGATTATGCCCTTCAAGTTGGTGGCTGGATACCGAGGATCACAAACAAGGTGTGACTAACCATGCAAATTAGTTTGGTACTCTCGAAGTCATTTATCACCTAATCAATGTGTCGGTTAACCACACACGATCCATTGATCTATGATAATATATGGGCTACCCATTTCCATCCTTCATTAGTCACATATTAGTGTGTCGGTTAACCACACACACTCCACTAATGACCAATAAGGTGCAATGTGCAATTTCATGGGTTAGCATCAAATTCACATTTTCCTAAAGTAACTAAGATTGGGAATTTATAAAAGGTTTAGTTACTTTGTATTTTCATTATACTTATTAATGAGAATGTCTTATCCTACCTGTTCAGCTAACAACTCTCCACTAGTCAAGGAAGCGGTTGGGTGAGAGTGGACACCCATTTAATCACCATTTTACTGGTAATTTCCTTATATCCCCTTATAGATCAACTTCGTGAATGAGGCCTACTAACGGTAAGACTGACCTTTTACTTATACATATATAATATATTAGACTTTTAATTTTATATAGTATAAGGGTGTATTTTACATATTTAAAATACTAGGTGGTTTAATATATTAATAAATTAGATTTTTAATTTAATTAAATTTAAACCATATAATTTTTTATTTATTAATTTTCTCTTTTAATTAAACACTTAATTAATTTAATATAATCCATAAGGGTGTAATTTGAACTATTCAAAATATCAAGGTTCTAAATATAAGATTTCAAAATTAAAACTATTTAATTAAATTTTAAATTACAAAACCACGAGGTACATTTTTTAAACTTTTCAAATTACTTGGGTTTAAGAATTTAATATTTCAAAATTATAATTTTTAATAAAATTTAAATTCCAAAACTTGAGGGCAAATTTTTGAAACTTTTCAAAACCTTTTAGATCAAAGTTGAAAACAATTAAATTAATCATATAATTTATCTTTATCACATAATTTTACCTAATCCAATTTTATATGGTAAGATAATTCAAATCAAATTCTACAAATAATTAGTTTATCATATAATCTAGTAATTATCTTAAAGTTTGATAATTATCTTGTAATTAGATGAGGATAATCATTACCATATAAGAAAAATCGAATTTTATCAGTCAAAACAGTTTATGGTAATGATCCTAATCCAATTCTGACCAAAATTCCGAAAAATCTACCAACAGACAAGCCAAATCGTCGAGTCAAGCAATGGACTCGTCGAGTTGCCCCAACTCATCGAGACCCACAATGGACTCATCCAGTTCATCTAGCAGAGTCTAGATTTCAACTTGCTTCAGCTTTGAATAATTAACCATGGCATCAAATACAAAAGAAAAACACCCTAAGCTCTGATACTACTGAAGGGTTTTGAGCACTACAACATTCCTATGGTGTAGATGCAACCCTAATGCTTTTGATCTAGGTTTTTCTCAAGTTATACATGCAAATAATCATCCAAAGCATAAACCCTAAGAACTAGCATACAATTTCGATAATTGATATAATTTAGGGTTAGAATATTACCTTGATTGTTATTTAGCAATAACAAGAACTCCTTGACCTTTGAAAGCTTAGTGCCCCAAGTGTTGCACCTCTAATGGAGTCACAAACACTCTTGCAAAGGATGACTTAGGAGATAGCTGGAGGAATTTGGCCAGGGCTTCATATAAAACTCATAAAGCCGAAAATCCTATGTAGAGGGTATATTTATAGCTGAGGTTATTAGGGTTTTCAGGTGGAAACCCTAATTTCCTTGCTTAGGCCTTAAGCAATCCATAGACCCCATATGATATAGCCCTTGGATGAAAACTCTATGGGCTTCCCATAGATTTTCGTCCACCTCTTATCAATAAGGTCCATTAGCCCAAACTACAACTATTACTGATTAACATAATCAAACCCTCTATTATTAATCAATTCCTTTAATCCCAAAATTAATACTAAATTAATATCTGATTAATCACTAATTAATAATATGATTTCCAAATAATATATTAATCATATATTAAAAAAAACATTTTGAGTACCAATTTATTATCCATATAATAAATCCTACTCTTTCTCTCCACTTGTCATCCTATCAAGTTGCATAAGTGAAGGCAACCCAAAATGACCATGCTCATAATCAAATCAAGTACATACCAAAAATAGTTATGAGCTTAGACACCTAATCCAACAGAATTCTCATCCCACAGGCTTCCTAGATTCTCCAAGACTCTCCCTGATTCGAGTATGGATCATGTGCTTCAGTAGTACGGGCCCAATACTACCTTCCACACCTATCCATACTTTCCTCAAGAATCATCCCGGATCCTCCGAGTCACCTTCTTAACTGATCCTCCACATGATCGCTAAACAGCGCAACTAAACCCACCGAAGCACCTCCTAGGCTTTCCTAGGTTCCCGACCTCACCCTACCATCAGCTGCTGAGGAACTCCCCATAATGCCAGTTACCCACCTCGTGAATACAATAACATGCAACAAAACTTAGATAATCCTTCGAGTAACAGAGTCGTCCCCACAATGGTTGGACTAAGACAAGAGTTGCACAATAGGGTTAAATCCATCACTCAGAGATTATTCAACCTTTGTCACATATGACTTAACATATTCACCTAGTAGCTAACTCCCATCACCTAAGAGTTCCACAAAGCACAAAGCAAACAGCATTGGTGCAGTATCACTCCAATCCATAGAATAACCATGAGCATCCAATCCCTCATACTCATACGAAAAACCCTACTCCCGCTGCTGATTGCCTTACGGATACCATTATACCAAATCTAGCATCCAATGCTTACTAGGCTACAAGGCATCATATAACAGGACAATCTATCCCTAACTAATCAGAAATAGCACACAAGTCTACAAGCTCATACAACATGCATACAAAGGCATCTCTCCTAGCATTCTACCATGGAAAAACTAAGAAGATCCTTAGCCCTAACTAACATGCGATTCACAGATTCATGGATCAAATCATAAAAGATAACAAGTATGGCTATTTTGGGAAAAACTTACTTGAGCCCAGTTGATTGCATGAACCACACCCTTTCTTGTATAAGAAAACTTGTTTTTCCTTTTTAAATCATTTTTCTAACATTTTTGGAAAAAAACTTTACCAAATCCTCAGTTTGAGTTCAGACACACCCAAGAGTGTGTCCAAATCCCTCAAACCAAGGCTCTGATACCGACTTGTAACATCCCACAAATAAGACCATAAAATTCTTCATTTTTAGAATAATAAAACATCAAACCATAATGTGGTCATAAAACCAAGGTTATCAGATGTATCAATACATCATCACTATCAAAGTAAATTATAAAACGCAGAAACATGTGGTTTGTGCTCTACAATCATCCCGAGCTCTTTCATTTGAAAACCGGAGTACCTAAAACATAAACTGAAAACCATAAGCACAAAGCATAGTGAGTTCCCCAAGATACCATATGCCATACATAATAAATCACATATTAGGCTCCCCACCCTCCATCGCGCCCCGCCCGGTATCGAGAGCCACTTGGCTTCGGGCCCCGTCCAGCATCGAGCCCCGCTCGGTATAAACATCTATTATTCTTAGGTCTCACCTATCACTGGGCCCCACCCACTATAAACATAGACACATAATCATGCTAACACATACAATGATCATAAAACAATAGCATACAAAACAGTCATCGGGCCTTGCTCTGCATCGAGTTGTAATCGGTAATCATTAAAACACATACAGATAACTAGCATACAATATACTCTTCGGCATCGAGTCTTACCTCCTCGTACACCCAACGTACTTGTCAAAAGTCCAAAACCCTTAGTAGCTCTTAATAGGTTAAGTCCATGTGTCCAAAACATTGATTTGGTCCCTAGGCAAGGTCTTAACCAATAAAGTTTCCAACTTTTCTTACAAATACGTCTTAATGAGACTCAACACTTTAAAAAGAACTTAATAGGGGCTTAGTACATGCATGGACCAAAATCTATCTTAAAGTTTCCATTTTTATGAACAAATAACCTTATTGGAGCTTAGATCTAACATCAACTACTTCTAGAGTAGATCACAATCTCACCTTTTCATCAAGAGACTCAATAATGCCAAAGAAACTCCATATAGAATATCCAAGCAAAAGGATCATCAATGTTAAAGCTTTTTACCTTAGGAATATTGCAAATGGAAATATATTCCTGGATCTAGAAGCTCAAGATCTTTGGTCACTACCCCGAAATAGGAACGATTCGGGACGGGGTGTTCCAAAAAACTACCTGAACAAAAATCCATATTTCATGCAAGAAGTCTGAAACATCACTTTTCCCGTTTTACCCTTTGACTCCAACACGAACCAAACTCTTAGATCCCGTAATCTACATTACTCACATCAAAATGGGTCTAAACCTCTCTTTCTCAAAAGCCTGAAGCCTTATGATACTTGATCTTCGTGTCACGGTCCCAAATTATGAAACGACTCGAAATAGGGTGTTATAGATTGACTTTCGATCAAATTCGGTTTTCGAGAAATTGGTAACGGTAACGGTCGGTACCGGTTCCATCCCACGCTCATCCCTACTTTCATCCTTCATATTATGATACTTAAGGAGCTTTGTACCCTTAGAATGACGAATTGACCCATACAAGGGTATATTGGTCTTTTGACAACATTATAATGATGTTTTTAGGTAATTTTTTTGGAAGCATAATGTTTGAAGAAACCTAGCCAAATAAAGAAGATTGTGGTATTACTAAGATTGGACCTAGGTGAGTTACCAAGAACACAAATACGCTATCTTGCTTTTTGCAATTTCGATAAGTTTTGTTGGCTTTCATTATATGGTATTATATGTTAACCTTGATTGTTATGTGAACTATATGTGCATTCATGAAGTGACATCTTTGAAAATGAATTGATTATAGAAGCAAAAAGGCTATATTTTTTGGAAATTGTTTTAAGCATCCTACTTATGCATATCATGCTAGGACTGGTTGTGAGTATGAGATCCTTGGGTATCCAAATTGACAATTGTTTTGTATTGTTTGTTATAAGTAAATTCCTACATAATCCTCAAGTGCATAAGTTGAGGCTAGCTACCCCTTGTGTGGCCTAGGTGGATAGAAAATATCAATTACCAACTACCAACTGCAGAGGGATCAAGTGGTTATGCAGGGAAAAAAGTTCCAATCTCCAAATTCCAATTACAATTCCAATTTCGGTTGGTGATTAGAGGTCCTGGAGAGTCAAGTTGAGGCTTTCAGTTTCAATTTCCACTTCTTATTGAGAGACAAAACGAGAGTATGACATCTTAGAACTCCTCATTTTGAACTCAAAAAATTAGCATAGATTTGAACTCCTACTCCTAAGCAAACCACAAAAAAGCCTCAATAAACCCACAAAATCTAAACCAAATACATTACTTAGAGTATATGAATGAATCAAACAACAATACACATCCATAAAACCTATGGCCCTAACAATTTGAAGCATTGGTTCGAGCATTACCTTAAATCACAAAACTCCATTGGAACTTGATCTCCTCCCTCTATGTTAGAGAGGAGGGGTTCCATTAGAGCTGGGACACCCAGGACAGCGGTGGACGATGACGACAAAGGCAAGGGAGGAGTTGCTTGAATGAACGAGTTAGGGAGCTAAAGGGAAAAATCGTTTGAGAAGAGAATGAGAAGGGCAAAGGAGGGGAAAGAATATTTTTTATTTCCTTCAGGACCGAGTCAAACATCCACACATCCACAGACCGAATAAAAGGCAAAAGAAACTTGGTATCAAATACATTTACCCGGACCAAGTAGAACAAGGTTTGAATGAGCCTAGTTAGACAGAATTTAAACACCCCCTAGTCTAACTATTGGAAGGTTTTTTATTTATTTAACTAGACTTTAATTTGTTTTCAAAATACTCTGATGCATAAAACTTTAAAATCTAGAAAAACCATTATATTTTGAAATTTGCTCCATTTAACAACCCTAAGAAATTTACCGGAAGACCCATGTTGGTATTTTTGAAAGAAAAAAAAAGACTCAATATTTGAAAAAGAAATTATGTGGTTAAAAAAACACAAACTATAATTACTTGGCCTTAGAAATAATAACCAAATAAGTAGTAAATGTTGTCCAATAAAACAAACGTTTCACTCCATACAACAATCATCAACAAAATACCCAATAAAAACATGGAAACTCCAATCAGATACCAAAGTTTACACATTCATATCTTATTTTTAATCAGAACAATGCAAATTAGCTTTTCCAAGGGCAACCTCAGTGACCGAAAACACTGCCCGGAAAATTCGGGCAGCATGGGTTCAACTTAATGGACAAGATTTCTCAAAGTCTTTCTGTTGTTTGCGACATAATTCAAATTCATCTGTATTGTGGTACATACACCCAGCATAAGCATCCATCTCTTTTGTGCACTTCTGATGAAGATCTTTCAGCCTACAACCCATATAACATGATTTAGGCTTAAATGCAAGAAAATAGCAATTCACTTCTATTGATTTGTTTATTAATTATTACATTTTTTTCTATTAAAGCATTGTAATTTGTACATTGAAAAATCTACCCAATTATAGCAATCTCATCCATAAACAAAGTAAATATTCACCGTTGTTATTGGTGAAGTGTTCAAATATAAGAAAAAAGTATGCCTTAAGAAAAAAAAAAACTGAAAATACAATAAACGAAAGTATGTTGCTATTTTTTTCATTCCATTATTTACATTGCCTAGTTAAGTACCAATTAAGAATAAGAAAATACCAATTACTGATTAGCAATTAACACAAAAAATTAAGACCACATAAATTGTTCGATGATGAACTTCCATTTGTTGAAATTGTTTCACTCAAAATCTTGGACTATGTGTTGTAGCTAATGCCAATATTAAGGTAAATCAATGGTGTTAACAGCCCATCATCTGATAATGAATTAACATATAAAGAGTATTCTAATCCTCAATTATTATGAAAGTTTTACAAGTATTCTAATCAAATTTAAAAAATGTTGCTCTCCCCTGCAATTTGCCCTATATATTACCTGAAAACAGCACTCCAACACCAACAAGAGCCCCTAGAAAGTCTAGATTACATTACATTACATACAATATCATGAGCCCTCTAGAGTGCTA